>NW_005202237.1:330047-356410 GCF_000372725.1 Emiliania huxleyi CCMP1516 | reverse complement strand
CCCGGTGCGCGCGCGCCGTCCTGCAGCGTCGCCGGCCGCAGGCCAAGGAGCTCGGCTCCTCGAGAGCACCGACGGACGACAAATTGCTCCTCAGCAGTGCGACGCCGAGCTGGAGGCTCGGCCGGGAGCTCGCGCGGGCGCGTGGAGCTTTCCGCTCGGGCCAGCAGGAAACGGGCGCCCCGCACAGCGACGCCCGCCGTAGAGTGCCGAGAGCTCGGCTCGACGCGAGCGCCGAGGAAAAGCGATCGGCTCCCAAGCAGTGGGACGCCGAGCTGGAGGTTCGGGCGGGAGCTCGCGCGAGCACATAGCAAGGTGCGTGCGCGGCGGCGTGACACAGGTGAGCGGGCAGCTGGCGCACATTTCGGCTGTGGGAGCTGCCAGGAGTTTGCTCTCTCCGTTCACACCCCTTTGCAGAATTTCTTTTCTGAAAATGTGGCCGAGATGGTGGAACTGGAAACGGCGTGCGCAGAGGGCAAGGGGCAACGGCAAGGCGAGGGTTCCAACTCTTGGGGGTATGGTACATGGACCGCGCGTCAATTCCTCCGTTGAGGGCCGACACACGCTGAGGCATGAGACCAACCGGCTACTGCCATCCATGGCTACTGCGCTTGAGCGCTCGGCCAGTGCTCACTCAAGTGAGTGACTATAGCTGGAGGTCACCAGAAGAAAGAAAGGTAACACACAATAGAACAAGCCCCCATAGGTCTACCTGCGGAAAGTTCTGCAGCGGGATGTGCCAGTTGGCGATGAGCGGCAGTGGGCGTAGCGAGCTCACAGAAACTACACCAGCCAGCCAGTAGCAGTACACGACGGTTGCGGGTTTGCGACTCGCCGCGGCCGCGCGGTTCGCGATGCGACTGGATGAGGATCGTGAACGTCGAGCCCCACGAGCCGACAGGACTCGCGAGCTGACGTGCGCGTGCGGCGCATCTGCCATCTCCGCCGCGCGTGGAGGGCGTGGCTGTACACAAGCTCAAAGGATACGGTCATCGCCGCATATTTTGTGTGCCGCTGGCGGGGGGGGTGCGAGGCTGTGGTGGTCATACATGCTGCCTCACGGACGGTATGTAATCAGGCATTAGAGGGAGAGGATAGTGGGAGCCCCCGTACGCACTCTACAGGTTCATGCTCCCACACACGTAATACTCCAACGTACACCAACGACACAACGCACAGTTACCACAATGGCGCACGATCGGCGATCACCGAGACGCGGTGCTGCACCCTTGAATACTTCATCACTACCTGGCATTCTCGCCGCCTAACTAATAAGGGCGCGGTCAGTCGGCGCCGCCCCTGCCTAAGCCGACGTCGACGCGGAATCAGGAATTCCTCGGGGCGGCCCCGCTTGTGGCTGGCATCTGTGTCGCCCAAGCGGGGAAATTGATCCTTCTCACGGGGCCGTGAGCGAGTCGCTAACGCTGGAAAGGTAATCGTCCGTTTTTGCCACGTCGAAAGAAAGAGGGAATCGACCGCCATGGGAGAGCTGGCTGGCTGGAACTCTGCCATGGACGTATTCAGAAGTTCCTCCTCTCGTTTGCTTGTCATGCAGCCCATCGAAGCGAACACGTACACATTTCTTGTTGGCTTCTAAAAATCTCTCTCTCTCGAAGCGACTGGCAATTCGAGCTACCAGCGTCTCTACTCGAGTATCTATCGGCCGTTTCCCGCTGCCCCTCCGCTGGCCCTCCCACCTCTCTCCTGCCTCCCGCACAGGCTACATCAACGGCCCTGTGGCCCGGCGGCCATCCACCAACCCAAACACGGGTGAGCCCTGCCTCCTGGACAAGCTCGATGCGGCGGGTCTGACAGTCCAGGAGTACTGCTCAAAGATCACCAGCGGTGCAACCTCGGGAAGCGCACTGCCCTCGCCGCACATGCTGCCCTCAGTCACCCGTCACCCCTGCGCAGATGCCGAGACCCTGATGGGCGTCTCTTCGACTGCGGCCGCCATGCTCTGCACCACGGGCACAACCAAGTCGCATCCCGGCCGCACGGGTGAGTTACGCACTCTGGGGCCCGATGGGAGGCCTGGTGGTTTACGGCCTCTCTTTTGTCACACTCTGCCGCACCATCTTCCACCCGCGCCACAGGATCAGTGTCTGCGGGTGCGCTGCAGACCCGGGCCGAGGGGGTCGCCGACTATTGGAAGTACTCCAAGGCTATGACCGCCCGCAAGAGCGGCACGGCACATGCAAAGCTGAATGGCAACCTCGCGGCAGACATGAAGAGGCGCGCCTCGGGCTCGACCATGCCGGAGTAGCTGCGCTCCGGGCGCGAAAGCGCGTTTTGCCGGGTGGTTAGTCTCGTCGCGTGCTTGTGACGCGGTGGCCCTCCACATTGTCTCTCCGAGGACACGCGTTCCCGCGCGTAGTGAAGTTTTTACGTTGCCTTCCCTGTCTGTGTATTAGTGTGCCACTCGGTCCAGGTATTTTGTTTGCGCGAGATAGAGGAGCAGGTCGTGCCCGAGTATCAACCCTCCCGCTCCGCCTCCGGGGCTCGAATCCCTCCCCCCCACGGACAGACGGTCCAACCCGGGAATTGGCTACTAGCTAGGTAGCCGGGGCCGTCGGAGAAGGGGCAACTCTGTGTGTGTGATCGTGACGGTCGGCTGTCAGAAAACACCAAAAAGCAAAATAGAGAGAGATTTTGTGTTTTTGTCCAAAATAATGTGGACCGCGTCACACCAATCCTCGCTACCCAACGCGGCCAAAGGATATCAACCTCGAGAATCTCTCGACCTCCTCGAGACGCGCACGCCCCGCCGCCGCCGCCGTTCTGGTAAAAGATTTTGCGGTGCCCGCGGCGAATTCGCGCAATTATCGAGTCAATCCAATCCGGCGCGGACGCACACCAGCAGCATGAGTGTTGCCCTCGTCCCGGCGACCATGGCTCAGATCATCCTTGGGGCGTCCTGTGACACCTGGGCGCCCTATATGTGCAACGGCGAGTTAAAGTTCTACGAGGAAGCTACTGGCTGCGCGAAGCTCTGCCCCGCGATGCCAGCCTGTGAGATGGATTGCCCAGTGAGCCTTGAGGTTTGCAGCTGCTCTTTCATTGCTGGCTGTGAGTGCGGTGAGGCACCGATCGATTTGTGCGGCTGCCAGACCGGCTGCCCACCAGAGGCAAACGGCCCCTGCATGCTGGTGCCCCCGCCCAACCCCTTCGGGGGCGGCGACCCCCTGACACGATTCGAGGGCGTAGAGACGCGCTACTGGCTTCCGGCGGGCCAAGAGGTCAAGCTCTTTGCGCAAGGCGACGTCGAAATTCTCGCGACCGCCGGTCCAACGCCTGGCGCCGACCAAAAGGTGGGCGACTGGATCCACTCTATGCGTGTCGTCCGCGCGAGCAAGACGGCAGTCAGCGTCAATCTGAACCGGGCGGCGCCCTTGGCCCCCGCGATGCCCGTCGATAGCTCGCTCCACCTGCTGAACGTGTCCATCGCGGGCCGCACGATGGGGAGCCTCGGAAATGCCACCGTGGACGGGCTCAGCGTGGCCGCACAGCGGGACACGGTCAAGAAGATTGGCAATGCCTCGGCGGAGTCGATCCGGATCACCCTTGGCGCCGACTTTGCGGTGTCCGTCCTGGCTGCCAAGGCTGTCAAGTTTCCCTCTCTCGCAGAACAGGCGAGGCACGTACACCTCGACCTCTTCTTCGATGCGATCGACAAGAAGGCCGCCCGCGGCGTGCTCCCAGAGATCTGGGGCATCGCGCCCATGTCTCTCGAGACGAAGCGCCTCCTGGTTGACCCGTCGACGAGCCCCCCTGCCGAATGAGCTGTTTGTCGACACTTGTCTCGAGGCGCGCTTGCAAGAGTTCTACCCTCTCTACTGGTCCCACGCGTATCCTACCGGTGAGGGAAGGGCTGCCGGCGTGATGCGGAAAGATCTGTGACGGCGGGCTGGTGCCGGTGATTCAGCACATAGCGGGTGGGGAGGCCCTAAAACGGCGGGAGGGGTAGGGCTATATCGATAGAGCTAGAGGGCTCAACCACCCCTCCACCCCTCCACCCTCCACCCCTCCACCCTCCCGGAGCGCCACACATGACACATCACAGTATTGCGATACGAGAGTCACGCTTTCTTTTTTATTGAACTCGGCGCTCAATCTTTTGAACTTTTGTGTGGTACGAATAAATACATAAAACGGACACCGGCCCTACTAGAAGACGCGAGATGGGGGTAAGGCTTTAACAGGAACAAGTGTCAAGTCCCCGCCGCATGCGATCTTTGACTTTGTGTGGTACAGTATTTTGGCACTATGCACGTACTGTTACTATTTGAGATCGGTATAAGTGAAGCTCACGACGAATGGCTCCGGATTTCAGCTGCGAGTCCATTGACGGTGACACAGCCCTCTCCTTGGAACTTGACGCGCTCCCACGCAGCGGCCATCGCCTCCGGGCGTTCCACGGGGCATTCCTCCATCAAGCAAATCTTGTCGTTGAGCCATTCCAGCTCGATCGGCACGAGGCACGCGTCTCGCACGTCGTCCGTGATGAATGGCTTGGAGACGTCGTCGTCGAGGCTCCACTTTCCGATGAGGTGCAGCATCTGGTCTGCCAACGTGGCTTCAGGCCGCGCCGCCGTTCCGACGCCGCCGCCGCTCCGAGGCCGACGTGACGCCGCCGCTCCGAAGACGAGCGCGGGCTGAACGAGAGAAGCAATCATTTGATCACGCTCTGCGTCTGCCAGCCAGAGGCTCTGGGCACCAAACACAAACAAAAGATTTTTCGGCCACTCAACCAGAAAATTCAACGCCCTGTGAGCGGGACGGGGTGCGCACATCCCTCACACCAAGATCGTGCAGGGCGGGGACACATGTCCCTAAATCCTATCTCGTCTCAGAGTTGACCGTTTTTATTTATTATTTGCTCGGTACCGCGCCAGCGGGCCTTCTTGATGAGCGAGTCGTGCTTCGCCGCCGTCGCCGCGATTCCCGTGCCGCCGCCACGGAAGGTGGCACGTGCTTTTGCGAAGCCCACTTTGCGGCCTTTGCCGCTTGCCCACCGCTTGGCTTCGTCAACGGGCGAGTGCCTTACCACACTCGCCTCGGCATCACTCGAAGCCGCGAGCTCGGATGCGGCCACAAGAGCGGCCTGCTTGGCACGCAGCTGCGTAATCGTCGGCCCGCGTGCGCGGCTCTTCACGGCCTGTGCCGGCGAGTTGGCGTTCACGCGCTGAATCATCATCGTCATGGCTGCTGTCTCGCTCGCTCGTGCGTCCTTGGAAGTTGTGCCCGCCTCCTTCTCCTATGAGCTCGTATGCCACGTCGCCGCCTGTGTTTGGGTTTCTATGTTTGCGATTTGGAATTTGGTATTTGTCCAACTCTTTGTTTATTTATTTATTATTTACGGGGTGCGTACTGTGCCTCTGTGTTCGCGCGGTGCCCCATCTCTCCTGGAGATGACTGCTCTATTTTCGCGCAACGCCCGGGCCATGCCATGGCCTAGGCGCTAGGGCTAGGCTGATCCTGATGTCGTTGATGCTGTGTGTTGTCTACACCTGAGATCGCCCCGAAATAATTGTGGAATCTGCGTACTTCACATATGGGGGTTACGGCGATGTCTACACAATTGAGCCATTATCGGATGGTCTGTCATCTGACCGAGACCTGCACGCTGACCCAAGGTCGGTCCGCCTGCGCAGAGACTGTGTACACTCAAAAGTGGGTGAACGGAGGCTTCCTCGAGAGCCTCGCCCCCTGCCTCAACGGGCAATGGGCGAGCCGCCACGGCCGCCAGCCAGTAACGGGCGAGGCGTCGCTGTCAACAGCAGCCTCAACAGCAGCCCGCCTTAGCGCCGCCGGGTTTGGCGCTGCCCTCCCCCAACCGGACGGAAGCGCCCGCGGCTGCTGCGGCAGAGGTGTTCTGCAGTCGCGCGTGGATGTCGCGCGCGATCGTGAAGAAGGCCTGGAACAGGGAGGGCGTGATGTCGGAAGCGCGTTGCTGAGAGGCTTGCCGAGGGGAGGGGTGCGCGGGGGAGGGAGGGTTGGGGGGTGGGGGGGGAGGAGGGGGGAGGGTGCGGGTTTGAGGGGAGCGGCCTGCTCGATGTTGACGTTGCTCTTTGCCGAAACCTCAAAGAACTGCAGCCCGTACTCTCCCGCGAGCCTCTGCCCCCTCTCGGCCGAGACGCGGCGCTGGCTGACGAGCGGACCACTCGTGTCCGCCTGCCGCGGGGGGGGGGAGAAGGGGGGGGGGAGAATGGGGGGGGGGGGGGGTGCCTGCCTGGGGGGGGGGGGGGGCGACGCCTCCTTTTTGCCGAGGTGTGCGTTCGCCTCGGCTACATCTCCGTGCCGCCTCTCTGCCGCCTCTCTGCCGCCTCTCTGCCCTGTCTCTCTGCTCTGTCTGTGGTGCAGCAGTCTGCGCGTCCTCTCGCCTTGTTGCCGAGGAGCACTTTGTTGACCGAGTCGGAGGCGTGCTGCTCGATGGCCCTCATCCACGAGGAGATGTTGGAGAAGGAGTCCTACAACACGGACTACGACACTGACGCCGACGCCGACGCCGACGCTGACGCCGACAATGGAGTGTGACTCCGGAGGGGCCTGTTGCGTGTCGATGGGGCGGTGCGGGGGCGGTGCGGGTGCGGGGGCGGTGCGGGTGCGGGGAGGGGGCGGTGCGGGTGCGGGGAGGGTGCGGGTGCGGGGAGGGGCTCCTCGTTGGTGACGTCGTAGACGAGGAGGATGCCCATGGCGCCGCGGTAGTAGGCGGTCGTGATGGTCTTGAACCGCTCCTGGCCGGGCGGGGGGGGTGGGGGCAGGGTGAGGGGCGGGGGGGTGGGGGCAGGGGGAGGGGCGGGGGGGTGGGGGGCAGCGTGAGGGGCGGGGGGGAGGGCGCGGGGGGTAGGGCGTGGTGGGGGGGGGGGGGTAAGGGGGGGAGCGCGAGAGGGGCTCGGGCAGAGTGGCGGCGGGGGCGCGCGGAGACCGGGTCGGGGAGGGTGGCTCCGCTGGTGGAGGGGCGGGTAGCTGGTGGAGGCGGGTAGCTGGTGGAGGCGGGTAGCAGGCGGCAGCAAGGGGGGCGGCTTGCACGACGGAGGCGGAGAGGGGGAGGAGGGGAAGGGGGGAGGAGAGAGGAGAGAGAGGGCGAGACGCGCCTGCCCCGCCGTGTCCCAGATCTGCAGTTTGACTCGCTTGCCGTCCAGCTCCACGCTCCGGATCTTAAAGTCGATCCTGCGGCGAGCGGCGCGAGGCGTGGCGACGGGTGAAGCGGCGTGAGGCGTGGAGCGCGCAGAGACCAGCCAAGCGCGAGGACAAGACCAGGCTAAACATCTGCGATGCAGGTGGCCCCAACAGCTGGCACAGAGCGGCGCCGCGCCACCCGGGCGCCTCTCTGCTTCTGTGGCGCGCCGCCGACCCGCCGACAGCCGTCTGTCTGTGTGGCAGCTCTAGCAGCTATGTGCGGGTGCGGTCTCTACTGCTCGGCCACACGCGCCCAATCGTGGCGATGAAGGATTGCGAGAAGGAGTCGTCGGCAAACCGCACCAGAATCGAGCTCTTCCCCACGCCTGCGCAGGCGGCGGACGGGACAGGCGGCCTTTCGGGCATGCAGCAGAGATCTTCCTCTCGTGTCTCCAGTGCGCAGCCGCCGGGCGCGGACAGTGGACGGCCCCAGACAAGGGTGGAGAGGACGGAGGTCGTCATGGAAAGACTCCGACGGGACGCTGTGGCGGCTCCAGTGAGACGTGGGCTCCTTGCGGCCGGTGGGCACGGATGCGGATCCATGCGCACCGGAATCCCCAATCAAAAGGAGTTTGATGAGCACGTCGTACTGTTTATCTGCTGGTCGCGCCATGCAGAGGGCAGCACGTTGTGCCCCGATACCGCGCTACCCGATCGAGCCTCCCGCAGCCGTCGGCGCTAGCTTCTGGAGTCGGGCGGCTCTCTCCCAGCGGCGTCCTTCTCTCTTGGGTTTGAGAAAAAGAATTTTAGCATAAAGAATTTAGCAGACGATGTCTCACAGCAGACAAAGAATGTAGAGCCGAGCGGAAGGAAGCCGGAGAAGATGACTTCGAGGAGGACGAACCAGTGGAAATCCAGTTGTCAGATGTCACGACGCATCCGAAGGGGACCCCAGCGCCGGCATCATCCGTAGAGGTACAAGTGTTCGAAGAGAGAGTGGACCTGAGCAACGACATGACTGGGTGGCAAATGATCGCAGTGGGCATCAGAAGACTCGTCCTTGCGCGAGGAGAGCTCGATAGACTTGAGGGGCCAGGATACGCAGCAAGGGAGGACGGAGTTGCGAGAGATTTTTAGCAATACCAAACAACTCTAACACTCACACGTAATTTGGGGCCTGGAGCCCTGTTGTTTGAGTTGCGCCGAAAGGCGAAAGAAGCCGCGAGAACAAGGGACCGGCAGGCGGCGGCGCCGCAGGACGAGGCAGAAGAGAATGACGCGACAGAGGAGGAAGTGACAAGGGAGGGAACGACGAGAGTGGGACGACCGCGGGGTGGCATGAAGGTTGCAGCGAGAGTCGGCGAGAGACTGCGAAGAGAGATAGGAAGAGGCGGACGCCCAAGGGTGGGCGACGGCTAGCGCACCACACCCCTCTTCATAAAATCCCTATGTGGTGGCGGCGTGCCGTCCTCCCATCCCTCCCTTGGGTTGTCTGTTTTCTTTCTAATTTCCGCAGTTCAAGCGCTCCAACCTTGAAGCGCCGTACCGTCCTCCCATCCCTCCCTTGGGTTGTCTGTTTTCTTTCTTTCTTTCTTTCCTTGAAGCGCCGGATGTAAGTGGGGCGGGTTTGCTGCTGCGGGGTCCCCTGCTGTCGCCCGGGGTCGTGCGAGGGGTGGGCACGACCAGTAGGGACCCCCTCCCCCGGGCCCCGCTCTCAGTTGGGGCCTCCGCGGCCGAGTGGGAGATATTGGATGGGAAACGGGTCGATTTGCAAAGTGGGGCGCCGGCCCAGGCCGGGCCCGGCTCGGGCCCCTGCCGGGCCCGGCTCGGACCCGTGCCGGGCCCGGCCCGCGCGCTTTGCCGGGCCCGGCTTGCCACTCCCGGGCCGATGCGCCCAAACCAGCAGGTCGAGGAGCGAGGCGGGCCCGGCGAGGAGAAAACCGGCCCGGCAAACCGTCCTGCCCGGGCCCGTCTGCGGCACATAGGCCGGCCCGCTCACTCACAGCCGGACCCGGACGGGAGGGTTTGCCGGGCCCGTTTTGCGCGAGGCGGGCCCGGCGAGGAGAAAACCGGCCCGGCAAAAGCACGCTCGGCGGCCCGGGAGCGGCCACTTTTGACCCGGCCGGGGCCCGCCGGCCCGCCCCACTTACGTCCGGGGCCCCAGTTATATCCGGCGGCTTCCTACGCAACACGCCTCTCCTTAAATTCCGTATATGGGTATATGGAGTTCATTTTAATATACGGGTATATGGTGGCGGCGTGCCGTCCTCCATCCCGCCCCTTGTTTTCTTTCTTTACGACTAGGCACGGGAAAACTGCGAAAACCTGAAGGGGGGGGGGGCATCTGTCACCGCAACCCAATTTGAAGAAGAAGAAGGCTTTATCGAGTTTGCACTCGCGGCGGGCGAACAACAACTCGCGTCCGCTTGCACACAAGAGCCATGCAAGACAGCGTGCCCCAGCCGGCAAGCGGGCTCACCGCGCTGAGCGCCCAGCTTCGGCACCACCGGCAACAAGCCGCACACCTCCAGCTGCAAAAGGAGCGGCTAGAACGTCAGCTCAGGATTGCGCTCGAGATGAGAGGCGGGCTCTCCGTGGCGCAACTTGCGGCGGCCCTGAGGGAAGCATGCAGCACCGAAGCTTCTGGTGAGCTCAGGGCACGTGTGGCTGAACTCGAGCTGCATTTGGAGTCGGGACTCGAGAACCGATCGAGGTCGATGGGCGGCAGTGCGGAGCTGGCTATCCAGGCTGCTGAGCACCGAGCCGCCCAGGCGGAGGTGACCGCATCATCAGCTCTGTCAGAGGTCGAGAGCATGCGAAAATTGCAGCAAAGCACTCTCAAGAAGCTTGAAGAGGCTGACGGCGCTTGCGGCGACGGCAGCCTCGCGGCTGCGGCCCACGCAGAAGCATCGGCGGCAGAGGTAGCTGCATTGCGCGAGAAGCTGGCCGCCGCGTCCATCCGCTATGATCTCAGCGATGCCAGAGTTGAGGACCTCGAAGGCCAACTCAAGTCTCTATATTTTGCATTCTCCGCCTTCATCACCGCGGACGTCAAGGAGTGTGCCTCACAGGTAGCCGCGCCCACTGGGGTCCTCCTGCCTAGCTCATGACGTGGAGACACGTTTGCTTCGCCTACCTTGCGCCCCACAGGCGGCCGACCTGAGAGCTAACCTCGAGGCTGCGGACTTGGTCCTGGCTCGGCGCCTATCGCACGGAGAGGGGTGGCAACCCACGAGTGCGCATGCCCCACATGGACCGCCACTGCGAGTAAGTGGTGCGAGTCTGAGCGCTCAGTCGGACGCCCCGCCAACGCCGGCCAAAGGGAACGCAATGAGCAATCAAGGTGGCGAATGTAGCGGCGCGGGCAGTAGCGATGAAGGCATCGGCGGCTGTGGCGGGGGCCGCGTCGGAGTCAACGTCGGAGCCGTCGAGGCTGGCAGCGATGGAGTAAGTGAGGTCGTTAACAACGCGCAGACCGCGCCTAGCAATGAGCCCATCGACCCCCGCGAGGACACCAGCTTGCAGCTTGGAGAGTTGCTCGGTGGGAGGAGCCTGCAGAGCCTGCAGGGCCTCCTACAGGTACGCACACCAAAGTCGTAACTCCCCCCCCCCCCCCCCCACCTCCCCATCGTCTCTCGCCCCGTTGCGAAAGGTAAAATCGTCGTCGGGCTCGCTGGCTAAGAGCGCCAAGCGCATCGTGGCAGCTTCCTGCGCACACCTGCTGCTCGCACGCGAGTCCGCCACTAAGCGATCGCGCTCTCTACTCAGGTGCTGCGCGCTGGCACCCTCGCGATCTTTGGCCTCAGCCGGCTGGACCGTCCTGTGGCCGAGTTTGTTCTCGACGACCGACTGCAGATTCTTGACATCCCCGACGCTAAGCCGCGAAGAGGGGCTTCGTTCCCTTACGTGTTCAAGGCGGAATTGCCACTCACTCTTGCACCTCATGACCCACGTGTTCCGCTCATCCAACCTCCGCCCCTTCAATCCTCGTTATAGGTGAAGATATCTTCACCGCAGGGAGCGCTCACGCCACGAAGCAGTGGGCTGAAGACCTCGAGAGTGCAGCTCACCTGCCTCACCTTTGCGGCCGAGAGCCGTGTCGAGAAAGCGACTTGGATGCAGATCCTCATGTTCGAACGGCTTGCGTTGTCGGGATAAGGAGCAAGTACCAAGCGCTGATGATATCGCATTTTCGCGCCGGCGGAGCTCTCGCGCGTCTCGGCCGACTTCATGGCCGACTTGCACTTGGTACGATTGCTCCCGCGCGCCGCCCTCTCTTGCTGCGCCACCTGCGCGGCCGAGGGCGCCGCTCCCCGCGCTCCTCCCGGTGGCGCTTTCAGGCGCTCTTGGAAGAAGCGCTTAGGCTTAGCGCTTACGCTGATTCGTCACAGCCAATTCTCTCTTAGTTTCGCGCGCGTCCGCGTGCCCTAGAGTGCCAGCCTAGTGCCTGGGAGGGTTGAGCGTGACCGTGAAAAATTACAGAATTTTTTTCGTTCTGCCTAGCGGCATGCGGTCCACGAAAAATAGAAGTCCTTTTACAGTTCACCCAGAAACCACGGACATCTCACCTCGTGTTCTTATAGCAAAAGGGGCAACCATTCGCCGAAGGCGTCCGGTAGTCGTAGTTGTGTACCCACACGTTTGCGGCGTACTTGACGCCGACGTCGGGCGGCAGCCCCTCGTGGTGGGTCCTCGGCTCGTCCTCGTCAGGGTCGTCGTTCCGCACCGACGGCCACAGCACCGCGGAGCCCTTGACGGCGGGCACGGTCTCGTCGATGTCGGCGAAGCGCGTCCCGCCGCCGCGCTCGGGCGTCGACAGATACATGAAGAAGGTGTACACTCGCGCGCCCTGTGGTGTGAAGAGGCCGCAGTTCTGGTCGTGGTGCACGCGGTAGAACTGGCCCGGCTCGTACCGCAGGATTTGGAAGGGCTCAAAGTAGCGCTCGTGCGGCACCTACGCCAATCCCGCCTCCAAGTGTCGTGGGCGTGTCGTGGGCGTGTCGTGGGCGTGTCGTGGGCGTGTCGTGGGCGTGTCGTGGCTCGTGGGCGTGTCGTGGGCGTGTCGTGGGCGTGTCGTCGAGCGCCTCGGTAGCGCTGGTCGTGCGAGGTCCGTCATCGTCTGCGACCCCGGCTCTCCTCGGCTCATCTCGGCTCCTCTCGGCCCCTCTCGGCTCCTCTCGGCTCCTCTCGGCCCCTCTCGGCTCCTCTCGGCCCCTCTCGGCTCCTCTCGGCTCCTCTCGGCTCCTCTCGGCTCCTCTCGGCTCCTCTCGGCCCCTCTCGGCTCCTCTCGGCTCCTCTCGGCTCCTCTCGGCCCCTCTCGGCTCCTCTCGACCCCTCTCGGCCCCTCTCGGCTCCTCTCGGCCCCTCTCGGCTCCTCTCGGCCCCTCTCGGCTCCTCTCGGCCCCTCTCGGCTCCTCTCGGCCCCTCTCGGCTCCTCTCGGCTCCTCTCGGCTCCTCTCGGCTCCTCTCGGCTCCTCTCGGCTCCTCTCGGCTCCTCTCGGCCCCTCTCGGCTCCTCTCGACCCCTCTCGGCCCCTCTCGGCTCCTCTCGGCCCCTCTCGGCTCCTCTCGGCCCCTCTCGGCTCCTCTCGGCCCCTCTCGGCTCCTCTCGGCCCCTCTCGGCTCCTCTCGGCTCCTCTCGGCTCCTCTCGGCTCCTCTCGGCTCCTCTCGGCCCCTCTCGGCTCCTCTCGACCCCTCTCGGCTCCTCTCGGCCCCTCTCGGCTCCTCTCGGCTCCTCTCGGCCCCTCTCGGCTCCTCTCGACCCCTCTCGGCTCCTCTCGGCCCCTCTCCGCTCCTCTCGGGCACAACTCCCTCTCGGCTCCGTCTCGCCATCGTCAGGTTTGCGATCCGGTGCGCCACGGCCTGCGTCAGCGGGCTGCGCTCGCACGCGTTGTTCGAGCACCAGCACTGCGAGCTCGTGCGCACCGGGGAGAGCTCGTCGCCTGAGTGAACCAACCAGAGAGCCGTCCGCAGCCGAGGCGACGGCAATCGCCGCGGCCTCGCCGCACCACCTGCGAGCGAGCGCGAGAAGTGGCTCGAGCAGCCGGCGATAAAGGCCTGCGGGGCGGCACTTTAGGGCTGAGGGGAAAGCTCCGTGCGTGACGGCTCGCTCGCTCAGCCGCCCGAGTCTGCCTCCGCCTCCTCGTCGCTCACAAAGTTGGAGAGCGACATCACCCAGGGGGCGCCCTCGCCGTGCGGCCCGCCCGGCCGCGACACAGCTCGCGGCGCGTACTGCGGGGTTAGCACAAGCCGGGCAGGGTGAGCCGGCAGGGTGAGGCAGACCTCCTCCTCCACACACAGGGCGGGCCGGCGAGCGCTGCCTGCGGAAAGTCGCGAAGGATGCGCCGCATCGTCGCGTCGATCGTCTGCCCTCCCTCCTCCGGCCGCGTCACCGCGGGGGGAGTGTCGGGTGGGCGGGCGCAGCGCCTCCGCCTCGCCTCACACGCGCCTAGTCACGCGCCAACGGTCCATCCGCGGGAGAAGTGCACCCTCGCCTCGCACCGAAGTCCGCTACAGGCGCTAGCCGCTACCACGACACGAGTGTGTCGATAGCTGCGCACCCTGGGACGAGAAGGAGCCGCAATCAAACGCCTCGCCAACCACTCGCTTGAATCTGCACACTCGGCACGAGGACGGGCAGCGCACCAGACCGTCGGAGCCGTCGTGGCACGCGCCGGCCGCGGCCCTCGCCTCGCAGTCATCGTCGAGGTCGTCGCACGCATTGTCTCTCCGCTTGAGCCGCTCCTCGCGCGAGCGCATCTCGCCAGGTCGGCCCTGCCTGCAGTGTGTGCACGAGTCCGCGCAGCTGGCCAGCATGAAGCTCGGGTTTGCCTCACACTCACCCGTTGCAGCCCAGCCGGCGCAGTTCTCGTCCTTGTCGGCGCAGATGCGGTGGTCGTCGTCCTTTGCGTCTCCACTCGCGACGAGCCGCGGGAAGGCGTGGCTCGGGCAGGCTAAAATTAGAATTAGAGATGGGCGCATCGATGGACAACTCTGAACAGCGGGAGTGAGCTGGTCCGGCTGTTTGGCAGAAAAAATAACTTAGAAGACATTGAAAAAGAAAAGCCCGCGTGCCCTGTGAGCGCGGCGGCGCGGGAAGCGGGAGGCAAGTCTTGACGACAGGTTACCCCGTGTCGCGAGTCCAGCCTCCATGTCCAAGAAGCGCGCGCGCACCGAGGCCGCCGCGGGCGGCGCCGCCGCTGGCCACCTCGCGGCACGGGACGCCTCTTTTACCGCGCTGTGGGAGCAGGGCCGCTTCTGCGACGTCACCATCCAAGTCGACAGCGGCGAGCGCTTTGAAGCCCATCGGCTCGTGCTCGCCGCCGGCTCCGACTACTTCAAGGCGCTCTTCTCCAGCGCGATGCGCGAGAGCGCCGAGGACGTGGTGACTATCAGCGAGATCGCCGCCGACGATATGCGCGCCGTCCTCCGCTTCCTGTACACCCTGCGGCTCGAGGCGAAGCCCGAGACGCTTGCCGGCGTGATGATGGCCGCCAGCCGCCTCGAGGTCCCCTCGCTCCTGGCGCTGGGCGCCGAGTCTCTCGCGTCCACACTCACGCTCGAATCGTGCATCGCCTCCTGGGCGGTGGCAGTCTCGATTGGCCGGCCGGAGCTTGACGCAGTCCGCGCGGCGTGCGAAAAGATGGCGGAGCACCTTTTCAAGACGCTCTCGCAGCAGCCCGACTTTCACCGCCTCTCGCTCGACATGCTCAAGACTCTGCTGTGTAGCGACGCGCTCATGGCCGGCGAGGATGTCGTCTTCGAGGCGCTCGATGGCTGGCTCTCCAAGTGCTCGCCGCCCCTCGCCGCCGCCCAGAAGCTCGAGCTGTTCTCTCTCGTGCGCTACCCGCTGATGGAGCCAACCTTCCTCGCCGACCGCGTCGAGGGCGTGCTGACCGCGTACGAGGGCGGCAAGGAGCTGCTCTACGAGGCGTACCGCCACCAGGCGCTGCGGCCTACCGCCTCCGCAGCTGCGTCTGCCTCGAGCCCGCGCACTCGGCCGCGCATGTCTCATGGCGTGCATCGGTCGATTCCAAATGCCTTTCTCACCGGATGGAAGCAGCACATCGATGAGCCGTACTCCCACGTAACGACTCTTATGAAAATCGAGAGCGTGCCGGCGGAGGCGACGCACATCTTTGTTGGAGCGAGGGCACCCGACGGCACCATCGCGCTCGGTGCGTGCGGGCGGCGCGACGAGGTGCTGCGACGGACGAGCAGCGAGAATGAGACGCACGAGGAGAACGGGGCCTTTTGGTACAATTACATTGAAGACGAGGAGGAGGACGGGGGGTCCTTTGGCTTCTCCCGCGTCGCCGCCGTCACGCTGTGCACTGCAGACGTCCTCGGCTGCGACTATGGATCAAGTAAAGTTGACGAAGACGGGCACTACCGTCTGAGCTGGCACACCGAGGGCAGCGCTGGCTGGCGCGCTGGCACCGAAGTTAATTTAGAGGCCCGAGAGTGGCGGAAGCTAATGTATTGGATCTAGGATCCGGGATCATCGAGTATGCGCAGGGCAGGTAGAGGTACGAACGGCACGTCCATGGTGCTGCACATGTGACATGCATATGTGTGGCAGCGGAGAGCGAGAGGAGAGCGAGCCCTGCACCGTCCCATGCGCTCCTGTGTCCTGAGTTTGTGATGTGTGTCTGTGTGCAGCGCGGCGCCCCCCCTCGCATAACGCTAGGAGTCGCGCAACGCTTCGCATGCGATCGTCGATTTCACTTTTATACATATGTAAGAGAGTCTTCTCAAGAGTTCAAGTGCAAAGGCGCCGCTGAGCGCGAGCTCCTAGCAAGGCCACAGCACGCGTAATCGTAATGCGTTGTAGCGCTCGAGCGTGACGCTGGGTACCCGCGTAATTACTGATCTCCTATGCTGAGCGTCCTCACATCGGTCATCGGAACGCGAATGATTGTGCGCGGCGTCTGCCTCGGATATGAGGATATGACCCGGCGGCACGGGCTCTGCCCTCTGCCGCGCCGGGCATACAGCATGCCTCGCCGGCGGTCGCGCCTCGGCGGGATCCTCCGAGGACTACTCAGAGGATGCCTGGCACAAAGACGAACGGGACGCGCCGCTTGTACGCCTCCCAATCGGCGCCGTACTTGGTGGCGCAGAAGTGGTCGTCTCGCAGCGCGCGGTGGACGAGCAGGACCGCAAAGTAGACTGGGTAGAAGTAGGCCACCGGCGAGGCGGCGCCGCAGGCGAGCGACCACGAGAGGCCCATCAGCCAGTCGCCGGTGTAATTGATCTTTCGCGCTGCGCCCCACCAGCCCGAGACGAGCAGCTTGGTGCCGCGCCTATCAGCGGCGAGAAGGCGGCGGTCCGAGAACGGGCCTCGCAGCCGCCGGGACGAGCGGCTCGGGGCCGCGCTTGGTCTGCATCCACTGCAGGTGCGAGACGGCAGGGTCGGACGGGTCGCGTCGGAAGGCGTCCTTCTGCGAGTTGGCGCCTGTCATTGTCAGCAGCTCTGAAACTCTTCTGCGCGCGCCTCGGACGATCTCGGACGATCTCAGAGCTCGCCTCTCCCTCCCCCATGCCCCCCCCCCCCCCCGCCCCCTTCAGTCCGGCTCGGAAGTCGTGCTTTGGCAAATCTCGTGCAATCTCGCATCTCGGCTCCGTCTCAGCTCGCCGCGGAAGACGACGTAGCCGAGCGCGCCGAGGGCGGCGATGGCGGCGACGGCCGGCGCGGGGAGGCGAGGGTCGTGGTCCACCAGGATGCGCGCCTGGTGGATGGATGGGGGTGGGCGGCTGATTCATCGGACGGGCGAGGGGCCGACGAGGCTGCGCGCCTGGAGCGAGTAGGTGAAGGGGACCCAGCTCTATCTCCCCATATCTCCCCATATCTCCCCATATCTCGCGCCTGGAGCGAGTAGGTGAAGGGGACCCAAGCGAGGTCGCCTGAGGGGCCATTCCCCGGCGACGGCTGAAGGAGGGGAGGTGGAGGGAGGTGGCAGGCCGCGCGGGGCTCGCCAAAGGCAAGCATGAAGCCGAAGCCGTCAGTGGTGATGTCCATGGTGGTGAGGATCGCCTGCGAGTCACATCAGAGTCACACTCATCGCTGAGGGTGAGGCCACGCGAGATCACGCGAGATCACGCGAGATCACGCGAGATCACGCTGCTAGGTTCTAAGAGCGAGTCATCTCGCCCGGCCAATCTCCGGCCAATCTCCGGCCAATCTCCGGCCAATCTCGAGAGCTGGCCTGCTCGTTGTAGAGCGCGTCCCACACGTACAGGAGCTGCCCCCCAACCACGGCGACCATCGACCAAGACACCTCGCCTAGTTGATTACGAGTTCATTAGCAACCTCTGGCTCGTTGTATAATCAGCCATCGACCAAGACACCTCGCCCTGCTGCTCGTGCTGCTTCGCCGCCAGCCCCAAGTTGAGGACCGCCCACCCGACCAGCCCCGGCCGCAGCTCGCAGCACGCCTGGGAGGCACGTAGGCGAGCCGAGGTGTGGGAGGTGCGAGCGAGGTGCGGGCGAGGTGTGTGGGAGGTGTGGGCGAGGTGTGGGCGAGGTGTGTGCGAGGGGTGTGGGAGGTGTGTGGGAGGTGTGGGCGAGGTGTGGGCGAGGTGTGGGCGAGGTGTGGGCGAGGTGTGTGCGAGGGGTGTGTGCGAGTGTGTGAGGTGTGGGCGAGGTGTGGGCGAGGTGTGGGCGAGGTGTGTGCGAGGGGTGTGTGCGAGTGTGTGAGGTGTGGGCGAGGTGTGGGCGAGGTGTGTGCGAGGTGTGTGCGAAGTGTGTGCGAGTGTGTGAGGTGTGTGCGAGGTGTGGGCGAGGTGTGTGCGCGCCTTGAGGTCGAGCGACCCGATCCGCGGGTTGAGCGGCCGCCCGATGAAGAAGTCGTACACCTGCGAGGTGCTGGCGTGGTGCTGGCGTGGTGCGGCCGAGGTGCTGCCGAGGTTTGGCCGAGGTGGATCCGAGGTGGATCCGAGGCGGGGCGGAGGCTCTGCTCGGACCGGGTTGCCCGTCTGGCCTCCCTCGGCGAGGGGTGTGTTCGGGAGGTAGGAGAGGGCGTGCGACCAGACGGAGAGGGCGACCGACAGCGCGCACGCCGCCGTCGCGAGCGGGAGGTACGCGTCGTACACCCACGACTGCTTGCAGCCGAGCAGCGGCAGCCCGTGCCAAAAGCCGGCGAGCGAGAGCCAAAAGGCGAGGTGGCCGTTCATCGGGTACTTGAGGCGCGAGCCGTCCGCGAGCACGACGCCCTCCACCCGCGGCCCCGGCAGCGCGACGTACAGCAGGAAGTGCAGCGCCGTCCACCCAGCCACCACCGCCGCAGCCGTCCAGTCCCACAGCGGAGCGAGCGGTGCGGCGGCGAGCACGTCGAGCGCGTCCTCGGGCAGGCGTATGCACCCGTGCTTGCCGCACCCCGCGTACAGGAAGCCGATGACCAGCGGCAGGAGCAGCATCACGCCCGCCGCGCCGGCTGGGCCGCCAAACTCGTACTCTGGCTGGGGCTTGCCGCCAGCCTTGCGTGCGGGCTTCGTCGACGAGGTGGCGGGCGTGGAGCCGCCGGCACGCGACGGCGACTGCGACCGGGCCGGCTTGAGCCCGGCGAGCCGAGGAGAGGCGCGGGTGGGGCGGAGCATGTGTGTTCAAGGTTGTTGAGTGTGTGCAAGCAGGTGAGCCGCGTGTGCGAAAGAAAGACTTCGAAAAGCGGCGACGGGCTGCGAAGAGAGATAGGAAGAAGCAGACGCCCAAGGGTGGGCGACGGCTAGCGCACCACACCCCTCTCCTTAAAATCCCTGTGTGGTGGCGGCGTGCCGTCCTCCCATCCCTCCCTGGGTTGTCTGTTTTCTTTCTTTCTTTAAGAGAATTATGGCGGGGCACTCCGGACGGGGCCCTACCTGCCTACCCTATTGCGAAAGGTGAACGTGAGTGAATGAAATGTGAGAGGGACGATCGCGCGCCTTGCGTCCCTTCGCTGTATCGCGCGTGGCAGCAACGTCGTTAGCGTTTCGGGCTCGCCGGCATTCATCTCGACTTTGGCGGGTGGTGGTAGTGAAATCGAGCCTCGCCAAAGCTTCTACTCTACCATGATTACGTGCAATGGAGGTGTTGCGTACAGCCCCGATTGTAGCCGAATATACGTTGGTTTTTCCCACGCATCCAATCCCCAAATCCGCTTCCTCGACTTCGAATCTCAGATGGTCGATGTGCTCTGTGGGCTGCCTGCGCCGCCACAGGCCATGGCCTGCAATCGACTTGGATATCTCTTCGTGGCTGCTTCCAACAAGATCCATCGAGTCGACTTCAACACTGGCGAAGTGTCATTCATTGCAGGCGGTGGGCCTGGAGGCAACGACGCTTCTGGCGAGTCTGCAGGCTTTTCGGAGATACGTGCACTCGTGGTGGATGGCAACGACGACTTGCTCGTGGTCGACGCCAATTGCATTCGCAAGGTAGCCCTGCAGCGAGGCGAAGTTGTGACAGTGTGTGGCAGCCGCGAGGCCGGGCATGTCGATGGAGTCGGAGGCAGTGCGCGGTTCAACTGTCCACACGGCATATGCGTCGATGCGGACAATAATCTCTACGTGGCCGACAGAAACAACCACCGGATCCGCAAGGTGCGACCCGGAGATGAGGGGCGGCGATGGGAAACGACTACCATTGCTGGCGACGGTCAGTCTCGTGTGGTGGATGCCCAGGGGACTGCCGCCGCAATGTGCAGTCCTACCGATGTCGTGTGCGTCGACGGCTGGCTCTATGTTGTCGAGCCTCACACAGTCCGCTGCGTGTCCCCGACACATCACGTGACGACCATTGCAGGGGCACACAATTCTTCGGGCTACAAGGACATGGTAGGCACGGACGCGCGCTTCCACAATGGTTCTACTGGACGCATCACCTCCGACGGAAGAGGTTTGGTCGTGCTGACTGACATCAACAATAAGCGGCTGCGCTCGTTTCGAGTGCGCATCGAGTCGTCAGTGGAGATCCCGCTGTCGACGCTCCAGGCGGACCTCGAGGGGCTGATGAGCAACGAAGACGCCGCGGACTTCAAGATCGTCGTCGAGGGCAAGACCTTGTACACGCTGCGCGGGCTGCTCACCACTCGGTGTGCCCACTTCAGAACCATGCTCGCCTCGGGCTTCAGCGAATCCACCAGCGATGAGATCACGCTCACCGAAGATAGCTTTGAGTCGGTGCGCGCCGTGCTGCTGTTCCTGCATACCGACCGCCTGGAGGTCGACGACGAGCACGCCGTGGAAGTGCTGCGCCTCTCGATGATGTGGGAGCTGCCGCGGCTGCAGTCGTTGGCGCAAGATTCAATCACCCGCCGCGTCACGGCAAGCTCGGTCTGCGCGTTTCTCAGCGCGGCCAATGCGCATGATGCGCCCGGGCTCCGCGCCTTCTGCGTCCGCTACATCGTGCTCAATTTCGGGTCGGTTCAGGCGAGCGGGAATTTTGCGTCGCTCGACAAAGAGCTCCTATGCGAGGTGATCCAGAGCATTCGCATCTGAGGCTGAACGAAGGTACCAGCTGCAGCGAAAGTATATTTACCAAAATCACCCCGTGTTTGCCCATTTTCGGTCGTCAGTCAAAATATCTGAAGATCTAAATGGGGGAGATTCGCTTCCCAAACCTTGCTCAGAGCGCTTGGGCCGTAGGCGGCCAGCCCTGCAAAGCGAAACCACCAGCACCTCATCAGGCTTCTCTGCGGAGCGTCACAGGTCGGTGATCGCGCCGGCCGGACACCACTGTAACGGCATTTCCGGGCATTTGAACGCGACCTAACGTCAAACAAAGTTGGGACCCTATCCCAGTGTGCATCTCTCACAGTGGTCAGTGCAAAACAACAAAACACACGCGCCGGTCGTGCACGGCGACAAGGAGAAACCAGAGCTCACCCGGCAGTACAACGAGGGGTACAAGGTCGACCTCGCGGAACCCCACGTTGGCCCGGGAGGATGCGATGAGGTGAATGAAGTCAAGCTCTGGACGCCCCTCCTCAAGACCTCCTCGGCGGGCGTTGGCAACGCCTCGAGCGGCGGCACGCCCGCCTCCGTTGGCCACTCCTACGCCTTAGGCAACACCGAGGAGAAGGCCCGCCGCCTAAACATGGGCTGCAAGGCGCGCGGGCAGCCCGGCCAACCCTTCGACCACAAGAACGGGGCCACGGCTACGTCAAGGCGCATCGCGGTTTCTACCACGACGCGATCTTTGTCAAGCGCAACAACTTCAACCTGCTGCTCCACGAGACGTTCGGTCGACCGTGATACGTCTCGTCCCGCAGCTCTCATGCGCCGAACGGATGCATGCACTCATAATATGTAGGCCTTCTCTCCCGAAATTTTGAGCAATAGCCGCAAACAACGCTTTTTGGCACTTGCATCGCGACAAGGTCACACGCGGACTCTCCAGTCTCTCAGCTGTTACTGCTCGCTCCACCGAGCTCGCTGAGCCGCCAGGGCCGCGGCCGCCTTCCTCACGGCCGGCGCTGCCATCGCCGGCGCCCTTATGGCCGCCTCTCGCGCCGGTGCAGCGTCGAGACACCGTCGCCACGATCGCCGTCGGTTCTGCTGCGCGGCCTCGGCGTAACCGTGGCGCGGTTCCGGCCTACCCATGCTGCCCTGGAGGCGTCCAGAGCCGAGCCCAGAGGGAGAGGGCGTCCTATGGGGCCATCTAGCTCGGGTGGGTGCGCGGCGGCGACCGGCGCAACCCTCGTTTGAACTTGTGTACTCTCTGTCTGTCTGTCAGCTGTTTCGGCTAAGTCGATTTGTACCGGATTTCGATGTTAGTGGCAAAACCGCGGAACCGAAAATGGCGTTTAATTTCGCGCACCTGCTGTCCGCCGCCTGCGGCGGCGCTGCGCGCCGCTAGCGCGCGCTGCGCGCGCGTTTTTGGGGTGCAGTGGCGCTGCGCGCCGCCGTAGGGGCGCCTGCGGCGCCTGGCGCGCTGCGCGCGCGTTTTAGGGGTGCGCCGGCGCTGCGTGCCGCTTAGGGGTGCCTGCGGCATCACTAGCGCGCGCTGCGCGCGCGCGTTAGGGGTGCGGGGAGCACCGAAAAATTGCCACGAAATTGTGTTTCTTTTAATCTCCGAACTCCGGGAACGCTGCGAGGGGGTTTTGTGGGTTCGGCGCTGCGCGCCTCCCGGCGCTGCGCGCCGGGGGGGGGGAACCTCCGCAGAGTAGTTCTGAAAGGAGTTGGTCCTCAGGCAGGCCGGGAAACTCGAGCGGGTAGTCTTCAGCATGCTGATCACATGCCGAGAGAGCAGGGCAGGATGCCCATCGCTCGCTCGTGGAGTAATGTGACCAGCGGCGGCGGCGAGCGATGCAGCCCCCACGACGGCGCTCCCCATGGGATCGACGCGCGCCGCCGCCGTGAAGACGGGCCCCAAGCAGCGGGTCATGTCAGACAGGGCTGCGAACGGGACGTCGGCCGTAGGGTCGCAAAGAGCCCCGACCGTCGCGTACTGCAAGAAGTCGACGGCCTTCGCTTCTGCAGATGGCGCTGGTCCCAAGGGCACGATAGCCTCAGAGTGCCCCAAATCGCCCCACTGCAGATAGAGCTCGGGCACCGGGATTTGGCGGGAGTGCAGAGCCTGGATGCACACCGTACGGAACGCATCCTCATCCACGTGCACCGTGCCGAAAACGCCGAGGTCGGACAAGGCACCGAGGATGCGGCGCCAAGCCGCGGCCGATACGGCCAGCCGCAAGACGCTGAGCCTGTCAAAGTGGGCGGCCACAGCGGGCTCGGGCTCACTGAAGGGGAGCAGCGCACTGATGGCGACCCACTGCGGAATCTGGGCCCACGACGGTTGCATCCCCGGAGGAGGAGGGGGCAGCTGGAGGAGGGCCGGATTGCCCACCACAGACCACGGAATGAAGCGCATGGTAGAGCCTACCACTGTTGAGTCGACGGGTATCACCATCCATGCGGGAGGGTGCGGGAATATCAATCAGAAGTAGCGCTGTTTAGAATGCAAGCGGCCACTTTTCTCTTTTGGGTGGCAGGAGACGCGGGCGGAGATGAACCAAACGACAAAAAGGATTTTAGAACAAAACTCCCTCGCTCGACACTAGGCACGGGACTGACACTTCACTCACAGAGTCGAACAAAAAGAATTCCGACACTACTTGCGGGCCTCGCCGGGCCTCGCCGACTTGCGTGGGACCGGACCGCCGCGCGCGCTCCTCGCGGACCGCGCCATTCTGCCTACTCGCTCATCGTCTGGACCGGGTGCCGAAGCCCCTCACGGGCCTCGTGCACCCACGTTATGGCGTCGCCCTCTCTCACGTCCATCATCGAGGAGGACGTTGGCGAGTTCGTCGCGCTTGCCTCGCTCGCTGCTGCGCGCAGGCTCGTCCTCGTGGCCAAAACAACCCGTGCGCCCGCCCTCCGCCACATCCGCACGGTTTTGTGCCGCATCGAGAGCGAGGAGGTGAACGTCAACTGGATCGTTGCCGCGGCGTACGATGAGCCATCCCTCGCGTTTGGGCACGCATGCCAGCTGGCGGGGCTGCCACGGTGGGACGCTCTGCGGCGCACGCCGAAAGAGTACAGCCTCGTCGAGTGGGCCGTTCAGAAGCCTGCCTTTGAGGACGCGGTGAAGTTTGCCGTGCGACTGCCTCGCATTCTGTGCGCGGTGTCGATGACGGGCGGCTCGCTCCGGCAAATCATCGCGGTGCGTCACGCCATCCTCCACCTCGCCGAGCACATCGGATGCACCCTTGCTGTGCAAGCGCGGCTGCAGCGGTTTGATGGCGCGCCGGCAGACTTCGCTCGGGATCGAGACGAGCTCGCGGCGGCGATACGCGACTGGACCGCGCAGGCTGCGCAGGCTGACGAACCAGTTACCGGGAGCTTCTCCGTCTTGGGCTTGCCGCGCCAGCGTTTGCGCGGGTTCAAGCCTAGGACTGTCGAGTGGGCCCGCCCCATCCCGGCCGAGGGGGTGGTGGTGGGGCGGGCGATGACGCTGGCACTCCACCGCGCGTGCGGCACGCTCCAGCGCGGGGAGCTGGCCGCCGCCTTGCGTCAGGAGGTCACAGCCGCGCTGGAGCCTCTCGCAGAGAGCGGCACCGCTTCTGCGGCGTCACGGCTTCGCGCGCGCATCACGGGCCGCGCGCTTGTGCACTCGGCGCTGCAGCTGCTCCAATCGCGTGCCGCCGTCCCCTGGAGCGCGTACACGGGCAGGGACAACGCTGAGGCCGCAGAGGCGGAGGCCGCGGAGGCGGAGGAGGAGGCGTCTACCGGCGGTGCGCTCGTCGAGGAGGCGCCGCTCTGCCGGCTGCTGCGCATCTCGCCCAGTCCCTGCGGCCTCGGCGCCGGCCTGCTCCGCCTGGCGCGCGGCTTCTTGCACGGCCCAAACCGGTCGCGCTCCAACCACTCCCTCTACGCCCTCGCGGTGGCGTTGGAGGAGATGCTGCTCGCGAGTGCGGACGGGCGCGAGCTACAGGCCTCGACCGGTGCGGGGAGTTCGCTGAGCTCGAGAGGCACCGCCCCGCTCCGCCAGGCGATGCAGGCGATCCAATTCTTGCAAGCGCCGGCGGGGAGGGCCGCGGCTGTGCACGTGTGCTCTCCGTCGTGCATCACCAGCAACCTCTCGCGCGCCCTCCTTGCGGAGCTCATGCACTTTCACAGACATTGCGCCGGCAGCGGCGTCTCCGCTTTCCCCGAGGACGAGACGCGCCTCCACACGTGGACTGCGTTCGTCGAGGGCCCCGAAGGGACGCCGTGGCAGGACCGGCGGGTCCGGTGCACTCTCCGCTTCTGTCCAGCTTGCTGCGGCGGCGAGTGGCCGAACGTGGCGCCGAAGCTCATCGTGAACCGTCCCGTCCCGCACCATCCCAACATAGACCCATGCAGCGGCGCGGTCTGCATGGACTTGCTGCGGGATCGGGATGCCTGGTCTTGCGCAGGCGGCGTGCGCGCCATCCTCCTCTCCTTCCGCTCGCTGCTCGCCAGCCCGAACACTTCCGACGCCGCGAGCATGCCCGCCAACCTCGCGGCGGCGGCAGACATGCTCGGCAGGCCAGAGGCGTACCGCGAGACGAACGAGACGATCGCGTTGGGCATGCAGTGGGGCACCCATGCCCGGCGGCCCCCCGCGGAGGCCTCTGAAAGCCCCACTCTCTGAACCCCACTCTCTGATAGCCCCACTGCATACCAGGCGCGAGTGACGCTCCAGAGAGTTTACCTCTGCGGAGGATTTGTGCACGATGAGCGATATATCGACATGATGGTTGCCAAGGGCCCCCGAGCAATGTGACCAATATGTTCCACAGTGCACAGAGGCCGAGGATTTAAACGTGTACTGAACAGATAGATAAATATTGTGTGATATATACAAAACGGACTTGATACATGCAGACGCGTAACGGGTCGGAGAAGGGGAGGGAGCGCGCTCGCGATGCGACGCGTGCGGGACGCGCTCTCTCTCACTGCTCCACCGCCGACACGTTGGGGAACAGGGCTGGCACCACGTGGCTGTCCACCCACTCGAGCACCGGCCGGCACGGGTCGAGCAGCTTCGCGCGCCAGCGCGAGTCCGCCGGCTCGATGGGCCAGCCGAGGTAGAGCGGGAGGAAGAAGAGGAAGCTCGCCGCCGCGAGGGCGATGGTCAGCGCGACGGCCAGGTCGAGTTGCGAGGGGGTCGCCAGTGCCGCAGCGGGCGCGCGGCGCGGCGCGGGGTGTGCAAGGAGGAGGTGGTCGAGGGCGAGCCCGGCGGCGAGGAGGGAGAGGTGGAGGGAGGGGATGTAGTGGTAGAGGAACGCGACGCGCTTGACGGCCGCGAAGGGGAGCCACCCCAGCGCGTGGCCGCACAGCAGCAGCCAGCCGTGCCGCACCGCGGCAGGCGCGCCTCGCGCCGTGCCAAGCCTGCGCCTCGGGCGGCAGCGTGAGGGCGGCAGCGTGAGGGCGGCAGCGTGAGGGCTCTTCCGGTGGGAGGAGCGATAGGGGGAGGAGCGGCAGGGGGAGGGGCGGCAGGGGGTGGGTGGAGCGGTGTCCGGCAGCTGCGCGCACCTCCGCCGCGCGCCGCAGGAGCAGAGGCGGCCGAGGAGGAGGAGGAGGAGCGCGGCGAGGCCGGTGAGGCCGACGCCCCACACGATCGGGTTCGCCGCCATGTAGATGCGGCAGTAGTGGTCGGCGTAGCACTTTGTCGAGGACCAGTAGAAGACGGGCTGGGAGCCTGCGGCGGCATGCGACAAGCTCCTTGAGAGGGGGAGGGGGGCGGGGGGGGGGCGCGAGCATGCGGAGGCGCGGCGCGAGGCGGCGATGGGCGAGGAGGGGTG
>NW_005202237.1:295222-329947 GCF_000372725.1 Emiliania huxleyi CCMP1516 | reverse complement strand
TCGGGCGGGGGGAGGGGCGACGAGGCGGGCGGGCGGGAGGCAGAGTCGAGGGCGGCATGCGCAGCGGCGAGCAGCTGGCGAAGCGAGTCGAGCCCGACCACGCCCATTGTGGCGAGGGCGGTCCACTTTGTCGAGACGGCGGCGCCTGCGGGCGCGCACACACGCGCACCCTCCGGGAGTAAGGGGCCGGGCTTCCTTCTTCGGGCGCGGGAGGCGCGGGAGGCGCGCCGATCGCGACCCCGGTGAGGGCGAGGTAGGCGTGGAAGGCGGCGCCTGCTCACAGCCCACGGCGTGAGGAGGCGCGAGCGGGTGCGCTTGAGGTTTAGTGTGGGCGGCGGCCCCTTTGGCGGGGGCGGCGGAGGCGCCCAGCGCGCAGAGCAGCTGCAGAGCCTGCGGGACGCCTCACAGGGTGTGAGAGACCCTTCCGAGTCAGAGCCTCCACATCTCCCGATTTGTGTGTTTTTGTGGGGGGGGGGGGGGGGAGAGGGGGGCGAGGGGCGAGAGGCGAGGGAGAAGGAGAGTGGGAGAGGAGAGGAGGGGCTTGAGAGGGGGAGGAAGGCGCCTGCCCCCTGCACGCCGCGCAGCCCGCGGCGATGCAGTCGGCCTGCGGAGTGGCGGGGCCGACTCCTTTGATAGCTGATCGTTCATTACGAGTTCATTAGTAGCAGTCGGCCTGCGGAGTGGCGGGGCCAAGCACGGCGCCCGTGTCGGGGTCGCGGCGTGGCGCCAGCCTGTGCGAGTCAAGCCGCGGACACGTGACGGGCAAAGTGACGGCAGCCCGCGGTCCGCGGCGCGGCGCAAGCCCGAGCCGACAGCGGAAGGGCTTTGGGTGGAAGTTGTCTCCGCGCCCGGCGAAAGGGAGCAGCTTCAGGTGCAGCGCCATGCTGCCGAGGTAGATGGTCGCCGGCAGCAGCAGCAGCCATACGAGCCGAGCCATCGCCTCCATCGCCACGGGCGCGAGCGCGGCGGAGGTGCGTCGCCTCGCGTCGCCATCGCCGCCACCAGTGCCGCCAGCCCCGCCGCCGCCGGCAGCACCGCCATCGACCGCCGCGGGGAAAGCTCTGCCGCCGGGGGGCGGGGCGGCAGCGGACGGGCCGTGGGCGGCGTCGCTTCGCTCGAGCATACGCGCGACCGCGTCGCCAGCCTCCATCCCCTCCTCCTCCGCCCTCCCGCGGCGCGCCTCTCCCTCCCCGGCGAGCAAGTCCTCGAGAAGGCCCTCGGGCGGGGGGAGGGGCGGCGAGGCGGGCGGGCGGGAGGCAGAGTCGAGGGCGGCATGCGCAGCGGCGAGCAGCTGGCGAAGCGAGTCGAGCCCGACCACGCCCATTGTGGCGAGGGCGGTCCACTTTGTCGAGACGGCGGCGCCTGCGGGCGCGCACACACGCGCACCCTCCGCGAGTAAGGGGCCGGGCGTCCGTCTGCGGGCGCGGGAGGCGCGGGAGGCACGCCGATCGCGACGCCGGTGAGGGCGAGGTAGGCGTGGAAGGCGGCGCCTGCTCACAGCGCACGGCGTGAGGAGGCGCGAGCGGGTGCGCGTGAGGTGTAGTGTGGGCGGCGGCGCCGTTGGCGGGGGCGGCGGAGGCGCGCAGCGCGCAGAGCAGCTGCAGAGCCTGCGGGACGCCTCACAGGGTGTGAGAGACCCTTCCGAGTCAGAGCCTCCACATCTCCCGAGTTGTGTGTGTGTGTGGGGGGGGGGGGGGGGAGAGGGGGGTCGCCTCCCAAAAGAAGAGGGACGAGTCGGTGAGCAGGAGGCGCGACTCGACCTGCCGAGCACGTGCGCCGGGCTGAGCACGCTCGGGGAAGAAGAGCACCGGTTCGCGCGGGTTCGAGTGGGTTCGCGTGTGTGTGTGTGTGCGCGCGGGTGTGCATGCGCGTGCGAAGCGGCGCGTGCCCCCGTGACGTGCTTCTCTGCGCCGGGAGGTGTGTGCTGGGAGCTGCTGCGCCGCGTCTGCGTCGGGAGGGGATGTGTCGGGAGGGCCGCCGCACCAGCGTCGCGCCGTCGAGGAGGACGAGGCACCCGACCAAGAGAGAGGAGGCGGAGGAGCAGCCGAGCTGCCGCGCGAGCGAGAACAGGAGCGGCGGCAGCGCGGCGCCGAACGCGGCCGGCAGGGCGCGCAGCGCGAAGAGGTTCGTGCCAACCCGGTACGCCTCGCCGATCTTTTGAAACGGCTGCGTGCCGCGGAAGCCGCTCGCCCAGGCGACGGCGGCGATGAGCAGCTTTCCGGTCGGCGGGTGGATGTCGAAAAAGTACTGCCCGGTCAAATATCCGGTGATAAACTTTCCAAAGTGCACCTCGTCAAAGACCACCTCGTCGGGCCACGCGAGGCCGTAGAAGCGAGTCAACACGCCCGCGCCGAGCAGCCAGCGCAGCGCGCGGCCGTCGCTGAGGCCCGCACTGCAGCTGTCGTCGCTGCGCTTTGCGTACTTGTCGGTGTCCGAGGTGTCAGACAGCGAGTCCGTCTCGGGCTCGCTGGCGGCGCCCTGCTTGCCGCGAGCGCGCATGTATCACTCTTCAGCGGTCATACAGACCGGGGGTTCGGGCTCCTTAGCAGATAGGGGGTTTCTTTCCGCCCGTCGCGGGGCATCTCTAGCGGCAGCCGTCGCGGGGCACTCCGGACTGGTCCCTCCCTTTCTTTCGAGATCGATGTGGAGGACGGTGAAGTTCTTTTGGGCAGTCTTCCCAAGCGAACAAGCTGCCATGATCGAGGCTGGCTGCCGACGCCGATGGGCGGCTGCGCGACGACCCGCTGACGGACCGCCCCGTGGACGCGGCGGCGGCGGCAGAGCGAGAGAGATCAACTTGCTGCGCAGACCGCCAACGCGATGGTCGCCGTGCAGGGGCAGCTCAAGCTGCGGGGACCCGGGGACAGCAGCGGACAAGGGTCACAAGGCCGGTAGGCCGCTTTGGGGCCTGGAGGTGGAGCCCTGGCAGACTGATGTTTATGGTGGTTTAAAGTTTGGGGGGGGGGGGGGGGGAACCAAACACTCCACTCACACGTCATTTGTTGCATCAGCGCAAAGAAATAAAAAAGGTCCGCGGATGGTAGCATTCGTCCCGGACGGATACGCACTAGCAATCCAATCCCGTCGTCAGCTGTCGGCGCCAACACCATTGTAAAGAAAGAAAGAAAGAACCAGAGGGCCCACGGGTTTTCTTTTTTTCCAAACTCTCTTGCGACAAACGCTGCGTTGAGCTTGGCGCAGGCGCTTCTCTTGAGTCCATTCGGTTTCTCTCGAGTTTCCCTCGGGAAACTCGCGAGTTTCCCTGAGTCTGAGAGCTGGTCTGGGGCAAAATCTGAGGCAAAATTGAGGAAATCGGCAAACGACCCGGGTATTTTCCAGGTATGTACCATGAAAAAGTTAGTATACCCGCAAAATACCGGTATTTTGCCGATTTTGCTGGTTTTGGCCCCAAAACAGCCTCAGACTCAGCTCAGAGCCCAAAAAATGACGATTTTAACGGCGTTTTCCCCGGAAAATAGAGAGGAAAACAGAGGGTGTTGTAGAGAAAAAAGGAAAGGAAAACAGACGGGGTGCGAGAGGCAAACCTCGTTGAGCCCAACGTCCTCCGTGTCGTTATTTCCGAGGTATGCTGTCGCCACCGCGTCGGCGTATGCGTTGCAGGCTATTCCCACGTGTGCTTGCACCCACAAGCAATTCGCGCCAGTCCCGAGGTCGAAAATTTCTTAAGTCGGAGAGAGAGAGTTTCGCTAAGCTCCCTTTCCTGTCCAAATTCTTTAAGTTGGTCATCGGAAGTCGATCGCGAGCCGCTCTTTCCTGCTTCCTCTCTCTCGACTGGAGTCGCTCGACAAGATGCAATACTCTCAGGTCGAGATGATCGATACGGACGACATCTCCGCGTCGCGCCGCCCGAGCGGGTCTTCCCGCTCCTCCGTCAGCAGAACGGGCGGGGTGGTCGGCGGCCTCCTGCTCGGACTCGCCTTCATTGGCCTCAGCCTCGGCGGCGCACTGCCTCGGCTGCCATGGGCATATGAGGAGCCCGATTCTTCAGATTCGTGCTGGCCAATTGTGGCTGACACAGCGCCGCGCAGCCTTGGCCAGGGTCTTCGAGGGCTGGCCACAGGTGAGCAGGCCGAGGACATGCCGGCGGCAAAGAGGCAGAGGCAAAGCGGCAGTAGCGACATGTGCAAGATCCGCGTGCCTCTAAAGGACTGGCCGGCCACTTTGGCGCAGTTGGTGGCCTCGTCTAGCTGGACGCAGCACCTCACCTACGAGCTGCAGCAGGACGGGAGCGAGTTGACGACTCGGGAACGCAACTACTTTATCGGTGCTGGCTTTCTTCCACATCAAATCCCTAACACAAATGTATCTCCATCCCTGTCCTATGCTCCTATCAGGCATGAACATGTCGGAGTACTTCCCATACGCCTTCCGCTACCACCAGCCGCCTAATGGTTTTATTGGTGGACTAATTCTTGTGGGAAGCGGCGTGGACGACTATCCGGGACCAGCTCTAGCTACTGATGCCGACATCCGCGAATATCTCCAGGCGAATGGCGTGCACGTGCCAGACCTCAAGGACATGACTTTTAACCAGAGGAAGAAGCTCGTGAGAACAAACGCGGCGATGATGTCCGCCTCCCATGAAGGGAAGCCACCTCCGGCCCGTCTAGAGGCGGCCTTGCCGCTCAAGTTCACTTGAGATCACTCGAGATTGTAGCATGTGCATGTCATGTCCGTTAGGCCATCCACTCTCGCGACGTGCTCGCGGCAGTGCAAATCACGTGGAAGCATGGAATTATACCCTCGAGGGCCGGCACTGCCCTCGTGCCACACACGGTTTGCCCCACCCTAGGCCCCACCCCGGCCACACGCCCCTCGCTCTCTGCCCCCCTCGAGGAGCGTCACCGGCGCCCCGCCCCACCTCCCTCCCCTCCCTTCCGCCCGCCGCCCGCCCGACACCCCGCCCCCATCCACCCCCTCTCACGGGGGCGTCGCAGGCCGAGAACAGAGCGAAGATCGAGGCCGGCCAGGCGAAGGAGATGCCCTCGGCGGCCGGCACAGTCCTCAGGCCGACCACGGTGTGCCCCAGTCCGGCCACACGCCCTCGCTCACACGCCCCTCGCTCTCTGCCCCCTTCGGCCCCCCTCCCTGGCGCCCCGCCCCACCTCCCTCCCCTCCCTTCCGCCCGCGGCCCGCCCGACACCCGCCCCCCACCCACCCCCTCTCACGGGGGCGTCGCAGGCCGAGAACATAGCGAAGATCGAGGCCGGCCAGGCGAAGTCGAGGCCCTCCGAGGCGGGCACGAGGACAGTGCCACACACGGTTTGCCCCACCCTAGGCCCCACCCCGGCCACACGCCCCTCGCTCTCTGCCCCCCTCGGCCCCCCTCCCCGGCGCCCCGCCCCACCTCCCTCCCCTCCCTTCCGCCCGCCGCCCGCCCGACACCCGCCCCCCATCCACCCCCTCTCACGGGGGCGTCGCAGGCCGCGAACAGAGCGAAGATCGAGGCCGGCCAGGCGAAGGAGATGCCCTCGGCGGCGGGCACTGTCCTCAGGCCGACCACGGTGTGCCCCAGTCCGGCCACACGCCCTCGCTCACACGCCCCTCGCTCTCTGCCCCCCACGGCCCCCCTCCCCGGCGCCCCGCCCCACCTCCCTCCCCTCCCTTCCGCCCGCCGCCCGCCCGACACCCGCCCCCCACCCAACCCCTCTCACGGGGGCGTCGCAGGCCGAGAACATAGCGAAGATCGAGGCCGGCCAGGCGAAGTCGAGGCCTTCCACTGCTGGCATGACCAGACCAGCAAATGAGTTCCGCAAGGCAGCGCAACAGGCCGCCCTCGTCCGCGCTTCGGGGGAGGCGCTGCGCCTCCCTAGGCTAAACGCACCTCCTGTAGCATGCCTTGCCACCACTAGTGCTCAGCTCTTTACTAGGTGCTCACGAAAGACGAGATCTTCGGCCGAGCCGAGAACCTCGTCGCGCCAGTCGTAAAATGGGCCGAGGAGAAGCTCGCCAACAGCTCCTCGCCCGCAAGCTTCTACGTCGGCGGCGCCCGGGTGCCTCTTAGGCCACACTTTCACATGTGCTTTTCGCTCGCACACTCCACACGTATAGATGTTCCGTATACAGGTGTCGAGAGCGCAATTCGACAGCGACGGCGTACTCGTGTCCCTGTCGAGCTCGGAGGCCCCCCTTTTTTGCACCCCCCCTTCCCCCCCAGCCCCTCGAGGGCTCTTGTGAGTGACGGGACACTCTTTGGCGTAGGTGACCCGCGCGCTTCGCTCCTCGGACGCGGTCGTGCGCGACCTCAACACCGGCAAGCCGCTCACGACGCCACGGCTCCGGGAGCTTTACGAGGGCGGGCATCTGTCCTTCTACATCGCTCCAGTCGCCGACCCGTCCCCCCACGTCTGCGACGAGGCAGAGAGGTGCCGCGTAGCAGCGCATGACCCCCTCCTCTTCCGACTGCACCATCCCTCCCTCTGTCTGCCTCGCCTCCCCCGCCATTCGCAGGGAGGCGCAGAACCGGCTCATAGTCAAGTTTCCGGAGCAGAGCACGATCCGCACGGTGGCCGCCGGCACCGTTGCCCGCACGGACGGCCTAGTCGACAAGTACGGGTACGTTATCTTCGCCTGGGTGCTCGATGGCGGCGCCAAGGACATCGTGCGCGCAAGGGCGCCATCCCTGCTGGTGTGGCCACCGATGTATAGTGGGCCTGACTCTTCCGATCTGTTCGCAGGTGACTTCCAGCGGCGTCTCCACTCGCGAGGAGCGGGCAAAGGCTGTCGCATCGTATCGTCCGAGGGGCTCGTCTGCAGCCACACTCGCGGACGACGACGTGGTCAAGCTCGAGCGAGGCCGCAACAATCCTGGCGGTCAGGCTTCCTTTTGGGAGTCCCGCGTAGAGGGCGGCAGGTGGACTCGCTCGTGGGGCTACCTGGCGCAGGTGGCTCCGTTTTGTCTCTCGCTCGCGCCAAGCTCGCCACACCCTCTCTGCCCGCTCACACATTGCTGTACGAGAGTTAGGTCACAAGGCCCGACGGCGTCTGGTACGCGCGTGGGCCACTTTAGATATGCGGTACGACACTATCCCTGCAAGCGTGACACACCTCGCCGCCACATTGCACGTCCCACAGGTACAAGTACGTGATGGACTTTGGCGAGGACGATGCTGCTGCGCGAGCTGCGCGGATCTCGCACGCCCAGGCCGTCAAGTCGAAGCTGTCGGACGCGAAGACGCGCCAACGAGGGCAGCCGTACATCAAGGTTGACGAGTTCGAGGCGCGGCTCGAGCCCACACTCGCACCGAGTGCGTCAATATTCGCTCAAACAGGAATCTCGCCCATGACCACATGTAGGCGTACGGAGCAGGGACGCGGCAAGACCTGGGGGCATGGCGGCAGCATGAGGCACACACACGTACATGCACACGCACACGCACACGCCACACGCACCTCGTGCTACACCGCACGCCTCCTCCCGCAGCTCGACCGCGACGCCAAGTACGAGGAGGAGCTCGAGCAGGCAGTCTACGACCAGGAGATGCTCGACGAGCTGGAGGCCATGGAGGAGGACGAGTCGGGGCAGCCGAAGGCCACCAAGGCCAAAGCTGGAGCGCGCGTGGTGGTCGTCTACAAGGAGGAGGAGGAGGACTCCGGCATGTCGGTTGACAAGGAGTACAGCGGGGTGGTCGTGCAGGTGTCGAGCTCGAAGGGCATGTTGATCGCCTTCGACGAGGAGGGGGAGGAGGTGTGGGTGGACGAGCGGCTTGGCGACGAATGGTGGTACGCGCCGCAGCTTCGCTGACCACGCCATGGCCCATGCTGCCGCGCCGCGCTTGACGTTGTATATAGTGAGCGTGAGAGATGGAACACGCGAGCCGCCCCTGCGCAGGCTACTGATATAACGCACTGTGGGTGGGGATAGTGCACTAGGCTAGTGTGTGAGCCGAGCCGCCAATCGAAGTACCTGTGGCAGGTCCCGCTACTCCCGTGAGTTCAACAAACTAGATTCAGCACCACAGTCACACACTCGCGTCGCTCGAGCACCCACGACTCCAGGTTGAGCATATTAAAAGCGTGACACGGGGGTGCGAGGTCACGACGGCTGCCACCGGGCCCTGTCAGATCAACGGCTCAACCTGCGGGCAAGAGAACGTGGAGTTCTTATACCACATAGCCTGCCTAGGCCCATGCGGCCACTCTCGTTGTGCGGTGCAGTGTAACTCGGCCACTTGTTGATGATGTCGGGCCTGATCGAAGCACGAGTCTCATCCTGTGCATGTGCGGGTGCATGACGCGCGTCGAGCCGACGGCCTCCGCGGGCGGCGAAGTTACACGCGACACCGGCACGGCCATCGCGGTTCCGTTTACCGGCCTCATGCTGCGGTCCTTCCGCGCTGCCTCTTCTTTCGGTGGCTGCTGTCGTAGCCTCAGCGCGCGGCCACGGTGGAGAACCACGCCTTCGTATTCGCAGAGTAGCGCTTGGCTCGCCGGCTGCACTCCGAGGCCACCACTTTTCTCTGGTAGGACGGGACACACAGAAGACTCACTGCTTGGCCGCCAGCGCAGACTCACTGCCGCGTGACTCACTGCCGACCTTGTCGCCTTTACTACTCGAGTAGTAGAATTTTACAACAAAACTCCCTCGCACGACACTGGGCACAGGACTAGAGTAAGTTCACGGTGCGCTTCTCAGCTCCCCGGTCCTGGGCGTGAGGTTGCCGACCGCACTCCAAGTGCTCCAAGGGCACCGGTTCATGAGAATTTTACACAGGTCGAAACACAAAGCGGGTTGCCCCCAGAAGAAAATACCTGCGCTGTCTTTTACCTACACGCCTGCGTGGATCGCGTCACACCAATCCTCGCTACCCAACGCGGCCAAAGGATATCCACCTCGAGAACCTCGAGAGAACCTACCCCCCCCCTCCCCTACCCGCTTGGTGAGCCCGACTTGCAGCCCATAGGCTTAGCATGGCAGGGTCCCTAGTCATCTGGGCACGGAGAAAAACACGATTCCCCACTTTATCCGCTCCGTGTCGCGCGACGAGTCGCGCGGCGAGGTGGGAAACGCCTGGCCAGAGCAAGGGGGAGAGAGTCGCGTGAGGGCGACATTGATTGCAGAGTGAAGGCTCGAGGGACGGGGCGCTGCAATCTGGAAAAAGACGATGTCGTGTCCGCGACGTGGATACGATCCCCGCTCCAAAGGAGCCGACAGAACCCGTCCACGACCGCGACTTGTTGCCCTCGAGTTGTTCGACGCTGGCTGCTGCTGCTGCTGCTGCTGCTGGCTGGCCGCTGCGGGGCTGGGCTGGGAGGCGGGAGGAGGCGCGTGCCTGGAGACCAGCACTGTCATGGAGGAGGGTGGGATGCAGCGTCGCGGACTGCTCTGCTTGGCTCTCCTGAGAGGAGGGAATCAACAGTGGGGTGAGGGCCGCACAGGGACGATTCAGGGAACGGGCCGCTGCAATCTGGAAAAAGACGATGTCGTGTCCGCGACGTGGATACGATCCCCGCTCCAAAGGAGCCGACAGAACCCGTCCACGACCGCGTCTTGTTGCCCTCGAGTTGTTCGACGCTGGCTGCTGCGGGGCGGGGAGAGCGGGGCCGGGCCAGAGAGGCTGCGCCTGGATCATGCAGCAGCATCTCGTTCGCAGACGACGAGCAGTGTCGCAGACGGCGGGGACGGAGAGCAGGGGGCCACGTCCTCCCGGCGCTCCCTCTGGAGCGTGGAGCCTGCTCGCTGTCAGGCGGCCTACAAAGCGCAACGCTCTCAACCCGCCGGGCGGAAAGCCTGGGGCCTGCCAGTGCACGTCGCCGAGGCGCCGGCCAGTCGCAGCCGTGAGGCATGCCACAGCAGCAGAGGCACCTGCCACCCATTGGGCGGGCAGACAGAAGGCCAGGGCAGCACTGGCAAGCGCAACGCGCCTCATGTCGGAGAGCGACCGTGCCTCGTTCGCGGCTTATGATGTAGAGTTTGTTGTAGAGATTTCACGTTGTAGAGCGCCTCTACATCGCTCTAGCACGCGCTTCGTCCCGCGGCGGATGTAGAGCTCTACAGCTCTACAGCGCTCTACAGCTCTACAGCTCTACAGCGCTCTACACTCTACATCCTCTACACCCTCCCTCAGGTTGGGACACCTGTGGGACGACCTGTGGCAGCGTACGATGCCGGCGCCGGACGCGGCGGCGAGGCACACGGGCACCGGCGTGGCGCGTCGGCAGGCCCGACCACGAGCGGATGCGCGACGAGCGTGCTCGGGAAGCGGCCGCGGGCGACGCGGAGCTTCCGCCGGAGGACGACGCGGTCGAGATGGCGAGCGCCGCCCACGTGCTGGACAGCGTGGCGGAGGTGGGCCCGAACTACACCCTGCTGCGCAGCAAGGAGACGAAGGCGAAGCGGCGGAAGCGACAGCGCGAGTACCGGGCGGTCGCCGTAGACACGGTTGAGGTAAAGGCCAGACATCTTGCCCCTGACAGGAGAGACAAGGGTGTTGATACAGAAAGAAAAACGGGAATTTCTGAATATTCGACAGAAGCCAAATTGGCCGTCGCCGACTCGCGCTTCCCCTGTTTTCCCGTCCAGTGCAGCAGCGGCCTGCGGCGGCGCGTATTTGAACGACTTCCATGTGCACGAAGACCGTTGCGGTCGTCACCGTGGCAGCCAGTCCGGCCGTTGCGGGTGAAGGCTGGCCTGTATCCTCAGCTGGCGCCGCTGCGCCTCCTCCTCCAGGCCACGCGATGAACGTGTCAGTGCGTGCATAGGCGACTTCATCGCGCGGTGAACGTGTCGGCACCTCGGCTTCATCGCGCGCGGGCTGATGCACCTCCCGCAGATGCGAGGAGAGCTGGTCCTGCTCTTGGAGGAGATTGCCGTGAGTCTCGCGTGAGCGCTTCCCGACACTCTCAGACTCAACCGTGCACCACCGAGACACCATCCAGACAGTCGAGGCAACCAAAAAACGCCTCCGAGACTGGTTGGAGACTTTCCCATAACATACTCCCAGATCCTCCCAGACAGAGACTGCGCCGAGACATCACCGAGACTGCTCCGAGACACTTCTGAGACTCCTCCGAGACAGCTACCAAGCCGAGCCGACGACCCCGCGGTTGTGCCGCGCCGTAGGGGAACGCGCCCGCGCTTGCGCTGTACGAGGCCACATATTGGCCTCGTGCCGCTGCTCGACGAGCCGCGGCGGTCCCTCTTCTCCGCCGCCACCTTCACCGAGGGGCATCTGCGCCGCCGTGGCGTCCGCTGCGAGAGCGCCGCCAGGCGACGGTGACCGCACACAGCAGGCTTCGTCGATGAGCGCAGAGGCGGCCAGCTTGGACGTGCCTCGGCGCGCGAGCGCTGTCACCAGATGGTCGCACACTTTCGGACCCTTCTCGGACCCTCCTCGGAGCCTGCCCTCAGGCGCCTCGCCGTCGACTGGAGGAGGTGGCCGCGGTGGCCGAGGCGGCGGGCCGCGCGGGCGGCGATCGTGCGCAACCGACTCGCCAGAGGCGTGCTGGAGAGGCGGCGCGAGGTCGCCCTCTCGGATGTCGAGACTGTGCCGGCGTGCTCGCTCAAGTCGAAGGCGACGCGCAGGCGGCCTGCTCACCACGGTGGACGGGGAGGCGCAGGAGGCCATCGAGGCGGCCGTGCCTACCCCGCCACGCTCTCGGAGCGTCGGAGGCCCTCTCGTCGCGCCCCTGCTCCTGCTCCCATAAGGCCTTCTCCCAACATCACATCTCGGTGGGCGGGAGAGGGAGGGGGGGGGGGGGAAGGGGGGGGGGGGGGGGGAGTGAAATCTGATTTGCGAACAACATACCTAAAACAAAAGAAATATGATTCGCGGAATTGTTTTCCTTTTCCTGCCCGGCCGCGCGCGCTGTGCCAGTCTCCACCGTTCGATGACGTCTTCTGGTGCTGCTGCAAGCTCCTACTCGGTCCCGAGCCCCTTCACCTTTGGCGGAGTGCAAGCATTCCTCGACGGGAGGACGCTGTCGAGGATTTCGCCCCGCTCGATTTTCGCGAACTACCAGACGCTTACTGTGGCACCCTGCGACGATCTCGACCCGGAGGAGGTTCACGAGACGTGGTACCTGGACTCGGTGAAAGAGGAGCTGAAGGAGGCGCAGGAACGTGCCACTCGTTCCGAGGCCACAGTTAAGTCGCTCGAGGCGCAGCTCAAAAGCGCGCACCGCTCGCGCGAGGACCAGGTCGCCGTGCAGGCCACCGTCATCGAGTCGCTGCAGAAGACCATCAAGGCGTACAAGGAGGCGGCCGAGCAGCAGCGCGCCACGGCGTCGCCGGGCTGCCCCGTGCGCCTTGGCGAGGCCACGTCTTGCCTGGGGCACTGCTGCGTCGGCTTCAGCGGGGTGGTGGGGGCCTTCGTCGCGTGCCGCAAGGCGCGCGACTGAGCGCCGCTGTCCGCCAGATACGTTCATGCTCGCGTCGCCGCACTCCTCCCTGCACTCTCTGCTACTCTGTCCCTCCGCGTTTTCTGTCGTGTTCCTGTTGGGTCTGTACAGTGCGCCGCGCGCGCTCTTGCGGGTGCGCCGCGCTCACTCGAAAATGTGCGCTCGGACCGAGCGCATCCCTATCATTGAAGTAGAAACCGCGGCGCAGCTCGATTTGGGCGTTTTGCCGGCCGCGCGAGCGCGCGAGTGTCGCGAGTGTGCGCCCTCAGCGAGCCGTCACAGCTCGACGCTCGCGCTGTCGGCGAAAGAGCATGAAAAAGAATTAAGAAGTCGCCAGCATCCCGCGAGGAGCGCTCCCGCTTGGCTTGCCATATACTTTCGGATTTGAGAAGAATTTTACGACTCTCCCTCGCACAACACAGCGCTCACAGCTGCCCGAACTACACACACCGAGGTACTCCGCCCGTCGCGCCGCAGGGCCGGCCAGCAGCCGGGCGTGCCCTCCGCTGCTTGCCGCCCCGCTCCCGGCTGCTGACGCTCGTCGCCTCGCCTCCGCCCTCGCAGGCCGCTGCGAGGCCACCTGGCGCGGCGAGCGATGGTGGCGATGAACGTCTTCCGGCTGCTGGGGGACACGTCTCATTTGCTCTCCTTCATCGTGATGTTTTGGAAGCTCTTCACCTCCAAGAGCGTCGCTGGCATCTCGCTCAAGACACAGCTGCTATACGTCATCGTATTTTGCTTTCGATACCTCGACATCTTTTGGAACTTTCTCTCCATCTACAACACAATCATGAAGGTCATCTTCATCTCGTCGTCCGTGGCGGTGGTGTACGTGATGAAGTTCGGCGTGCCGCACAAGGACACCTACTCGCAGGAGGACGACGCCTTCCCCATCGCCTACCTGGTTGCTCCGGCCGCGCTGATGGGCGTCGCCTTCAACCAGGACCACGAGTCACCCTTCGAGATGTGCTGGGCCTTCTCCATCTACCTCGAGGCGGTGGCCATTCTGCCGCAGCTCTTCATGCTGCAGAAGCAGGGCGGCGCGGAGTCGCTGACGGGCGCGCGCCCACGCAGCGCCACGCAGCGCCACGCAGCGCCACGCAGCGCCACGCAGCGCACGCCCCGCAGCCGCGCCCGTGCCCCGCTGCTGTTGCGGCCAGCTAGCGCCGCCCCGAGGGCCACCCTCCGAGGCGAGCGCGCGGCCAGCGCGGCGCGACCGCCCTCGCCTTTGGTGGCAGGCCACTACATATTGCTGCTGGGGCTGTACCGCCTCTTTTACATCCTCAACTGGATCTACCGGTGCCCTCTCACCCTCCCGACCTCCCCGCCCCTTCCCGCCGCCACCCCTGCCAGCAGTAGAGCTGACCTCGCGTGGCCTCGCGCCGCTTCGGGCTCCGCCGCCCCGGCCTCGCCCCACCCCGCCCCCTGTGTGTGGTGGTGCCACCGCAGCTACGCGACCGAGCCGCACTACATGCAGCTCATCGTCTGGATCTCGGGCACTGTCCAGACGGCGAGTCGCACCCGCCCCTCTCCTCCGACGCCCGCACGCTCGATCCCCTCTCTCCCCTCTCCTACCCGCCCCTCTCCTCGCCGCCTCTCTCCTACCCGCCCCTCTCCTCGCCGCCTCTCTCCTACCCACCCCTCTCCTCGCCGCCTCTCTCCTACCCACCCCTCTCCTCGCCGCCTCTCTCCTACCCACCCCTCTCCTCACCGCCCCTCTCCTCGCCGCCCCGCGCGGCGCCCGATCCGCGCGGTCCCGTGCCACACACGGCCGCCCGACGTGCGCAGGCGCTCTACCTCGACTTCTTTTACACGTACATGAAGTCGAAGCGAGAGCGCGGCATCGACGCGCCCATCGAGATCGACTCGGTCTGAGTTGCGGCAGGTAGAGGCCGCGGGAGGGGAGGGAGAGGGAGAGAAGGGAGAGAGGGAGCGGGCGGGAGGGGGGGTCAGATCGGGGAGGAAGAACGAGCCGGTGGAGAGGCAGGGCACGTGCAGGCGGCGGGCGCGCCGTCTCGTACTCTCGTGCGGGTGTCAACGGACAAGGGACATCACACACCGGCGCGCGGAGTGGAGAGACGAGATGCCGAAGTACCGAGAAAAAAAGTAATATATCTTTACTTCCAAAACCCGGACGTGCCTCCACCGGCACGCCGCTTCCGACAGGGTGATGGAAGGTTCGACGCACCCCCGGACTGGGCGGAGAGATCCCAGGGTATAGACTCTGGGCTGTCCGCCCCGCCCCCACTTGCCCTGACTGCACAGGATAGCGTGTGCCCCGTTTGCCGTTAGGCGCCGAAGTTACCGAGAGATATTGAGTTCAATAAATAATATCCCGGTGTCTCCCGTTCTCCCGGTGTCTCCCGGATCCCGCGGTATCTCCCGCCCAGTATCCTGCGGTATACATCGGATACCGCGACCGGGCAACAAGTGTAAGTATCAAGCGTTTGTATTGTATTCCGAGAAAGGCGAAGCGCGAAAGCCAAAGCGTGGAGCGAAGCCGAACAGCTAGACCGTGCGAACATAATAGGGGCAAAAATAAAAAAATATCGAGAGATATATACCACCACAGCACTCACACCAGCGAGGGATTGCTCACCTCAGTGGAGGGTGCCTCGCGCTACCGAGGGGGAGCAGGGGAGAGAAGCAAGGTGCAAGCGAGCCCCTCCCGTCTCGGCTCAGCCGGTCGCGGTCGCGGTCATGCGTCCAGGGAGAGCGTGGATAGCGTCCGCGGGATCCGCCGCGCGATGGGGAAGCAGGCTGCCCACCACGGCCGCCGCACGGGCTTCACCGGCTCCGGAGCGAGAGGGAGAGGGTAGCCGAGCGACGAGGAGAAGCCGTGGAAGGCCTTCTCTTCCTCGGTCTCCACCTCGGCCTCCACGCGCACCTCTCCCTCGTGCAGCAGGTAGCCGGCGAGCTTCGACTGCTGCCACAACCGCCGGCGTTCGTCGATGGGCACGCGGCTCCAGCCAGCCGCGTCAGCCTGCTGCGCAGAGAGGCGCGCGCACGAGCCGCCAAAGGCCGTCGGCAGGCTCTCTGGGCCGGCGAGCTCAGCGATGGCGGCTGCGGATGTGGCCGAGTGTCGTCCCCCCTCTCTCTCCATCGTCTCACTCACTCACTGGGAGACGTCGGCGGCACGGCAGCCCGGGCCCTTTTCTCCACTGATAACAACACGCTTGCGTCCAGCCTCCAACATTCCTCTCCGGGGGCGCACAGGCCCCCCCGGAGGGATGCACAACCGCTCCATGCCACGCGCAGCTGAGGCCCCTCCCCGTCAATGAACCCCCTCCTGTAACACACCTGTACCCCCCCCCCCCCTTCAACAGCCGCACACGCACGCCGTCCTCGCAGGAGTCGCTTAGGTAGGTAGGCGGCTCCCGTGGCCTGGGTGGCCTGTTTAGTGCGCCGCGGTGGCCCCGGTGGCGGTGCGCGCCAGTCCCGTGCCCAGTGTCGGGGAGGAGTTTCTGGTAAAATTCCGGTTCTCAAATTCTTTTAGTGCCAGTGCGCGCCAGTCCCGTGCCCAGTGGAGAGAGAGAGAGAGAGAGAGAGAGAGAGAGAGAGAGAGAGAGAGAGAGAGAGAGAGAGAGAGAGAGAGAGAGAGAGAGAGAGAGAGAGAGAGAGAGAGAGAGAGAGAGAGAGAGAGAGAGAGAGAGAGAGAGAGAGAGAGAGAGAGAGAGAGTGAAGAGAGAGAGAGAAGAGAGATTTTCTTTTTTCCGCCGATAACGATTGGGGTGGGGGCCCCAACTCGTGGTAGGCCACTAGTTTATCGTAGGGTACTCACGGATACCTCTCCTGAGTCCCTCTCGTGTGCCCTCGCGCACATCGCATGCGGTCTTCACTCAGCCTCCGCTGCTGTGAACACCAAACTTGCACTTCAGCTGGTGCGCGCTTTCGCCGCCTACTTTCGCGAGCGCGCTTGGCCCTTGCTCCTCATGCGCGGCGCTCTCGCTGCGCTCTCTCCCTGCTCATGGGACCTGATGCCGCGCCACCTCTGTGGCCGCTCCATCCTCTCTGACGGCGCCAGCCCTCCGGCTGCGCCATCTCTCTTTGGAGTGAGCCTCGTCTCGCTCTTCGTCTACTCGAGCCTCGTCTCGTGTGCCGCCTCGTGGGCGGCGTGGCGCGGCGGGCGGCTGTCTCTGCCGCCGCCTCGTGTGAGCCTCGTCTCGCTCTTCGTCTACTCGAGCCTCGTCTCGTGTGCCGCCTCGTGGGCGGCGTGGCGTGGCGGGCGGCCGTCTCTGCCGCCGCCTCGAGTGAGCCTCGTCTCGCTCTTCGTCTACTCGAGCCTCGTCTCGTGTGCCGCCTCGTGGGCGGCGTGGCGTGGCGGGCGTCTGTCTCTGCCTCCGCCTCGAGTGAGCCTCGTCTCGCTCTTCGTCTACTCGAGCCTCGTCTCGTGTGCCGCCTCTTGGACGGCGTGGCGGGCGGCTGTCTTTGCCGCCGCCTCGAGTGAGCCTCGTCTCGCTCTTCGTCTACTCGAGCCTCGTCTCGTGTGCCGCCTCTTGGGCGGCGTGGCGTGGCGCGTCTCGTGTGCCGCCTCTTGGACGGCGTGGCGGGCGGCTGTCTCTGCTGCCGCCTTGAGTGAGCCTCGTCTCGCTCTTCGTCTACTCGAGCCGCGTCTCGTGTGCCGCCTCGTGGGCGGCGTGGCGGGCGGCTGTCTCTGCCGCCGCCTCGAGTGAGCCTCGTCTCGCTCGTCGTCTACTCGAGCCTCGTCTCGTGCGCCGCCTCTTGGACGGCGTGGCGGGCGGCTGTCTTTGCCGCCGCCTCGAGTGAGCCCGGCTGTCTCTGCTGCCGCCTCGTGTGAGCCTCGTCTCGCTCTTCGTCTGCTCGAGCCTCGCCTCGTATGCCGCTTGTGGGGAGCGTGGCGTGGCGGGCGGCCGTCTCTGCCGCCGCCTCGTGTGAGCCTCGTCTCGCTCTTCGTCTACTCGAGCCTCGCCTCGTATGCCGCTTGTGGGGAGCGTGGCGTGGCGGGCGGCTGTCTCTGCCGCCGCCTCGTGTGAGCCTCGTCTCGCTCTTCGTCTACTCGAGCCTCGTCTCGTGTGCCGCCTCGTGGGCGGCGTGGCGTGGCGGGCGGCTGTCTCTGCCGCCGCCTCGAGTGAGCCTCGTCTCGCTCTTCGTCTGCTCGAGCCTCGTCTCGTGTGCCGCCTCGTGGGCGGCGTGGCGTGGCGGGCGGCTGTCTCTGCCGCCGCCTCGAGTGAGCCTCGTCTCGCTCTTCGTCTACTCGAGCCTCGTCTCGTGTGCCGCCTCGTGGGCGGCGTGGCGGGCGGCTGTCTCTGCCGCCGCCTCGAGTGAGCCTCGTCTCGCTCTTCGTCTACTCGAGCCTCGTCTCGTGTGCCGCCTCGTGGGCGGCGTGGCGGGCTGCTGTCTCTGCCGCCGCCTCGAGTGAGCCTCGTCTAGCTCTTCGTCTACTCGAGCCTCGTCTCGTGTGCCGCCTCGTGGGCGGCGTGGCGGGCGGGCGGCTGTCTCTGCCGCCGCCTTGAGTGAGCCTCGTCTCGCTCTTCGTCTCCTCGAGCCTCGCCTCGTGTGCCGCCTCTTGGGCGGCGTGGCGTGGTGGGCGGCTGTCTCTGCTGCCGCCTCGAGTGAGCCTCGTCTGGCTCTTCGTCTACTCGAGCCTCGCCTCGTGTGCCGCCTCGTGGGCGGCGTGGCGTGGCGGGCGGCTGTCTCTGCCGCCGCCTCGAGTGAGCCTCGTCTGGCTCTTCGTCTACTCGAGCCTCGTCTCGTGTGCCGCCTCGTGGGCGGCGTGGCGTGGCGGGCGGCTGTCTCTGCCGCCGCCTCGAGTGAGCCTCGTCTCGCTCTTCGTCTACTCGAGCCTCGTCTCGTGTGCCGCCTCTTGGGCGGCGTGGCGTGGCGCGTCTCGTGTGCCGCCTCTTGGACGGCGCGGCGGGCGGCTGTCTCTGCTGCCGCCTTGAGTGAGCCTCGTCTCGCTCTTCGTCCACTCGAGCCTCGTCTCGTGTGCCGCCTCGTGGGCGGCGTGGCGTGGCGGGCGGCTGTCGCTGCCGCCGCCTCGAGTGAGCCTCGTCTCGCTCTTCGTCTACTCGAGCCTCGTCTCGTGTGCCGCCTCTTGGGCGGCGTGGCGGGCGGCCGTCTCTGCCGCCGCCTCGAGTGAGCCTCGTCTCGCTCTTCGTCTACTCGAGCCTCGTCTCGTGTGCCGCCTCGTGGGGCGGCGTGGCGTGGCGGGCGGCTGTCTCTGCCGCCGCCTCGTGTGAGCCTCGTCTCGCTCTTCGTCTACTCGAGCCTCGCCTCGTGTGCCGCCTCGTGGGGCGGCGTGGCGTGGCGGGCGGCTGTCTCTGCCTCCGCCTCGAGTGAGCCTCGTCTCGCTCTTCGTCTACTCGAGCCTCGTCTCGTGTGCCGCCTCTTGGGCGGCGTGGCGGGCGGCTGTCTCTGCCGCCGCCTCGTGTGAGCCTCGTCTCGCTCTTCGTCTACTCGAGCCTCGCCTCGTGTGCCGCCTCGTGGGGCGGCGTGGCGTGGCGGGCGGCTGTCTCTGCCTCCGCCTCGAGTCGGCCTCGTCTCGCTCTTCGTCTACTCGAGCCTCGTCTCGTGTGCCGCCTCTTGGGCGGCGTGGCGGGCGGCTGTCTCTGCCGCCGCCTCGAGTGAGCCTCGTCTCGCTCTTCGTCTACTCGAGCCTCGTCTCGTGTGCCGCCTCGTGGGCGGCGTGGCGGGCTGCTGTCTCTGCCGCCGCCTCGAGTGAGCCTCGTCTCGCTCTTCGTCTCCTCGAGCCTCGCCTCGTGTGCCGCCTCTTGGGCGGCGTGGCGTGGTGGGCGGCTGTCTCTGCTGCCGCCTCGAGTGAGCCTCGTCTGGCTCTTCGTCTACTCGAGCCTCGCCTCGTGTGCCGCCTCGTGGGCGGCGTGGCGTGGCGGGCGGCTGTCTCTGCCGCCGCCTCGAGTGAGCCTCGTCTGGCTCTTCGTCTACTCGAGCCTCGTCTCGTGTGCCGCCTCGTGGGCGGCGTGGCGTGGCGGGCGGCTGTCTCTGCCGCCGCCTCGAGTGAGCCTCGTCTCGCTCTTCGTCTACTCGAGCCTCGCCTCGTGTGCCGCCTCGTGGGCGGCGTGGCGGGCGGCTGTCTCTGCTGCCGCCTCGAGTGAGCCTCGTCTGGCTCTTCGTCTACTCGAGCCTCGCCTCGTGTGCCGCCTCGTGGGCGGCGTGGCGTGGCGGGCGGCTGTCTCTGCCGCCGCCTCGAGTGAGCCTCGTCTCGCTCTTCGTCTACTCGAGCCTCGCCTCGTGTGCCGCCTCGTGGGCGGCGTGGCGTGGCGGGCGGCTGTCTCTGCCGCCGCCTCGAGTGAGCCTCGTCTCGCTCTTCGTCTACTCGAGCCTCGTCTCGTGTGCCGCCTCGTGGGCGGCGTGGCGGGCGGCTGTCTCTGCTGCCGCCTTGAGTGAGCCTCGTCTCGCTCTTCGTCTACTCGAGCCTCGTCTCGTGTGCCGCCTCTTGGGCGGCGTGGCGGGCGGCTGTCTCTGCCGCCGCCTCGAGTGAGCCTCGTCTCGCTCTTCGTCTACTCGAGCCTCGTCTCGTGTGCCGCCTCGTGGGCGGCGTGGCGGGCTGCTGTCTCTGCCGCCGCCTCGAGTGAGCCTCGTCTCGCTCTTCGTCTACTCGAGCCGAGCCTCGTGTGCCGCCTCGTGGGCGGCGTGGCGTGGCGGGCGGCTGTCTGTGCCGCCGCCTCGAGTGAGCCTTGTCTCGCTCTTCGTCTACTCGAGCCTCGTCTCGTGTGCCGCCTCGTGGGCGGCGTGGCGTGGCGGGCGGCTGTCTGTGCCGCCGCCTCGAGTGAGCCTCGTCTCGCTCTTCGTCTACTCGAGCCTCGTCTCGTGTGCCGCCTCGTGGGGCGGCGTGGCGGGCGGCTGTCTCTGCCCGCCTCGAGTGAGCCTCGTCTCGCTCTTCGTCTACTCGAGCCGAGCCTCGTGTGCCGCCTCGTGGGCGGCGTGGCGTGGCGGGCGGCTGTCTGTGCCGCCGCCTCGAGTGAGCCTTGTCTCGCTCTTCGTCTACTCGAGCCTCGTCTCGTGTGCCGCCTCGTGGGCGGCGTGGCGTGGCGGGCGGCTGTCTGTGCCGCCGCCTCGTGTGAGCCTCGTCTCGCTCTTCGTCTACTCGAGCCTCGTCTCGTGTGCCGCCTCGTGGGCGGCGTGGCGGGCTGCTGTCTCTGCCGCCGCCTCGAGTGAGCCTCGTCTCGCTCTTCGTCTACTCGAGCCTCGTCTCGTGTGCCGCCTCTTGGGCGGCGTGGCGGGCGGCTGTCTGTGCCGCCGCCTCGAGTGAGCCTCGTCTCGCTCTTCGTCTACTCGAGCCTCGTCTCGTGTGCCGCCTCGTGGGCGGCGTGGCGGGCTGCTGTCTCTGCCGCCGCCTCGAGTGAGCCTCGTCTCGCTCTTCGTCTACTCGAGCCTCGTCTCGTGTGCCGCCTCGTGGGCGGCGTGGCGGGCTGCTGTCTCTGCCGCCGCCTCGAGTGAGCCTCGTCTCGCTCTTCGTCTACTCGAGCCGAGCCTCGTGTGCCGCCTCGTGGGCGGCGTGGCGTGGCGGGCGGCTGTCTGTGCCGCCGCCTCGAGTGAGCCTTGTCTCGCTCTTCGTCTACTCGAGCCTCGTCTCGTGTGCCGCCTCGTGGGCGGCGTGGCGTGGCGGGCGGCTGTCTGTGCCGCCGCCTCGTGTGAGCCTCGTCTCGCTCTTCGTCTACTCGAGCCTCGTCTCGTGTGCCGCCTCGTGGGCGGCGTGGCGGGCTGCTGTCTCTGCCGCCGCCTCGAGTGAGCCTCGTCTCGCTCTTCGTCTACTCGAGCCTCGTCTCGTGTGCCGCCTCTTGGGCGGCGTGGCGGGCGGCTGTCTGTGCCGCCGCCTCGAGTGAGCCTCGTCTCGCTCTTCGTCTACTCGAGCCTCGTCTCGTGTGCCGCCTCGTGGGCGGCGTGGCGGGCTGCTGTCTCTGCCGCCGCCTCGAGTGAGCCTCGTCTCGCTCTTCGTCTACTCGAGCCTCGTCTCGTGTGCCGCCTCGTGGGCGGCGTGGCGTGGCGGGCGGCTGTCTCTGCCGCCGCCTCGTGTGAGCCTCGTCTCGCTCTTCGTCTACTCGAGCCTCGTCTCGTGTGCCGCCTCGTGGGCGGCGTGGCGTGAATGTAGGCTTCACGCTGGGGTCGCTCCTCGTCACGAGCGCATCTGCCCCTCTTCTGGCTTCATTGGGATGCGAGGTCCGTCTGCACCCGCTCCCTCCACTCTGCGTTGGGATGTCAGGTACTGCGTAGCTCTTCCGTTGTGGAGGCACGCGACTCCAGACTGACCCTTTACGCACCAATGTATCACACCTCACGGTGCCGATGCTTGGTTCATGTGGAGAAGCCGAGATAAACTAGTCCGCCGATAACGATTGGGGTGGGGGCCCCAACTCGTGGTAGGCCACTAGTTTATCGTAGGGTACTCACGGATACCTCTCCTGAGTCCCTCTCGTGTGCCCTCGCGCACATCGCATGCGGTCTTCACTCAGCCTCCGCTGCTGTGAACACCAAACTTGCACTTCAGCTGGTGCGCGCTTTCGCCGCCTACTTTCGCGAGCGCGCTTGGCCCTTGCTCCTCATGCGCGGCGCTCTCGCTGCGCTCTCTCCCTGCTCATGGGACCTGATGCCGCGCCACCTCTGTGGCCGCTCCATCCTCTCTGACGGCGCCAGCCCTCCGGCTGCGCCATCTCTCTTTGGTTCCCACCCACCCTCTCCTTGGTGGCATGCTAAGCTCTCACGCTATCATGGGATCCACCGTGGCTCTCACGGCGAACTCAGCTCGAGCCTCTGCTCGCGTAATGGGTATCACACCTCACGGTGCCGATGCTTGGTTCATGTGGAGAAGCCGAGACTAGTGAAGAAGTTGCTTCAAGTTCGCTTCGGCAGTCCGGATCACAAGCCACAGCTGTGTCGTGCTCAATGACCTCTTCTCGCCCGCCGTACGCGGTGATCGACGCCTCTTTCTTCGCGTCGCCGTCGCCTTCTCACTCGCTGGGCGCCAGCGGCGGCGTTCCACCTGCCGACCGTCTCGATGCGCTGCCCTGTGAGCTCCGCGAGAGCATCTTCGCCCAACTGTCGCCCTCCTCCCTGGATGCGCTCGCTCGTGCAGGCGATCGGCAGGCAGCAGCGGCACCGGCGTGGCGCGCGTGCAGCGCCCAGCGTCAGCCCAGCGCCGACTGCGACGCTGCTCTGCCCGAGAGCTTGCTCCGGCCGTGTCTGGTGCGCCAGAGTAGACGAGTCTCGGGCTGAGTGCGTTCCAAAGCACCAAACCAGTAAAAAAAAAGCGCTCAAGCGGAGGCGGCTCGCTCTCGAAGCGAGGTCATCTCACAGCACAAGCGCGACCCGCGCGCGGAGATATACGCTTTACGGCGGCTTTACCGGCGTGAGAATCGGAGAACAACCTTTCACACGCCCCACACGCCGCCACGGCCACGACCCGCGCCGCCGCGGCCCGCGCCAAAAACACATACGCCTCACGCGACGTCCGACACACGGAGAGGGCTCTAAGAAAAAGTGGTGATGTTTTCCGGGTCTCCGGCCGCGACACGCGCCGAGAGCATGAGCGACGATAGGCCGAGCCGGTAGGCGTGCGCGGCGCGGCGCATGAGGAGCCAGTCGGCATAGAGGGCTAAGACGTCGTCCTCGGACACACGGGACACGTCCGTCTGCCCGAGGTGCACTGGCCGGCCGAGCTTGCGCGTCGTGAGCATGCCTCTCTCCTCGGCGAGCTCCGCCACCCGCTGCGTGTCCGTCACCACCACGTGCGGCAGCGCCTCGTGCTCCGCCGCAAAGCGATCCAGCACACCCCGTAGCGCGCCGTCGGTCGCGGTCCCGTTGCGGAAGACCTGCCGCCGCTCCTTCGACCACTTCCAGCGCGTGCTGCTCGACTCTCTCTGCATGGAGCCGTCGCCCAGCCGGGCGTGCATCACCACAAAGGGGGCGTTGTCGGGCACGACTCTTCCCATCGTGCGCCGGAGCGCGGCTGTTGGCTCCAGAAAAGCGCGCAGTGCGCATTGCATCGACCGGACCGACCACTTCTCGATGCCGGTCCGTGCTCTGAAAAGAGCGGCGTTCTGAACTGGTCCCGGACCGCGCTCGAAGAACTTGTCTGGCGCAGTGTGCTCCCCCGCGCAGAGCTTGACCACGCTCGGGCGGTCGGTCACAAGGAGACCTGATACATGCGTGCGGTTGTACACGATTGGACGCGGCCATCGCATCCACAGGTGCCACTCTGCAACATTGAAGACCGGCGGCGACATGCGCGATGACCGGTCGGGGAAGTGGCTGCGCGACGGCGGCACTGGCACCTCCCCTTCCCTCGCCACTCCCGGCAACCTCTCCCAGCCCTCAGGCTGCCAGTCAAAGCCTCTGCCACGAAACCACTTGCGGATGGTCCTCTCGACACCTCGGCCGTCCCCACACGTGGCGAATCCAGGGCAGGCCAGGATCAGCGCTCGCTCTGTCAGGACGGACGCGGCAACGAGCGACTGGAGGCCAAACAGCCACGCGCCAAAGCCGGACGAGGAGGGGCAGTACAGCAGCAAACGGCCCTCGGACAGCCACCGGGCGTGCTGCGCGGGGTACGCGTCCTCAAAGTAAGCGCACGAGCCGGTGGCGGGCGTCGAATGTCCAATCTGGCGGGGGCTGCGGAGCGCGGATGCAGACATACGTGTATATATCTGTGCGTAGGGCGGCAACGCGCTGTTTGCCCTTGCGGCGGGCGCTTTTTCTTTTGTTCGAGGCTGCTCCTCCAGAATCTCGCGGAGCCAGCTGCTCGGTGTACCAAGTCCGTTGAGATCGATTCTTTCGTGTATTTCACACCGAGGCTGCTGACGGCGGTTGGAGGTTGCCCTCCAGGGAGGGGCCGTGTGCTTGGAGCTTCATGGAACCCGCCCGTCTGTCGCGACTGCTAGCGGCCGCCGCATCGCTTTCGGCCGCCACATGCGATCCGGATAGCAGCAACGAGGCGCCTCTTAGCGCTGTCGGGTGGCACGGCGCCATCGTCGCTGCCTGCCTGCTTGTCGGTGTGCTGACCTTCTTCGGCGCTGGCACTGGTACAGCTTCAACTCCGCAGCACAAAGGCCTTGCGGAGGAACGCTACTTCCAGAAGCTGCTCGAGCCGGACGACGAGAGCAAGTTTTCAGGCAAAGGCGACGGCTTCTCATGGAGTCAGACTGTGTCCGAGGTTGTGGTTGAGGTGCCGCTTCCGGCCGGCGCGAGGGCAAGAGACGTGGCGTGCCGCGTGCTGCCGGCCTCGCTTTCGCTTGCGGTGTGCGGCCAGGCTGTGCTGCAGGGATCGTTGCTGCGGAAGGTGCTGCCTGACGACTCGGATTGGGTGCTCGAGGATGCGCCCGGGCAGGGGGAGGGGAGGCTGCTGCGCCTCACGCTGGTGAAGAGGTCGCCCACTGCGGGGCTGCAGCACTGGACTAGCGTGCTCGCAGGTGCGTCGAGCGGGTAGACTAGCCCATGTGCACACCTGTATCATGTTATTTCTTTTTCCTTCGCGCAGAGAGATCAAACTTCAAAGAGAATCGGCGTTGGTGACGTGTCTTACGTGTACGTAAGCTGTAGAGCTGTTTAACATTAACTTTGGGCCTAACAGTTGCGCTAGTGTTGGGTGAAATCCTTAACGTTGTTCAAGTGTGTTCACCCCAGCTCATATGCTGTTACTGTTTGTTACTGTTGTTACTGTTGTTCAGCGGTCAGCAAGCAGAAAATGCCAAAAACCCGGGTAAAACCCGAAAATACCTGGGGGTTTCCGGGTATTTTCGGGTATTACCCGCACTGGACGGCACGCTGGAGATTGTCGTGGATGGGTCACTGGACACTGCCAGGGCCTTCCTTATTGTTGTTCAGCCGGCCTAACGTTAGCTACTGTTGTTGGGGAGCCCCACTGTTGTTCTGTTGTTACTGTTAACACTAGCAACACTGTTCAGCTCCCAACGTTAAACAGCTCTAGCTAAGCTGTACAAGGACTAAGGCATAAAGCGCCGCCGTATATAAGGTAAGGTGTAAACGTCTCCAAGCGACTGGCGCGTGCATCAATTGCGTCGTGTGAGAAAGCGTGGGCGGCCGCTTTGGGGAGTTCGCGGCCGCACTTTCGTACCGAGTCATTTCTGGTTAACTTGCTTGCAGGCTGCGGCCCAATCGAACACGCTCTCCCTCCGGCGCAACGGGCATGGCCCTCGGAGCCCTCGGCGCCGCCACCCGGCTGATCGCCTCGCAGACTGTGCGCTGCGCCCGTGCGGCACGCGCGCCGACAAAGGCCGCCCGCGCAGCCGTGGCACTCAGCCCGCCACAGAGGACAAAGGCAAGCGGGGTGCCTACGGGCGCTGCGGGCGAGGAGACGGACCACGCAAAACACGCACCGCCGAGGGGAGCGGCGGCCACGGCCGCACCACTCGTCACGCGCGTGTGCAGCCCGGCCGCTACGCGCCGCTGTCCGCCCTCGGGACAAACTGCGGAGAGCATCTCGAGGCAGGCGGCGGCGGCGGCGGCGCTCAAGGCGGCGCCGAGCGCAGTGTGTAGCAGGAGGAGCGGTAGAAGGAACTGCGGAGTGGCGAGGCGAGGCAGCGCAGGCAAAGAGGCGTAAGCGGCGGCGGTAGCAAGCGCAAGCCGAACACAACGCGTCTCGGGCGCGGCGACCCGCGGGCGGCCGAGCCGAGAAAAGGCGAGCACGCCGAGCCCTTCTGCGCTGAGCAAGGCGGCGCCCGAGCGAGGGCCGAGGCCACCGGCGTCGGCGTCGCCGCCTGCGCCAGTGCCCAAGACAATCCAGAGCAGGAGCGCCTCGTTGTACGCAGTCTCAGCTAGGGCCAAGAGCCCGGCGGCCGCCAGCACACTGATCGCCGCTCGAGGGAGGGGTTCGCTGCTCTCACTGCTTCCGCTCCCGCATCTGCTGTCGCCACTCAAAGACCCGCCGCCAGGATTACCCAGGGGCTTGTACCGTGAGGGCCGTCCGCCGACCGCCTTGAGGGCTGCCGCCGCGCCCCGCATAGCAGGCGCGGCTCTGTGGTGCTCCACATTGACGCAAGCGGCCGCAGTGGCAGTGGCTGCGGTGGCCGTGGCAGGCAGGAGCACCGCCGCCGCTGAGGCGCCGAGACATAGCGCAGCAGAGGCGAGGCACGGAGCCAGAAATGGGCGGGCCAAGCCGTCGTCTGGGCCATCGCCGCCGACGCCGCTAGTCTCATTCCCCCCCAACTCGAGACCGCTGCGAACAGTGCCCACCAGGGACCCGATGATCGGAGGCAGAAGGAAACTGGCACCACTAGCCACCGCCACGTTCAGTCGTGTTGGGTCGAGGAGCGATCGCTGCGGCGGCGCGGCGGGATCAGAGACGAGGCAGTGGCGCACCGCACGCTGAAAGGGCGCCGCGGCTAGTCCGGTGAGCGCTCGGCAGCTCAGTGCAAAACCAAATGAGGTGGTGAGCCCGAGGCTGAGCGAAGCCGCCGCAAGCAATGCAAGCCGCACGCAGAGCTCTCGCTGTCTTCGGACTGGCGAGACTGTCCGCGGGCAGATTTGGTCCACCGTGATACCAAGGTGGAAAGTGGCGGTGAGGAGACCGCTCCAAAACCCCACCAGCGGTGGCCTCTTCACTGCACCGAGCTGCAATGGCGCGAGCGGCACCCATGGCCCTGGCTGGTGCGCCGCGGTGGCCGCTGCAATGGCGGCCGCACAAGCTACTGCGGTCACCGACCGTTCACTGAGCGGCTTTGGCGGTCGAGCTGGCGCTGGCGAGTCGCACGCCTCCCCCAAGGCGCGCTCCAATGCTGCCTCTCCATGCTTGTCGTCTTGGCCGGCAGCGCTCGCAGCAACCGGGTCGACCTTGGGCGCCGCCCACTGGTAACCACGCCTGAGAACCTCTTCATGGGCCTCGTGAGCCACCTGCTGAAGGACGCGCCGCCTGTCCATCGCCGGCGAGCGAGCAACGCTCAGCCCCCGGGCGTACGCCGCGGCAACTTTGCTAACTTCTTCTTTCACTAAGACTAGGACTAAAAAGACATTCAAAAAGCACAGCCCCGGGCTCACGGTCGCAGCACAGAGACTAGCAGACTACAACACCCACGCACGGACACTCGCAACAAAATCTCGAAGAAACTCATTGTTTTGTTGGTCCAAATACTCTCTGTCACAATCTCTACGGACAGACAGCGACAGACAGTCAGAAGGCAGCAGCGGCCGGCCGGCCGGCAGGCAGGCAGGCAGGCAGGCAGGCAGGCAGGCAGGCAGGCAGGCAGGCAGGCAGGCAGGCAGGCAGGCAGGCAGGCAGGCAGGCAGGCAGGCAGGCGCAACAAGACCAAGGATAACCACCTCCTCGATTTTCGAATTAAAAAGTTTTCTCTCTCTGGAGAGAAAGTTGTTTGAGCAGAACGGCCTTGCTGCGTTCTCCTTCACACCGTTTTTCACTGCCCAAAACAGCGCAAACCCGAGTTACTTTTGCTGTTCATGACCGACACAGAGCCTTGCCCTTCGGCGCCTGCCTCTGCCCGCTGTGAGAGAGGAGGTTCAAGGTCTGAAGTCGTGATCCATCGGTGCGCCGCGGGCCGCCCCGCAAGCCATAGGGGCACCTCCACGCCTCGCGCCTGCAGTGGACGGACCCCGGACCCTCGCGGCGCCACCTCCACAGCTCTGCGCTGCCAAGTCTGCGCACGCTGCGTCGAACGACCGCCCACATGCTTTCTCTGTGTGCTTAGGTGGTCATGGCTGCGCAAGGGCTGCCTATCAAGTTTCAGGAGGTGCGCCGGGGCGTGGGTGGACCGGCGGCGCCGCGCCGCGAGTGCGGGGGCGGCTGGAAGGCACTGCACAGCGCTGGCGACGGCGCTCCTGACGCGTGCTCCTCCTCCCCCTCGCCTCGCAGCTCGTCCAGCTGACGAATGTGGGCATCAACCCGCAGTTCATCTCCTTCGCCTCGCTGACGATGGAGTCCGAGAAGTACATCTGCGTCCGCGAGGAGGTGAACGGGCAGGTGCAGGTGGTGATCATCGACATGGCGACGCCGACGGAGCCGCAGCGCCGGCCGATCACAGCCGAGTCGGCGATCATGAACCCGGTGTCCAAGGTGATCGCGCTCAAGGCGAACAACTATCTTCAGATCTTCAACATGGAGATGAAGTCGAAGATGAAGTCCCACCAGCTCACCGAGCCCGTCGTCTACTGGAAGTGGATCTCTCCGTCGACCGTCGCGCTCGTGACGGGCAACGCCGTCTACCACTGGTCGATGGAGGGGCAGTCGGAGCCCGTCAAGATGTTCGACCGGCACGCGACGCTCAACGACACCCAGATCATCAACTACAAGACCTCCGCCAAGGAGAACTGGATGGTGCGCCCCGCCGCCTCGCCGCCCCGCCAGCCCCCGCCGGCCGACAGCGCGGAGCAGCGCGACCCCCCCACCCCCTGTTGCCCCCTCCGCCTTCCCGGAACCGACCCGCCTCGCGCGGCGGCAGGTGCTGGTCGGCATCAAGTCCGAGCCGGGCACCAACCGCATCATCGGCGCGATGCAGCTCTACTCCAAGGAGAAGAACGTTTCGCAGCCGATCGAAGGCGCATCGCCGTCACTCGCCTCGTCGTACCGCGCCCGTGAGTCGCCCTGACGGGCGGGCGGGGCGGTCTGTAGGCCACGCGGCCGCCTTCCACGAGATGAAGTGCGACGGCGCCACCTCCGACTCCACTCTCTTCACCTTCGCCGCCAAGACCGCCGCCGCCGCCAAGCTCCACGTCATCGAGGTTGCGCCGGGGGCGCGCGAGCCGGGCGCTGCGCCCTTCGGCAAGAAGAACGCGGACATCTACTTCCCGCCCGAGGCGGCGCAGGTTCCCCCCCCCCCCCCCCTCCCTCTCCACACCCACACCCGCATCCCCTCCCGCGCCCACCTCCTGCCGCGGACCACCCACAGCGCCTCGCTGCCTCGTGCCGCTGCTTCTGCGCGAACAATGACTCGTGCCAAAGGACCAGCCATCGCCACGCGCAGGTGCTCTGCGTGACGGTGGACGAGGCGAACATCGTGCCCTACATCTGCAAGCAGCTCAACAACTACCCCCTCGCGCTCAAGCTCGCCGTCCGGAACAACCTCCCCGGCGCCGAGCAGCTCTTCGGGCAGCAGTTCAACCAGCTGATGAACGCGCAAGACTACAAGGGCGCGCAACAACCTCGGACCCACCCCCCCACCCACACACCCACACACCGCCACCGCCGCCGCCACACGCGTGCGCGCTCGAGCCGTCGCCGCCACCCGCCCCTCACCCGCCTCCGCCGCCCTCACAGGCGCGGCCAAGCTCGCCGCAGACTCGCCGCAGCAGGTCCTCCGCACGCCGGAGACGATCCAGCGCTTCCAGGCGCGAGCACCTCCCTGCCCCTGCCCCTCCCTGCACCGCCCCGCCGCCGAGGGGGAGGGCCGAAGGGGCGGGGGGCTGCGCGCGGGGCCGCGGGCAGAAGGGAGTCGCTGCGGAGGAGAGGGATGCGGGGGCGGGCACCACTCCTAACACCACTCTTAACGAGCGCTCGGGGTTTGCCGGTGCGCCGCCGCGCTCCGACTGGGTGGGACATCAAAGCCACGGCTTAATATCCCGGGGGCGGCTAGCTGGGGATCGCGGAGGGTACCGTCCCGACGATGCGCCTCTTCTTTACCGCCGCCTCGACACCTCCCCCCACCCCCCACCCCACCCTTTCCCGCCACTCCGCTCAACCCAAACCCCCGGCCCTGCGCCCCCTCGCAGGCGGCGCCAGCGGCGCCGGGGCAGCCCTCGCCGATCCTGACCTACTTCGGCATGCTGCTCGAGAAGGGCAAGCTCAACGCGATGGAGTCGGTCGAGCTCGCCCGCCCCGTCATCCAGCAGGGCAAGCAGGCCCTCCTCCAAAAGTGGATCTCCGAGGAGAAGCTCGAGTGCACCGAGGCGCTGCGGCGGCGCGGTCAGAGAGGCGCCTCTCGGACGCACCTCGACGCCACCTCGGCGGCCCCTCGGCTGTAGGAGCTTGGCGACATGATCAAGATGGTCGACGCGCAGCTCGCCCTCTCCGTCTACTTGCGCGCGACCGCAAACCAAAAGGTGATCCAGTCCTTCGTCGAGACGCAGCAGTTCGACAAGATCATGGTCTACTGCCAGAAGGTTGGCTACACGGCCGACTGGGGGCTGCTGCTCACGAACATCGTGCGCGTCAACCCGCAGGGCGCGCTCGACTTCGCGCAAAAGTTGGCGGCGGCCGACGGCGTCTCGCTCGACTACGGCGTCGTGGCGGACGTGTTCATGCAGCACAACTGCCTGCAGCAGGCTACGTCCTTCCTGCTCGACGTGCTCAAGGGGGACAAGCCCGAGGAGGGGCCGCTGCAGACGCGGCTGCTCGAGATGAACCTGATGGCGGCGCCACAGGCCCGCCGCCCCGCCATCGCCGAGGCGGGTGTCCGTCGCCGCCTCTCACCTCGCCTCTCACCTCGCCTCTCGCCCGCCTCTGCGCCGCAGGTCGCCGACGCCATCATGGCCAACGAGATGTTCCACCACTACGACCGGCCGCGCATCGCGATGCTCTGCGAGAAGGCGGGCCTCGCCGCGCGCGCGCTCGAGCACTACGACAACGTCGAGGACATGAAGCGCGCCATGATGCGCACCGAGCTCATCCCGCCCGAGTTCCTGGTCAAGTTTTTCGGCACGCTGTCGGTCGAGAATGCGATCGAGTGCCTCAACCACCTGCTGCGGACAAACATGCGGCAGAACCTGCAGACGGTGATCCAGGTGGCGCGCGAGTACTCGGAGCAGCTGGGCCCCGACAAGCTGATCGAGATGTTCCCAAGCCTAGATGCTGACGCAGACAGACGCTGACGCAGACCCGTCTACTCCGACTTATCTGTCGCTCCTTGGTGGGGCACCCCACGCCCTGACCTTGCCCTGACCTTGGCGTGTGCATGGCGCAGGTTCGCCACGTACAACTCGTGGGAGGGGCTATTCTACTACCTCGGCGCCATCCTCACGCAGACCGAGGACAAGGAGGTGCACTTCAAGTACATCGAGGCGGCGGCCAAGGTTGGCAACCTGCAGGAGGTCGAGCGCGTGACGCGCGAGGACACGCACTTCGACCCCGAGCGCGTGCGTGACTTCCTCAAGGAGGCGCGGCTGCCCGACCAGCGGCCGCTCATCAACGTCTGCGACCGGTGCGACGCAGCTCGGGGCTTGCGCCGGACGCCTCCATCACGACAGCGCGCCTGACGCGCCCCCGACGCGTCGCGTCTCACAGGTACGACATGGTCGAGGACCTGACCCACTTCCTCTACTCGAACAACATGTCCAAGTACATCGAGCTCTACGTGCAAAAGGTCAACCCGATGAAGGCGCCGCAGGTGGCCGGCGCCCTCCTCGACGCCGACTGCTCCGAGGACTTCGTGCGCGCGCTCATCCTGTCGGTTCGCGCCATGGCGCCGGCGGAGCAGCTCGTCGAGGAGGTTGAGAAGCGGAACCGGCTCAAGCTGCTGCAGCCGTGGCTCGAGGCGCGCGTCAACGAGGGCGTCCAGGAGGCGCCGGTGCACAACGCGCTCATGAAGATCTACATCGACATGAACAACCGGCCCGAGGAGTACCTCGCGCAGAACAACTACTACGACTCGAAGGTTGTCGGCGCCTACTGCGAGAAGCGCGACCCGCACCTCGCCTTCCTCTGCTACAAGCGCGGCTCGTGCGACGCGGAGCTGATCGACGTGACCAACCGGCACGGCCTCTTCAAGCAGCAGGCGCGCCTCCTCGCCGGGCGGCAGGGGCCTTTCGCGCTCGCCCCCTCCCGGACCATCCCCCTGAGCCCTCGCGGAACCTCCCCCCCCCCCCCCCCCCCCCAGGCTCGCTACCTCGTCGAGCGGCAGGACCTCGAGCTGTGGGCCACCGTCCTCACGGAGGAGAACGAGCACCGGCGGCAGCTCGTCGACGCCGTGGTGCAGGTCGCCCTCCCGGAGACCAAGAACCCCGACGTGGTGTCGACCACCGTCAAGGCCTTCATGACGGCCGACCTGCCCAACGAGCTGATCGAGCTGCTCGAGAAGATCGTGCTGCAAAACTCGGAGTTCTCCGACAACCGGAACCTGCAGAACCTGCTCATCCTCACCGCCATCAAGGCGGACAAGACGCGCGTGATGGACTACATCAACCGCCTCACCAACTTCGACATGCCCGACATCGCAAACATCGCCGTCGGCTCGGAGCTGTACGAGGAGGCGCTCGTCATCTTCAAGAAGGCGGAGCTGCACCGCGAGGCGGCCAAGGTGCTCATCGACTACATCGCCTCGATCGAGCGCGCCACCGAGTTCGCCGACAAGGTTGACGACCCGGAGGTGTGGACGATGCTCGGCAAGGCGCAGATGACGCCCGAGGGGATCGTCGCGGCCATCGACGCCTTCATCAAGGCTGGCGAGACGAGCGAGTACATGACGGTGATCTCGGTGGCCGAGCAGGCCAACGAGCCCGCCAAGCTGGTCGAGTACCTGCAGATGTGCCGCAAGAAGGTCAAGGAGGCGCACATCGACACGTCGCTCATCTACGCGTACGCAAAGGCGGAGATGCACCCGGAGCTCGAGGAGTTCATCTCGGCGCCAAACGTCGGCCGCATCCAGGCGAGGCACCGCCCCGCAGGCACCTCCCACACGCGCCTCGTGAGACACGCCCTCGCCTCCTGCCGCCCGCGCCTTAGGACGTTGCCGAGCGCTGCTACGCCGAGGAGATGTACGTGCCCGCAAAGCTCATGTTCACCTCCATCTCCAACTTTGCGCGCCTCGCGACCTGCCTCGTGCGGCTCGGCGAGTTCCAGGCGTCGGTCGACGCCGCGCGCAAGGCGAACTCGACGCGCACGTGGAAGGAGGTCAACGCGTCGTGCGTCGAGGCGGGCGAGTTCCGGCTGGCGCAGATCTGCGCGCTGCACATCATCGTCAACCCCGACGAGGCGGGGCCCCGCCCAACCGCGCCCGCCCCTCCGCCACTCTGCCCCGAGACCGCCCCCCTCGCCCCGCCGCCGCGCGCAGGTGGACGAGCTCGTGGGAGTGTACGAGGTCAAGGGCCACTTCGAGGAGATCATCGCCGTCATGGAGGCGGGGCGGCCTCGAGCGTGCTGCAAAGCTGTCAGCCACTTCACGCGGCTTGCTGTGGACAGGCGGGGCTCGGCCTCGAGCGCGCGCACATGGGCATCTTCACGGAGCTCGGCGTGCTCTACTCGAAGTACAAGGAGGAGAAGCTCATGGAGCACGTCAAGCTCTTCTGGTCGCGCGTCAACATCCGCAAGATGCTCAAGGCGTGCGAGGAGAATGCGCAGTGGGAGGAGCTCGTCTTCCTCCACCTCCACCACGACGAGTTCGACAACGCGGCCCTCGCCATGATTGCCCACCCGACCGAGGCGTGGGAGCACCTCAAGTTCAAGGCGCGCGCTGACCCGCACCCGCGCCGCCCGCGCGCGCTTCCCCCTGACCGCCTCGCCGCCGCCGCCGCCCGCCGCAGGACACGATCGCAAAGCTGACCAACACCGAGATCTTCTACAAGGCCATCACCTTCTACCTCGACTACTCGCCGCTCGAGATCAACTCGCTGCTCGAGGCGATGGCCTCGCGCGTCGACCACGTGCGATGCTGCTCCGCCCCGCCCTCCGCCCCCCCCACCCCCCCGAAAGAGAAGTTGCGCACCCACGCAAGCGTCTATGCACCTACGCAATGGGCCGACTCGCTACCTCCCCCGCCTGATCTCGTCCCAGACCATCCGCGCCGCAAGGTGTAGTGAGACCCAAGGCGAGGGTCTGCCCGCAGGCGCGTTGTATATCTCGAGGCGGTGCCGGCGCCGAACCTGTCCGCTGTCGGACCAAAGACAGCGTTGAAATCCTAATAGTAAGTCCAATGCGCTTCTCCATCAAGTACGTGAACAGAAGGTGCGCATACAAACGGGCAAAACAGGTTGAAACGACTGCTTCGGCGGCCCTCGATCCTGTACCGTGTGTGTTATGTCTTATGACCCACCCAATGAACACAAGAAGAAGAAAATGAACCGCCCAGTGAGAGAGGGCGAGAGACGATCGTCCGATCGAGGGGTCCCCCGCGTACCATGCGGAATCGACCCTATCCAGTAAAGGTGCTCAAGGTTGAAAGGTAGGAGCGTCCCTGATCAGAAGGAGTGGCCGACTACGGAGATTGAACGTAGCTCATCGGAAAAGGCGGGAGCGCCGTGAATTGGCTGAGGGGACGGACGACCACCAAGTTTAGCACATTATGCGCCTCGCGCTCGTCGGTGGCGCGGTCGCTGTGGGCGCGATTGCGGCCCGCGCGCTCGTGCGCAGGATGACTGGCCAAGCCTCTAACTCTGCGAAGTTGCGCCTTCGCCTACGAGGTGGAGGTGGAGACAGCGGTACCGAGCTCGATTGATCGCAGCCCTTTGTCCCACTTTTTTTTTTTTTTTTTTTTTTTCTCTTTTTTTTTCTTTTTT
>NW_005202237.1:282794-295122 GCF_000372725.1 Emiliania huxleyi CCMP1516 | reverse complement strand
GCACTGAACAGCTTGAACCCTCAGCCCTCCCAAACCTCCCAAAACGACCGCCCAGACCGCCCAGACCGCCCGCCCGCCCGGCGCGCCCTCGTGAACCGGCCGCCGCTCGTTCGCAGGTGCGCGTCATCTCGCAGATGAAGCGCGCGGGCCACCTGCCGCTCGTGAAGCCGTACCTGCTTACGACGCAGCCCGCAAACATCAAGGAGGTGAACGACGCGCTCTACGCGCTGTACGTCGAGGACGAGGACCACGAGGCGCTCGCCAAGGGCGTCGTCACCTTCGACAACTTCGACCAGGTCGAGATGGCGCAGATGTGCGAGAAGCACTCGCTGCTGCAGTTCCGCCGCATCGGCGCCATGCTCTACAAGCGCGCGAAGAAGTGGTCCAAGTCGGTGGAGCTGTCCAAGAAGGACAAGGTGTGGGACGAGGCCATCGAGACGACGGCCGAGTCGGGCGACTCGGCCATCGCCGAGGAGCTCATCAACTTCTTCGTGGAGCAGAAGCTCAACACGTGCTTTGCCGCGGCGCTCTACACGTGCTACGCGCAGCTGCGGCCCGACGTCGTGATGGAGCTCGCCTGGCGCAACAACCTGAACGACTTTGCGATGCCCTTCATGGTGCAGACTATGCGCGAGATCACGAATAAGCTCGACACGCTGGTCGAGAAGGAGCGGAAGAAGGAGGAGGCGGCGGCGGAGGAGAAGAAGAAGGCGGAGGAGGCGCTCGCGTCGGGCTACTCGGACTACGGCGCGGGCGACCCCAACGCGATGGTGGTGTACGGCGCGGGCATGGGCGGCGGCATGGGCGGCGGGATGCCGCAGCAAATGGGAGGGTACGGCGGCGGCGGCGGCTACGGGTATTGATGTGCACCGAAGCCCTCCGACCCAGCAGCAGCACCCACTTTGCGGGCCCATAGGCTGTGGCCCGCGGCTCCGAGTGTCGTCGTCGGAACGCGCGAGTCTCGCGCACACTAGTTCAGGGAGTGTCTCTTTTTGATGATGCCTTTATATTGGTGTTTGCGGGATCAAAGGCCCGCCCGGTCCTCGTAGTCGTACGACGTGTTCCTCGTTCCTCGACACCGCGACAGACGACACGCACACGCACACGCACTCGTCACTGCTCACTCCTCGCTGAGCGTCTGAGGCAGACGTCCGGCCTGAAATGACGCGTGTCACGTGTCACGCCACACGCGCCGCTCGTCGTCGTCCGAGCTCGAGGTGCGCCGCGCAATCTAAGATAGGTCATTTCCGAATATACGTGGCTGGGTTCACAGCGATTGTAGGAAAGTGTTGGGACCAACTCACGGTCGCGGCCTTCCGACTCGCGCCTCCGCCTCACTGGCACTATTGTAGCCCTGGCCGGTGCGCGTGCTCAGTTGAAATTCCGGAGTGAAAATTCGAACGCGTTCTCTCACGGTGACCAAAAAATGTCCACCTCAGAGGCACCTCTGGAGGCAGGCCGCCGCACGCCGGCGACACAGCTCCAGCTGTCGAACTGACCCGCAGCTCCTCTCAGAGCGGGAACTGTGACGAACGTTGACTGAGGCGGTTGTCAGGAATCATCATACGGATCACATGGTGGCTCTCTCATGACGGGAGACCGACCGACCACTCCTGGGTGGCACTGCCACCGGTGTCGCTCGACATCCTGTCGACAGCGTGCCGACAGCGACACAGACCATGTGGTACGCGTCGAGTATCGACCTCTACTGCTTACCCAGCCTTCGAGTGTATCCTGGCTGTGGTCCCACACCCACTGGTGTCCATCTCAGAGACCGCAGGAGGTCATGAGGGTCGATGGGAGTGCCAACCCCACAATGCCTAAAAACCCAGCCCAGTACTGTGTGTGTGTATCACGCAAGACGCAACGGAGAGAACGGCCAACGCTACCCTCCCGCGGTCCTCGCGCCCAGCCCGCGCGCGGAGGCGCCAAAGTTGAAGTGCGCCGACACGTCCCTCCACACCCGCACCGTCCGCGCTGCGGCGCAGATCCGCCCGTCCAGCCTCTCGACGTCGGGCGGCTGCCCCAGAGCGGTGCCGTGCCAGACGTAGCCGCAGCAAGGGAGCTGCACCACCGCAATGGCCGGGACGGCCGACCCCCGCTCTCGCTCGCCGCCGAAGCGCAGGCAGCCGAGCGCCTCGTCGGGCGTGACGTGCGCGTGCGGAAGCATCACAACCACCGAGGTGACGCGCGCAGCCACCCAGACAGCAGCCTCCTCGGCTCGGCACGACAGCAGCCGCAGCCGCGCGATCGAGCGGAGCTCCGTCCGCAGCCGCGCCCGCTGCGCGCGCGCTGCGTCGCTCGCCTCCTGGGAGAGCAGGTTGGCGTGCCTCAGCTCCTTGGGCACCGGAAGCGGCTTGGGCGCGCCGCCTCCGCCGCCGCCCCGCCGCGCTTGCGCAACCTTCTCGAGCCGCGCCAGAGGCTCGGCGGCGGGGTCCCCGTCGCTGCACTCTCCGCAGCGGCTGTCGCACTCGCCGCCGCCACTGCTGCCGCCATCGCCGCTGCCGCCCTCCCCCTCTTCTCCGGCGGCCGGCGGCTCGAGGCCAGCTAGCGCCGGGTCGATGGACACGCAGTCCCACCGCGAACGCATCGCCACCAGGGCCGCCGTGCGCGGCGTGCGGCCGTCGCCGACGCAGACGACGAGCGTGTCGCCGCTCGCGGGCGAGAAGGCGTGCTGTGCGCAGTGCTCGAGCACCGCCTGCAGGCACGCGACCGACTCGGAGATCTCCTTCGCGTCGGGGAAGAGGCCGAGCCCGAGGAGGTGGCGGCCGCACTCCCAGCGCAGGAAGCGGTCCACAAAGCGGAGGCTGCACGGGAGGAGCCCGTCCGCGCTCTTTGCGTAGAAGCGACTGCGCAGAGCCGATTGGCCGCCGCGCCGCGGCTTTCCGCTGCCGCTGCCGCCGCCGCCGCCGCCGCCGCTGCCCGTCGCATCGCCACCGCCGCCGCCTCTGGCCGAGAGGGCATGGGCAAGCTGGTGCGAGTAGGAGCAAGCACGCTTGTTGCACTTGCCGAACCGGGCAATGGACGGACACGGCTCGCCTGCTGGGTTACCGCCAGCCATCCTCTCAAGCCCATTCGGACCGCGAGACACTTTCGGTGGCGCGGCAGCCGTCGACCTGCGGCGGTGCTTGGCGCTGCTGGGCGTGCGGCGGCGGAGGCTCAGAACGATGACGACGAGCGACGCGCTTGCTACCAGGACCGCTGCGCGTGAAGGAGACATACACACATGTATATGTGCTAAAAAAAGAAAAAGAGCTAACGCATGGGCGGACGCTAGCGAGTGCGTGACGATATCATTCTCTATGATTAAACTGAAACACTCTCCGACGCGCTCGAGTATAGTCTGCACACACTCACATCCGCGCGCGTTCACGCCACGCGTGTGCGCTCGAGCGGTGCAGGCGCACCCGGTGCTCAGTTTGAGGGCCCTCTACGGTATGCTCTGTGGGAGTCGCGCCGACAACTGCTCCGACTCGTGGCTACGGCAGCACGGCGGCGTTTGAGAGACGCACTGCACGACACGAGTGTTCACTGGCACATCGGCAGGAGACGATCGGAGGGGTCCCGTACCATGCGGAATCGACCCTATCCAGTGCTCAAGTGCTCAAGGACTAACGCTGTCTTTGGTCCGACAGCGGACAGGTTCGGCGCCGGCACCGCCTCGAGATATACAACGCGCCTGCGGGCAGACCCTCGCCTTGGGTCTCACTACACCTTGCGGCGCGGATGGTCTGGGACGAGATCAGGCGGGGGAGGTAGCGAGTCGGCCCATTGCGTAGGTGCATAGACGCTTGCGTGGGTGCGCAACGTCACGTCGGGCGGGTCGAGCGCGGTGCGTGCTGTAAAGGTCGCATGCCCATCAGCTGCCCTCACGATCGAGACGATTCGATTGCGCATCAACCCTAGCAGGCCTCGCTCGGGGTCCACGTTTACGTCATCGGCGAGGCTTTCGTGCATCAGCTTGCTCAGAGGCGCTGCGAACTGCCACACCTCATCGTCGCTGATCGCTGATCGGAACGTGGCCCAGTCGCTCTCGGGCGGCATCCCCGCTGAGTGTAGGCGCCGATTATTCTCCTCTCGCATCTTGCGGTACTCGGGCTCAAGGAAGGTAGGCAAAATCATCGGCTGGTTGAACCAATGCGCCTCTGTGCGCAGGATGGTCTGCGCCTCCATGTTGAGCCGTTCAACCTTGTTCCCATATGCCGCATCGACGTTGTACGCAAAGATAAATGGGCCCGCAAACAGGGGCAGCGAGCTCAGCGGCAACCCCTCCAGCCGGCGGCGATGGATGCACCGGAGACCCGTCGCGACGACTAGGGAGACGTAAAAGGCGAGCGAGAAGTGGAGCTGGTCGCGGAGCACCGCCATGCGCATCGCAATGGCGCCGTCACGCTCCGCCTTGCGCACTCTCAAGTCTGCCAGCTTGCTCCGCTTGATGGCGCCCTCTGCCTCGCCGCGGACGGTGTCCGCGCTCGAGCGCATTTTGGAGGAGATAGATCCCATCTAGAGAGCGTAATCTGAACTTCTCCGGTGCGGCGGCTAGCTGTGTGCTTGGTGGGCGCTCGGAGGCCGGGTCCTGTATGATTGTAGATGAGGATGCGCCCCGCTGATCTCTCCGGCTGGTTGGGACGCGCGAGTTTCAGCGGAAAGTACCCTGCCTGTTACCTTCTCACACCAGGGCCAGAGAAAATCCTCCCCGGTGGAACAGTTGGAGGCAGACTCCCGCGTATACGCCTGGAACTATCTGGGGCCCCACGTCCCACCTCCTAAGACGTGCAAGATGGGGTTTTAGGCTACCTCCCTCGTCTCCGCGCCGCCGGCCGCGAGCTTGCGCTTCTTTGGCGGCAGGGCGAGGCTCTCCGACACGTCAACGCCCGCGTCCTCAGACACACTGAGCCCGATGGCCGACCAGTCCATGTGGCCGCGGCCCCGCGCGGTCGCGCCGAGGAAGCGGTCGCGCAGCAGGGAAGCGACGGGCATCGGCGCCTGCACCTGCGGTCGTGCGTGGGGCGGGCGGGCGTCCTCGCAAGCCGCGGCCTAGGCCGTCTGTGGTGGCGGTGGTGCACCTTTGCCGCCACGTCGAGGGCGAGTGTGACGTCCTTGAGTCCGAGATCGAGCTGGAAGCCCGGCCCGACCAGAGGCTCGCCTGCTCGCAGCGAGAGGGGTGAGGAGACACCGTCCGCGGCTCGAGCTGGGGCCGGGCAGGGCGTGCCGGGGTGGTGGCAGCGCTGCGCGACGCGGTCGCCGTAGCCGCGGTAGATGAGGCAGTCGAAGATAGTGGAGTGTAGCATCGACATGACGGCCTGCGAAGCTCGGTGCGCGGAGGAGTGGCTGAGCGACGCCGGCAGCGCCTGCTACACTCGCTCCCTCGCCCTCGCTCCCGCTCCCGCTCCCGCTCCCGCTCCCGCTCCCGCTCCCGCTCCCGCTCCCTCTCCCTCTCTCTCTACCGCTCTCTCCCGCTCTCTCCCGCTCTCTCCCGCTCTCTCCCGCTCTCTCCCGCTCTCTCGGCCCAACCTGCCATCGACTACTCGCCCACACGCCCGCACCTCGCCCACACCTGGCCCACCCCTCGCCCTTCTCTCGCCTACCCCTCGCCTCCCTCTCCAGGCCCGACTTTTCCGCCAGGGAGAGCGCCTCAGCACATGACTCGATCGCCGAAGCGATCATGAAGTTGCCGGCCAGCTTGACGACATTCCCCGCGCCCGCGTCCTCCCCGAAGCGGAAGACGCCGCCCGCGCCGCAGTTGGCCTCAAGCACCGGGAGCGCGCTCTGCACCGCGCCGTCCTTGCCGCCGACACAGAAGGACGCGAGCCGCCGTGCGACGCCATCGGCTCGTGCAAAGATGGGCGCGCCGACAAACCTCAGCCCGTTTGCTTCGTGCAGCGCCGCAAGCTCCCGGGAGGTGTCCGGGTGCACCGTTGAACACGAGACGTGCACGAGGCTGTTGGCCTGAGCGGCGCTCAGCACACCGGTCGACTCATCGCAGACGACCTGCTTCAGCACCCGGTCGTTTGGCACCATCGTCACCAGCACGGCGTCAGTGTCCCCCCCGGATACCGCGAAAAAAACCGTCCACGCCAGGGATCTACAACTACTCGTACACCCAAACCTTTTCCCTCACAACGCCTTGAGCTGCGCCCTGCTTTTTCTTTTTTTTATTTTTTGCCCTCCGCACAAAATGGCGTCTGAATCGGATCTCTGGTACGAAGCCGACGAGACAGGACCCCTGATCGATTACATCGATCAGCAAGGTGATCTCGTTCAGGTGCCACTCAGGGAGGTCCTGTTCGCCATGCAGACCGCCCACCGGTTTGCGGTGAAGCTGTGCTATTTCAGGGACCCACAACGCGCCGAGCTTGTCGGCCGTGTCCGCATGCAGCTGGGCGAAGCGCTCAAGTCGCCCGAGTTCCGAGCCGCGTGTCCAAATCTGGCGTCGACCGCGGCGATCTACAAGGAGGAGGCCGAGGGCTACGTCGTCATGCTGACGTGGGACAACGCCCTTGGCGGGCACGTTGACCTGCGCCTGCTGGTGGGAGGCGACCGCTCAGCCGCCGGAGCGCGGTCGTACCACGAGTCCAAGGCCGCAGCGACTGCGTGCAACGAGGCTCTTGTCTGGAACCACAGCATCTGGGGCTGCACGGTCATGTCGTTTGCTCCTCTCGAGAGTGCTCAGTCCGTGTCGGCGGCGGTGAAGCACCGCAAAGTGAACCTGCTGACGCGTCAGCGCGTCGACTTGTGGCGCAACCCAGGGGAGGCGCAGATTATCGAGAGCTGCCTGATGAGCGGCTTCACGTCGGGCGTGTGGCAAGACCTCTCGGAGGCGCCCGAGCCATGGGACGATGTCGTTCGGCAGCGGCTGATGGTGCGGCTTCTGCGCGACCCAGATGCGCCGGGGTCGCGTCTCGTCCATGGAGCGCGGGCCGACGGCCGATCGAAGCTCGCTGTCTCCATTCTGGCGACCGTCAAGCCGGTGAAGCGTGAGGCCCTGCTACGCCGGCTGCGAGACGCTGAGGTGGCGCGAAAGGCCGCTCCCGAGGCGGAGTCGCAGTTCGCCGCCGACCTGCGCCAGAGGTTGCTGATGCAGAACAAGTGGCGGCCAGTGCCGCAGCCTGTGGACAAGCTCGTGGCCGGCCCCTCCTCAGACAACGGCGTGGCCGGCCCCCCCTCAGACAAGGGCTCGAGCTCGGGCGAGGACGACGTTGACACCCCCCTCGGCCTTGCGGCGCCCGTGGTCGACGGCGGCGAGAGGTCGTCGCGGATGCAGTCGAGCGCGTCGAAAAAATACTTGTGCACCTCGGGGAGGATGTGCTTGAGGAAGAAGGCGCGAATGCGGTTCATCAAGTTGTTGTAAGCCTAGTGAGAGGGGGGCGCACGATTGAATCGAGCAACAGTGGGGCCCGCACCCGTCAAGCATTTACAGGCGAACACGCAGACAGGCAGCATACGCCCCGCCACCTCACAAATCGCCCTCCCCACCACCGCCGAGTACGAGGACGGATCTAGAGACGCCAAAAAGGCCACATTCGATCCACACGCCGAGCAGACCACCCCTCGTGCGACCCACACTCTCGCCGAGGCCTGGAAGCGCGACCTGACAGAGGAAGGAATCGAGCCCAACCCGGGCCCGAGCAGATTTATCACCAAAAATCTCGGAGGCATCGGAGGGCTACCCAGATGGGAGCAGATACTCCTAGCCATACAAGACGAGCACAAAGCACGGCCAATCACCGCCATATTCCTCCAGGAGACAGGCATCCGAAAAGTCGAAGACTACAAACGCAAGGCGAGCACCTCCGGTTTCGAACTCTTCGCCGTCCCCCTCTACACAATCGGGCCGAACAACAGCCAGCACCAAAGGGGAGGCACAGCCATCCTCATCCCAAAAGACAAAATAGAGTCTCACCCCGGAGAGACATACCACGACACAGTCGACAGAATGAAAAAAAACATGGAGTCTCTGGTTTGGGTCGCAGGCCAAGGGACAGTCGCTGGAGCGGCGCAACGTGGACCTTGTGCGTGCGCTGGGGCTGCGCGCCAAACTGGGGAAGGGGATGCCACGGGTGGCGACGGGGGACTGGGTGTGGGTGAAGCACTATCCCCACGTGTCCGATCGCGGGTCGGGTCGGTTTCGGTGCCAGTTGGGACGTGTCGTCAAGGTGGAGGGGGGGATGGTGCATGTGCGTGCAAAGATGTCTGGGTCATTGTGTGTGCTGAATGTGCCGTGGCAGGGAGTGGTGCACGCGGGTGCGGTTGTGGAGCGGCGGCGGGGGGATACCGAGCGCGAGGCGCTTGTGGGGCGGCGGGTGAGGGTGTACTGGCCGGGGGACGACCGCTTCTATGTGGGTGTGGTGCAGGGCTGGGACGAGGCGACGGGGGCGCACACGGTCGTGTACGAGGACGGCGACATGCAGACCGAGGTGCTGGGAGCGGACGACGCGCCGTATTGGGAGGTGTTGGGTGATTCCGCAGATTGCGAGTGAGAGAGAGGACTCTTTTGTTTAATTCGGCCGAGAGCAGTGCTCTACCATGGGGATGGCGTTGTTCACCCACATGCAATATGCAATGAGGACTACTGCGAGCAACGTAAAAAGAAAAAGCGCGAAGCTCGCTTTTCGTGTCCAATTTGTGACCTCGAGCCCGCTCTGGCAGGCGCCTTCTGCAGGCCCTCATGCCACCTCTGAGCCAGGGTGCCGCATCGAACTCCTCGACGTTCACTGAAGTGGGGGAGCTTGCGGAGGGCGAGACCGTCGTACACGTGTTCGACGACCGCCGGCGCACAGGCGGCCATCGCGACTACTTGTGCCGCGTGGAGGAGGATGAGGAAGCGCGGTGGCTCAAGGCGGCAGATGTCCCTGGGGAGTGCCTGACCGTCTGGGAGGCGGGCGAGGCTGCCAGGATCGACAAGAGAGACTACGACCGCAGCAAGGACTCGCGCAAGCGGAAGCGGGACGCAGAGGCGAAAAGCGAGGTGCAGACCTTCCGTGACACAGAGCAGGGCAAGATCCTGCTCTCACAGGGGATCAATACGCGCTCAGACGCCGCGCCGAACCGCAAATCGGACTGCATCCGGGCGTTGGGACGCATGCGGCAAGAGAACTTCAAGCTGCACACGATCCGTACGAGTGACCCGAAGCGGGCGCGACGCCGCCCGCCCGGCCGCTCGAGCACGCCGCCTGCGCGCCCGCCCGCCGCGGTGCAGCCACGCAGCCAAGCCGCGCCCCCGCGCAGCCAAGCCGCGCCCGCGCCGCGCCCGCGCCGCCCTCGCGCCGCGACGCTGACGCGCCGCGACGCTGACGCCGCCCCTCACGCGCGCCGCCGCCGCCCCGCTCGCTGCGCAGGCTATGGTGGACGCGGTGATGGCCGGCAGGGCGTTCGGCGCCTTGGCCGGCGACTTCGACTACGTCGGGAAGCATGCATTCACGATCCACGGGTTCAAGAAGAATGGCAAAATCCCCCCCGAGCCCACCTTCGGCCGGATTTTCCGCCTCGAGGGCGACCCGCCTGAGCACCGTCCGCGGGAGCAGGACTACTACGTGAGCGAGGTTGAGGAGGTTGTGCCCCTCGGCATGGCCGTCTGCACGCACGAGGCCATCAGCCTCGCCGACGTCCTCGATACGATGGAGCGCCAGGCCATTGAGGCGCGCAACTCGCAACCAGGCCGTCTGCGCCAGCATCAAGGAGGGAAGGGCACCGCCATCAGCAAGCGACCGAAATCTGCCGTGATGCTGCTGGTCTACGGTGCGCGCTACAAGCCCGACGCATATCGTGCTAAAATCGGGCGCCTCGCCGCAAAGAAGTCGGCGACCGCAGGCCCTCGCGCGCACCGCAGCGTAGACCAGCCCAAGCCTGAGGGTGGCTCGTCAGCTGCCGACGCGGTGCGAGGCATGTTTGGTCTGTAGGCCTGGCGGGTGTCGCTCTCTCTGGTGTCCAGTCCTCGCGACAGTCCGAACATAGTTAGAGGCTGTGCAGGCCGTCCCGTGTGCACGTTTGCATAAAAAACGCCCCGCGGCTCTCTCTCTGCGGCGCAGACTGGAGAGTGAGACGCTCTCGCTCTCCGGAGAGAGCGAGTGTGAGAGGTCCCCGCCCCGGCGGCGGCGGCGGCGGCGCGAGGTCTTGTGGACACCCCGGACGCGGGAGAGTCTCGCGCCGGCTGCGCGGTCAAGTAAAAAACAAGAAAACACGAAGGCACACACAAAAACCGCAAAGACGCGCCTCTCGGCGCTCGGGCCCGTCGGCGCGGTACTCGACGAGCCTGCGGGCAAACGCACACGGCCGTGGGTGAGAGGGCGGCTCTCGCTGCGCGCAGCCAGCCCCAGAGAGCTGTGCGAGCCGGAGCGTGACGGGGATGACGGTGACCGAGCGGGACAAGGGTGGCGAATGGGCAGCAGCGGACGCGCCTCGCGGCTCCGCGATGGCAGTGGCCGTACTGTGGGCGGGAGGGCGCCAGTGATGCAACCCCCAGAGAGGCAGGGGCTGCCATCGCCGAAGCTGTGCCTAAGCATAACTCCCAAACCCGCAGCGGCCCGGGGGGCCTTGGGGGCAGCCTGCCGGACCGCTGTTGCACGGGGCTAAGCACCAGAAGATGAATGTAGTTGATGGATGATGGATTGGGCTATCGTCCGTGCCTCCCCTCTTTTTGCGTCAGAGTGGGACCTACACGCCGCGCCGGGTGGGGGGCGCGCCCGGTCCTCGACGGAGCCGCGCGCCCCGAGCGACCCAGGCGGCGAGTAGTCGTCCTCGAACCTCCGGCACGTAGTAGTCCGTGCTTAGCGCCCGCCTCCCTCCGCCCGTCCCTACTCAAACTGTTACTGGGGCGCCTGCGCGTTGTAGCCGAAGATGGCAAAGTTGCGTCTCGTGACGATGGCCGAGTGCTCTTGCAGGAAGCGCTTGCGCTCACCGCTGATCCGCCATCGCTCGCTGTCGGAGGATGCCCGAGCAATCTTAGTGGCGAAGAGTTGGTGGTGAACCACGCCGCCGCCTCGTGCCCGATGCCGCCGCGCGTGCTCGACGCCCAGGCCAATGACGCAGTGCAGAGTGGCAGCATGGCAAGAGAGAGGCGCGCTCGTCGACGCAATTTCGGCCAAATTTTCAAGTTTTAGGTTTGTTAGCAGACTTTTCAAGTGATCTTCCTCTTCATTTATGCAAAGGCATTTATGCTGAATGCAGCGGATATATATCCCCACAAGACTTGTACGCGAAGCTCTACAGCGTAGGACTGACGCGACAACAAACACACACATTGCTAAAAATCTCTCTCTCTCTGACGCGAGGGAGCAGGCGCGAAGGGCGACGGAGGCTGAGGCAAGGCAAGCGGCGAGGAGAACGGCGGAGGCAAGGAGAGCAGCGAAGACGGAGGCGAGGCGGGCGGAGAGGAGGTGGCGGCAAGAGTCAATGGCAAGGGAGGCGGCAGAGAGCGATTCGGCTGCGAGGGAGTTGGCTGCAAAGCAAGAAAAAATCACGCTTTTGTTGGTCGCGCTCTCTCGCCCGGGCACTGCTATTGTGGACGGGGGCTGGTTGCAACCAGCATGCTCTTCTCCGGGCCGTGCTCGCGCGAGAACGAGGACCCGGACCGGGGCCTGCTCGTCCGAGGGCCACTCCCGAGTGGCCACTTCCCAGCCATGTTCGTCTGCCCAGCGTGTGGCGCGAGGCTCACTGCGGTGCTCCCGGACGACACGCCGACGACCGTCCGGTGTGAGTGCAGCAAGGAGTTTGTGGTCAAGCTTCCGCCGGCGCGCAAGACGAAGCGCAGGTACCAGGCGCCGCGGCAGAGCAACCTGAACGACGCCTCATCGTCAGAAGAGACTGACTCGTGCGCGCCGGGCCGCCGCGGCCCTCAGAATGGCCGCATCCCGCCCGTCTCAGTGCAGGTCCCGCGCTCGCAGGCACGCGTCGGTCAAATCGTTCCAGTCGTCGGCCACCTCGCACGCCTCGCACGCGCAGTCCGTCGTCTCTCACGCCTCGTGTGCGTCGGTGATGGTCAGGTGCACCGCGCACACTGCAGGGAAGGGGTGGGGCGGGTGTGTGTGTGTGGCGGGGGGAAGGAGGGGGGAGGGGGGGAGGGGGGGGGCGAGCGGCGCACTCCGGGTCGCACGCGCGCGCCCAGCCCCGCGCGGCAGCGAGGCCGCCTTGCGACGCGTCCCACACACCACCTCTCTCAGCCCTGTCCCCTCCCTCGCCCTAACCCGCTGGCGGCAGCAACTGCTCCTCGGCCTCCTCGGCGGTCAACGTCAACCTCTCAGACATGCGCGACTCCAAGTCGGGCGCGGAGGCACCGCCTCCGCACGCCTCTCCGCCGTTATGCCCTCGTTTTCTCCCCCCCAAGGAGTAC
>NW_005202237.1:271044-282467 GCF_000372725.1 Emiliania huxleyi CCMP1516 | reverse complement strand
CCCCCCCCCCCCCCTTCCCTCCCCAGCCCGAGCTTGGAGCCGCGGCCAAAGGCGGGACTCAGGGGAGGGAGGCAGCGATTTTCTGGGACGGACCTGCCGGGGCGCGCCGGCCCCGTCGGGCGCGGCGTGTTCAGAGGAAGCCATATTCGGAGAGAGTTAGTCCCACAGACATGCACCAGAGAGAGCGCGGAGGGAGCTGCGCCGTTTCCCCTCGCCGCGTCGTGCTGGCGCACTCTAGATATGCGGCGCGCGGCTATATGTGTATGATGTTTCTGGATTTTGGGGGGAACCGAAATGCACTGGACAGTCCAAAGGTCCTTCTGTCAGTGACAAAATTCAAAAAAAAAAATGCCCCATTCCTGAACGGCCTCGGCGCCTTGTCAAGGTGGGCGAGGCTCTTTCAGAGCGACGGACCGAAAACCGAAGACCTCTACCGCGTAGCGAGAAAAGTGCGCCGGGCACAGCGCGTGCGCTCAGGACCACGCGCCGCAGGAGAGCGATTGGGCGTGGTCACATCATTTGGCGCTGCAAGGCTGCCGACTGACCCTAGAGCGCCGCACTCAGCGCAAAGGAGCAGACGTGGACGATGGCGTAAGCGCTGCCGAAGCAGAGCAGCAACGTGGTCGGCAGGCGGAGCGGGCCTGGAATCGCCATGCACACGCGTACCAGAGGCGGAGCACTCCCGCCGCGACCACAACCGCCCGGTCGTCATCCGCCGCTGCTGCAGTCTTGCTTGATAATAACGCAGCTCTCTTCGCCAGCCTCCTCGTCGAGTTGGCGCATATGGGCGTCCGGAGGGTGGCGCGAGCTCTGAGTCCTTGGTGCGCGCAAAGCCCGCGAACAAGGCCTGCTAAAGAAAAGAATTTTCGCTGCCAAGATTCTACTCGTGCAGGTTGGCGCACATACTGAGCGGCAGCTGCGCTGGAAATAAGGAAGAGGCGCGTCACTTCATGCGGAAGCTCGACAAACACACAGCGAGGGCGACAGCAAGAGTTGAACGGGAGGCGCCGGACTCAAAAGACACCGCCACATTCCTGAGACGAGCGAGGGCAGCCTCCTTAAAGGCGAAAGGGTCTAGATTTGGAGCGCTCGCCGAAGAGGAGTACGACAAAATAGCGCCCGTGATTGCCTGCACGCTACCCGCACTCACGGACTCCATGCATACCCGAAAGAAAGAGAAGGGCCGCTCGCGGGAGAGGTGACGAGTGAACTACAGGTAGTGGGGAAGGCAGCCTCGATTGCCATACAGACATGGGTGCGAAACAACGACAAGACCAAGGCACGGGCAGAGGAACGAGAGAAGAATATAGGGTGGATAAAGCGCCTGTTCACGGCATGGAGGGTGAGCCACACCGAACGTACCGAGCGAAGAGCCGAGCGGAAGGAGGACGGGGAAGATGACTCCGAGGAGGACGAACCAGTGGAAATCCAGTTGTCAGATGTCACGATGCATCCGAAGGGGACCCCAGCGCCGGCATCATCCGTAGAGGCACGAGTGTTCGAAGAGAGAGTGGACCTGAGCAACAATATGACCTGTAGGCAAATGATCGGAGTGGGAGTCAGAAACGTGGTCCTTGCGCGAGGGGAGCTCGATAGACTCGAGGGGCCAGGATACGCCGCGAGGAGGACGGAGTTGCGCCGAAAGGCGAAAGAAGCCGCGAGAACAAGGGACCGGCAGGCGGCGGCGTCACAGGACGAGGCAGAAGGGAACGACGCGACAGAGGAGGAAATGACAAGGGAGAGAACGACGAGAGTGGGACGACCGCGAGGTGGCATGAAGGTTGCAGCGAGAATCGGAGAGAGACTGCGAATAGAGATAGGAAGAGGCAGACTCCCTAGGGTGGGCGACGGCTAGCGCACCACACACCTCTCCTTAAAATCCCTGTGTGGTGGCGGCGTGCCGTCCTCCCATCCCTCCCTTGGGTTGTCTGTTTTCTTTCTTTCTTTCTTTTACTCGTGCAGGTGGGGACCCTGTCCTTCTCCCACCCCTCGTTTGGCGTGTCGGTTTTATTTATTTAACTGGGCATGGGACTGGCGCGCACGAAGATAAACAAACTTACTGACTGGCCTCGCTTTCCTCTTCGGGGATGTCTCCTCCTTTCTTTCTTTCAAAAGAGATTTTTAGTAACACTTTTTTCTTTTTTCTTTCAGAGCCTCCCCCACCCACCCACCAACCAAGAGAAGAGAGTCTCCCAACCAACCCAACACACACTCCCTTTCTCTCTCACACAGCCGACAGGCACGACACAGCCAGGCGAAAAGAATCCTTAATGTTAGCGTCATCTTGTAGTGAACAGGTAGTGAACAGGCCGACTTCGTGGTTTGAGCTAGGGTTTGAGCGCCCAGCGCAGACCAGGCGCAGACCGACCGACCGCAGGGGGGGGTCCGGTCGACGGCCGCGGAAGACCGCAGACCGGAGGGGGGGTCCGGTCGGTCGGACTCGGAGCGCAGACCGATGCATGGGCCATGGCCATGGGGGGGGGGGGGGGGAGGGTCGGTCAGGTTGGTTCGTGGGTCACACCGCACACGCTCGCCGCAGCTGTGAATAAATTAGTCTCTCGAAATACTAGAGGCACAAAAGCGCCCTCTCCCCCCGTGTAATCACTCCTCGTCCGGAGCGGCTGCGCTCTAGTGTCTAGAGAAGTTAACGTTGGGTCGGAACACAAGCTCGTCAATGTCCCCGCCCACGTCGAGCCGATGTGAGCCCGGTGTGCGGTGAGGGCGGAGGCGATGTGTCTCGATCACAAATCTGCGCTGGCAAGTATATTTTCATCGGAAGGGACGATGCGCGCGTACTGTGTAGAACTGGAGTGTGGAGCGCTGCCACAGAGATTGTACAGAGGTCAGAGCGACGGCAAGCACAATCAGGCCTAACTACGCCGCGTGGATGCTCCACATACACGTATGTGAGTCGGGCTGGCTCGAGCCTCCTTCGTTGCGTAACTAGTTTGCATAGCGAAAACCGGCGATTTCGAAGCCTGTGGTGTGGCGGTTGGGTTCGCTAAGACGAGGAGGGGGAGAGAGCGTTGAGGGGGCTCACGGCACAAGGACACGGACCGAGGGGTCGGTCGTCACACCTCCCGCCGCCGAGAGAGCGACCGACCGGAGGGGGGGTCCGGTCCACCTCGGGGGCAGACCACCGACCGGCGGGGGGGTCCCCACGAAGTAGAGGGGGTGGGTACAAAGTGACGCTCGTAAACATCGCCGTGCACGTAGATAGACAACAACACACTCGACGCCCCCCCCCCCCCCCCCGCCCTCACCCTAAACCTTGTAGCCGCGGCCTTTCGGAAGTCCCGTCCTGCAGAAGCGTGCTCCAAGCGTGCAAGTCAGCTCCGTAACGACTATCAGTGGCTGGTATGAGCACACACCGGGAACACTGCGCACGTCCACGTCGACACAACGGTATGGCAGTCGACGCACGCGGCCTACTCGAGGATGGCCTCCTGACCGCGCCTCAGATCAAGGCGCGCGCGCTGCACATCACCTTGCTCCTCGCCGCGGCCAACGCCATCGCCATCACTCTCCTGCTCGTCGTCGGCCAGTCGTACCCTCCCCTCGTGCCGGCCGGAGTGCTAGCCCTCTCCTTTGGCCTGCGGCATGCCGTGGACGCGGATCACATTGCAGCCATCGACAACGTCACCAGGCGGCTGATCGCCGACGGCCGCCAGCCGCTCCTGACCGGGCTCTGGTTCTCGCTCGGCCACTCCTCAGTCGTCGGGCTCATCTGCCTGCTCACCGCATTCGGCTCGCAGTACTTTCAGGCTCGTCGCCCCCGTCGCCACCGCCCTCGCCACCGCCGGCCTCACTACCGTCGCCGGCCAACCCGCCACCTGAGCCACCACTGCTCTTGCTCGTTGCCGCTCAGCCCGCCACCTAAGCCACCATCGCTCTCACCACAGGAGCACTTCAAGGCTGCAAAGGGCGTGGGGGAACTAGTCAGCCAGATCGTGAGCGCCGTCGTACTCTTCGCCATTGGCACGGCCAACCTCATCAGCCTGAGCGGCTCGTGCGCCCAAACACGAAGCGGCGAGGGCGCGGGCGAGCACTCGCACGGCGGCCTCTTTGTCCGGTGTTGTGGCGGGCTGCTAAAGACCATCGACAGCGAGTGGAAGATGCTGCTGCTTGGCTTCCTCTTTGGCCTCGGCTTTGAGACCAGCAGCGAGATCGCACTCCTTGCGCTCGCAGGCATGAGCCCGTCCCAGGGCATCCCGCCCGCCGCCACGCTCCTCCTCCCGCTCCTCTTCGCCACGGGCATGTCGCTAGTGGACACGCTCGACGGGCTCCTCATGTCTTGGGCGTACGGCTTTGCCGCCAAGGGCGGGTCTGGGTCCGGCATCAGCGCTGGCCGCCGCCGGCTCTTCAACCTGTACCTCACCGCCACCTCTTCTCTCATCGCGCTCGTTGTCGGTGCCCTGGAGGTTGTCGCGCGGACCCGCGACGGCGAGATCCGCAGAGATCCGCAGAGCGCGAGACTTGCCGTAATAGGTGCTCGGCTGCGTCCAAAAGGCGAGGCACCTCGAGGGACCGTTCTGGTTGGCGGTGAAGGACATCAACGACAAGTTCGAGTACGTCGGCTACGCCATCATCGCCTTTTTCGCCGTGTCGACCCTCGCCGCGCTCACCCTCTTCACGTGCCCGGTGGCTTGCGGCCACCTCTCAGAGAAGGGCGCCAGCGGCTCCGGCTGTCAGGGCGACTACGTACGGGCCGAGGGCGCGTGAGCCCCGAAAGTCCGAGGTGGTGCTCTAACAAGAATCGCATGCGGTGCATTGCGAAAGCCCGTACATCTGTATTCGGTGTCGTCGCCGCACTCTACGGGCATTATAGAGGGTCTAGACGGGGTGGGTGACGGTAGGAGAGTGCGGGGTGGGTGGGTAGGAGAGTGCGGGGTGGGTGGGTAGGAGAGTGCGGGGTGCTTACTGTCATACTGGCGTTATTTCTCTGGTAGGACGGGAACGAGATCATAGTGACGAGGGTCTTATGGTTATGCTCTTATCTCGAGAGATGAGTCGTACAGAGTTCGGAGCTCGAGGCTCGTCGGTGAGGACTCGTCGGCCGTCGCCGCGCGCCGGCCGGGGCGCACGCGAGACCCTAGGCCAGCCCTAGGCCGTAGAGGCGCGAGACAGAGAGGCCGAGACCGAGCAGGGTGCAGCAGTGGGAGCGGCTGACGGTGCGCTTCTGCCCGCGGTTCTGGCGCCCCGCCCACGCCGCCACGGCGGTTCCCGTGGGGGGTTCGCGGCGGCGCCGCGCGCACACATTGACGCATGACGGTATAAAAAATGAAAACGCGCGTGTCGCAAAAAGAGACAAGAATGCTGACAATGTGGTATGTGCAAAATGTGGACGCAGCAATTACTACAAGAAAGTGCGACTCGTTTAAGACCGTAGAACTGTGGCCAACGTCGCAACGAGCGCGAGACTCCCCAGCACAGATGACGCGGATCTCAGCCTTCATCGCATCATCGGCCATGGACATGACACATGCTTCAAAGATGAGGAGTACGTGTGCGTGCGCGATCGCGTATCCTAAAACGTCTGGCTCACGCGGCGAAGAGGTCCTCGGGAGCCTCAAGCCGCCGCAGCCGCTCGCCCGTGGCGGCGTTGCACTCCCAGACCTCCACGCCCAGCCCGCTCGGCGGCGACGCGGCAAGGATCTGGAAGAAGGAGGGCACCGTCTTCCTCACGCAGCGCGGCCCCTCAATCTTGATGCCTCGCACCTGCCGCAGCCCGACCGCGCGTCAGGGGGGCGCGGCTCGCGCAGTGCGGCGCGGGTGCGGCGGCGGCGGCGGCGGTGTCGCCTCGCGAGCGTCCGGAAGCGTCTATGAAGCGTCTATGAAGCGTCTATGAAGCGTCTATGAAGCGTCTATGAAGCGTCTTGAAAGTGTCTAGGAAGTGTCTAGGAAGCGTCCATGAAGGCGGCGCCTTGAGCGCGAGAGTGGCGAAGCACATCGCCATCCGGTGGTCGTGGTACCTATGCCAAGACCGCGTCACGCTCGACCGCAATCATCGTCGCGCGAGCAGCATCTGCCGCCGGGTCGACGCACGTCGCCACTGTCGCGTCGCCGAGGGAGGCGGCGGCGGTCGGGGCGATGGAGAGAGTGTCCGTCGCAACCTCCTCCTCGACGCTCGCCTGAGGGGTGTGCGAGGGCGGCCGCAGAGAGGTGGGAGGGGCGGGGCGGGAGGGCGCTTGCTCGAGGTGCGGGCCTCCTCCTCCCCCCTCCCCCCCCTCCTCCTTCCCACGCCCCCCTCGCGGGCGGCGATCACCTTGCACTTGCGCAGCTCGTCCCTCAGTGCCGCCACGCGCTCGCACTCTTGCTTGCGCAGCACGCCGAGCGAAGCGAAGGCGTGCGGCTGCGAGGCGAGCGGCGCGATGGCGATCGCCGTCATCACCTGTGGCCGGTGCCGCGGACGTGTCGCGGACGTGTCGCGGACGTGTCGCGGACATGCCAGCATGGCAATCGTGACCGAGTCGCCCAAATCCGTCGGCGCGTGCCGCGAAATGACACGCGGCGCCAGCTTCGCTCGCTTGGCCGGATCGGCCGCCGCGCCGCCGTCGCCGTCGCCGCCACCGTTGTCGCCTTCGGCCGCCGCCGTCGGCGCCAAACGTGGGAACTCTGCGTCGATCTGCCAGCCGGTTCCTCCCTCCCTCTTTGGGGGCTGGCAGGCGAGCACGCGCACCTACCGCAAGTGTCGCCCTCGAGGGCTTGCGCCTAGACGGGGTGGGCTCCGAGGGGAGGGGCAGGCCGCCGCGCCGGCAGGTGGTCTGGGAAGAGCGCGTTTGCAGCGTGAAAGTAGCTGGCGCTGGACGCGTCCGGCTCGACCTGGAAGTCGCCGCCGCCGTGCGGGAACGTCTCCACCAGCCGGCGCGTCATCTCGACGTACCTACCGGGATGGCTCCGAACGGGCTCCGAGGAGGCTCGCTCTCCACCGCTGGCGCGTCCTCTCTCGCCGCGCCTACACGGTCTCCAACGGCCGCCCGTGTGCGCCTCCGCCGTGAGGCAGAGGGGCCGCTCTCAGAGGATCGCGCGCGGGAGCTCGTCCGGGTTGGACCCCTCCGGAGTCGAGACGACCCACCTGTTCACGGCCAATGGCGTGAAGAGACGCAGCTCACGGCGTGCCGCACCCGCGCCGAGACGACCCACCCGCCGCGCGCGCTCGAGAGCAGCAGGGCGGACGCAAACTGCGACGAGTCGGACACGCTCACCAGCACCGGACCCGGCCGCGGCCCTCCGCCGTGCACGAGCGCCGGCAGCCGCTCATTGGGCGTGTCGACGCGGTACCCGAGCGCTCGCAGCGCTCGGACGAGCTCCGCCTGTGGGGAAGCTTCCGAGAAGGTTCGAGGAGGGCTCTGAGAAGATGTCCACTGAGTGGCTAGCGCGCCTGCGGCCGCTCGTGCATGCGCGGGACGCCGGAGAGGCGGTACACGCCGCTCCCCAGGCACACCATCGCCGTCAGGAAGCGGGCCGCAGTGCCGGCGTTCGCCACAAAGAGCTCGGTCGGCGCCTCCTCGGTGCCGCCCGGAGGCACCACGCCGCCGCAGCCGTGGACAGTGATCCGCCGGTTGGCCGCATTTAGTGGGTCGGCCGCCACCTCGACGTTGATGCCGAGCGTCCGCATGCACTCAGTCATCGCCTCAGTGTCCTCGGACCACAGCGCGCCCTGGAGCGTCACAGCGCCGTCGCCGAGCGCAGCGAGCACGATTGCGCGGTTGGTGATGGACTTGGACCCTGGGATGGCAATCTGGGCGGGCGCCGCCTTGAGTCGCGCCAGCGCCTCGGGGCTGAGCGGCACAACCTCGATTAGGTCGGGCAGAGGCATAGCTCTATTATGCTGACTCTCGGGATGGCCATCGCGACGAGTTTTTTTTTCGCCCTCTACCGAAAAAGAAACCCATGGCCGGGTCCCCTACCCCCGCACTGGCTGTGAACAGTCCCCGAACCCATACTGTGACCTGGTAGCATATTCGCATTTGCAGAGCCCCTTGCTACACACTACACAGAGGCAAAAAGAAAAAGTAGTTCCACGCCGCGGCGCAAGACGAGGGCGCCTTCGGCGAGTGGCTCGACGAGCTACCGTTCGAGGTGGCTGCGGCGACCGCCCGGCTGCTCAAGCACTAATTCTAATAAATAAAACGGACCACATCCGTCATCCCAAGCGTCCGTTGCGGCCACCACCCCTCGTTCGCCAGCTTGCTCAACATGAAAGGGAAACCTCTGCCTGGCCAAGAGGTTCTAGATCTAAACCAGCCCACCTGTCTTTGCATTGCTTGCCTTAGAATCAGTAACCAGCCTCCGGCGGGGCCCCCCGCTACCATCCAAACCCGAGTCCGGTCTACTACTCGAGTATCATACACCGTAGATAGAGGCTCAAGTGTGACATATAAGTCCACACACACACATATTACACATACACAAAGCAACTCTCACGACACACGGGCACCGGGTGGAGCGGCGGCGGCGGCGGCAGCAGCACGCGCGGGCGGACGGATTCGGACGGGGCGGAGCAGCGACCGCCTGGGCGGCCGCTGCTCTGTCTGCCAGGCGGCGCCGTCTGCCTGCGGGCAGCTCAAACGCGGTCAGGCGCGGGGAAGCGTGGCGGCGCGGGGAAACGCGGCGGCGGTGGCGGCGGCGGCGGCAGCAGCAGCACGCGCGGGCGGACGGATTCGGACGGGGCGGAGCAGCGACCGCCTGGGCGGCCGCTGCTCTGTCTGCCAGAGCGCGCCGTCTGCCTGCGCAGCTCGAGCGCGGTCAGGTGCACAGGGAAGCGTGGCGGCGCGGGGACGCGCGGCGGCGGTGGCGAGCAGGCGAGCGGCCCGCGCGCGGCGAGGCGGACAGGTGATCGGCAGGCGGGTGATGGGCCGGAGAGTGACCGCGCCCAGCGATCGGAGGCGAGCCGATCGTCGCTCGGCCGCAGCTGACCTCGAAGGCGTGCGGAGCGCGACTGTCGGTGTCGGGGGGCGGCCATCATGTGGCGAGGAGGGAGGACGACAAGTGCGCGTCGTACGGGTCGCTCTTCATCGGCCAGTCGAGCGGGGACGGTAGCGTCGGTCAAAGTGAGGGCCGGTGTGGGCCGGTGAGGCCGGCGAGATTCGTTGCGAGATACGGTTCGCGCCCAAACAAGTTTGGGACGCTCTTGGGGACGCGCCGCAAAATCAAGCCCATGGAAAGGGGGCTTCTGGGGCGGCCAAATTCACACCTCGCGGGACTACTTATGTTTTCGTAAACGTAGTTGTGGCCCCCCGCTACGTCGCACGAGTGCAACCGGGTAGCGGGGGGCTAAAAATGCCCTCGAAAGCGCCCGCCGGTGTGTGTCCAAAGATGTAGCGCTACAAGTTGGGGACGCATCCGACACACGGGCAGGTTTTCGCGCTTAGCAGCTGGCCAACGGTGATGACGCCGTCGCGTCACCGACGGCTCGTGCTTGCGTATGACAGCAACCCCTTGTCCGACGGCAGCGTCCTCGCGTCCGCCTCCGCCCGCGCGGCATCATCATTGTCCGCCTACACCACTGCGGCCGCGGCCGCACCCGCGGTGGCAGGGTTTCACACACGCCCAGGCGCAGGTGCAGCAGCAGCCAGTGCAGCAGCAGCAGCTAGTGCAGCAGCGCGTGATCACGCTTGCACACGCGATGGGCGGTCGTCATGTGCTGCAGGATGGGTCACTTTGGACGCGTCCCATCGGAAGGCCGCCGCTTCCACCCGGCTCCGAGAAGGCACAGCGAGGCGCGGTGCAATCAGTGGAAGCACCATCGGATCAAAAAGAACGCCGATGCTGCCCTACAGGCTGCGCAGACAGTGCTAGCTCTTTATAGCGAGGCGACCAGGCGCGAGATGTTCACTCTCGCGCCACATCCCTACAACGGGGTGCATTGTACCCACTTGCACGCCGGCACGAGCGCGGCGCCGCAGTGGGGCAAACGGGGCATCTGGGGCTAGCTCAGCTATGAGCATCACCTCTGCCGCTTCTCGCCATCCCCGAGGAGCAGCGCGCCCGAAGCAGGTGAGTCACGGCCGCTAGGTACAGCGAGCGCGGCGAGCCAGAAGCGAGAAGGGAACGTCAAGGAGAAAATCAGCAGATTCCAAGATTCAATCTCGTTTGACAAAATCCACACGGAGGTCGGGTAACTGTAGCCCTCAGCCGAATCTGCACGAGCAGGATTTTTGGAAGGACGATCAGGGGCACAGGTGGGGCTCTCCTGCTCCTGACAAGGGACACGACACCAACCACGCAACAACTCTAAAAATGCTAAAAATCTCTCTCTCCCAACCACGACAGGCTCGCAGCGCGGTGGTGCACTGTCTGTGGACTCCCAACTCCACTGGCGGTCCTCACGCCAAGTATGGGCGGTGCGCTCTTTCTTTTCTCTGCAGTTGGCTTGCATTTCGCGCTTCATGCGCCTCTTTCCTTTGACGAGTGTGGAAAACCTTCATGGGTGCAGCCAACTTACTCCCGAGGTCTCGGGATCCTCTGAATTGTCGGGCAGATCGCTCCTGAGAATCGCCTGCAATGCTTTCGCTCGCCCCTGTCGCCCTCTCCTTCACCGCGCCCGTCGCGCCGCTCGCGGCGGTGCGCACGCCGGCGCCGGAGATGTTCTTCTCCGGCTCCAAGGCGGCGGCGCCCAAGAAGGCGGCCAAGAAGCCCGTCAAGAAGGCTGCCAAGGCGGCCAAGCGCGGCGGCGGCAAGGATTACGCAAAGATCTCCACCCGCCGCACCGCTGGCTCGTTCGTCGACGTGACCGGCAAGCCGTACGTCGAGGTCGACACCTTCGTCCCGCAGTTCGACGAGATCGGGGTGCTTCCGCCCATCGGCCGCTGGGACCCGCTGCAGATCCGCGAGCAGGGGCCGGAGCGGTACCGCAGGTTCGTGGAGATGGAGATCAAGCACGGGCGGCTCGCGATGGCGGCCTTCCTCGGCGTCATCACCACCTACTCGGGCATCCGCTGGCCCGGCTACCTCTCCCTCGCGGAGGGCATCAAGTTCTCCGACCTGCCCGGCGGCGCGATTGCGTCGTGGGCGGCTCTGCCCACCTCGGCGTGGCTGCAGATCGTCCTCTTCATCTCCTTCCTCGAGGTGTACGCGCTGAAGCAGGACCCCGAGAAGGACCCCGGTGACGTCGTCCCCGAGGGCGTCGCGTGGGCGCGCTACCCCGACGGCTACGACGTCTGGCTTGGCGACGGCTCGACCAAGCAGGTGCCGCCGCCGCCGCCGCTCCCCACACACCATTCTACCCTCGCCCCCCCCCCCCCCCCCTTCCCGTCAATCTGCCGCCCCCCTCCCACGCGCCCCTCCCTGCCCCGCCGCAGGTCGGCGAGGACTAGCTCTTCCTCGGAAAGACCTGTTAGCTTCACCTTCGAGCGCTACAACGGTCGCTCTGCTAATGATGGGCATCTCCGGTGGATTACTCCCCTCCCCCTGTTTTTGTC
>NW_005202237.1:247661-270944 GCF_000372725.1 Emiliania huxleyi CCMP1516 | reverse complement strand
CCCCCCCCCCCCCTTCACCCTCCCCGGGGGAGGGGGACACACACATATTCCTGGGTCATGTTCCCCCGGCCCCGGTGCCTGCCCCTTTTACCCCTGGGCCCCCCCCCCCCCCCCAGGCATGCTGATCCACGAGGGCCTGACCGGCAACCCGATCTTCCCGATCGGCGAGACGCTCTAAGCGGCTGGCCACACGGCCTGCGCCGCCGCTGCGGCAGCCCCGTTCGGCGGCGCGCCGGATGGCGTTGCGGATGGCGCCGGAGGGGCAGAGGAGAGGCCGAGGATGTTCGGCGCCGGGAGCGAAGGCGTGGAGGGGCGGGAGCGCGATTATCAAGGGTATGTGTCACGTGCGAGCGCAGCAGTGTATGATTGTGTCCGCGCGTTTCGCTGTTAGTTGAAACGTCTTCTACATCTACGACATGTCAAAATATGTTCAGGCCCACCGTCGAGGGGGCGCGAGGCGCGAGCCCCCCGGCCCCGCGGAACCGGAAGCAGCGCCAGGAGCGGCCCAGCGCTCCACAGGTCCAGCGCGCCCGCCGCCCGGGCGGCGCCCCACCCCCAGGTGGCCAGGAGCCAGGTCCGGTGCCCAGTCCCCAGCGCGCAGCGGCAGCGCCACAGTGCAGAGGAGCACGCAGCAGCGCGGCCGTCCACGGTCGACGTCGAGAGCTCTCGAGGTGCGAGCGCCGAGCCCGAGGTCCGAGAACGGTGGCGAGCGCGAGGGCCAACCCTTAGCACATGCGCTCGGCACGCTCACGATACCGCACATGCGCGCTCGCGTCTCCCGGGTCATTGCTTCTTGCGCTGGCGCTCGCTCACATGGCGCTGCTTTGCCTGCTCAAGCTCGACCCAGCGCGGCACGTCGGGCACCAAGGCGGCGAGGAAGAGCTTGACGAGGACGAGAACGTGCTCGAGAACAAAGACGGTCCAGACGAGCGATAATGAGACGGCGCGCTGCCGCGCCTGGCACACGAAGCAATGCTCCTCGTCGTACAGCGTCTGCATCTCGGCCGCCACCTTCTTCTCGCATAGCGCCGTGAGCAGCGGGACCGAGACGGTGATGTTTGTGGGCAGGTACTGCCATGCCGGGTACTCAGGCGTGCCGCCAATGTTGAGGTAGCACTCTCGCCAGTTGGAGACGCAGTCCTCATCCCACGAGGGGGCCGCGTCGCTGGAGCAGTCGCTTCTGTCGGCGAGCCACGGTATTACGAGCATGTCGCGCACGCTGTTGGACGTGTACGCCACGATCAGAGCCTGCGGGCGACGGAGAACGGCAGCGCGTGGTCACTCGGCCTCGTGTGCCGCGCGACGCGGCAGAGGGATCGGGTGGCACATTGATGACGAGCGCCAGCCACGAGAGCACGTCCATCACGTGCTGCCAGGAGCCGATGTCCTCCGCGCCGCGGTAGACCGGCCGGCGATGCGAGTAGCCAATCTTGTGCGCGTCGAAGCGTAGCTCGACAAAGTTGGCGATCGCTGCGGCGATGGCGGCGGGTGGGAAGGCGGAGGCAAACATGCAGACAAAGCCGTACTGTATCACCTTGGTGTTGTACTCGGAAAAGGTGCCGTCGAACGCCGGCATGGCCATCTGCTCCTCGATCTCCTGACCGAGCTCGACGAAGCGAAGCGCAACCTGCTCCTCGGAGCTCAGGTCGATGCTCACCGTACTACTCTGCGTCCCCGGCGGCGCCCCCACGAGCCCCGTCATCCAGTCGACGCAGCCCGCCATCTTCCCGCCGCTGTCTGCTGCCTCCGCGCTGGCCATCCCCGTGGCCGCGATGGAGGACCGGCCGACGCGCTGGCGGAGCTGGTAGAGGTTGTAGCGGTGCTGCAGCCACGGGATGAGAGCCTGCAGCGCAACCTCGTAGAGGGGCTTGAAGACGGTGTAGTAGAACAGCTGCGTGCGGAGCAGCCCGACGCAGCCGTCAGGGTCCTGCGGCGAGGGGGCGTCGCTGCGGAGAGTGAGAAGGGGGCGGAGGCTGCGAGGTGGCAGCGGCCAGAGACGTGGCGCGCCTCGACAAAGATCGCCCGCTCGCAGTGCCCCTGAGGGTTGGATGCGTCGAGCGGGTCGCCCGCCGTCGGGGGCGGTACGCCTGCGCTGCCGCCGGGGCCCTTGCAGCCGGCAAAGGCCCACGAGTCGGCCCCAGACTCACCGCCCGAGAGGCCGCACATGTCGTGGTACGCCTGGCCCGCCGCGTTGGTGTAGCCAAAGGCACCGTAGAGCGAGAAGTTGAGGCCCTGGATGAAAGCGATGTAAAAGAGCACGATGTACGAGTTTGCAAACTGGAAGAGGAAGGTCTTGACGATGAGCGCGTCCTCGTGCTCCGTGTCGGTGCGGTGGTTCTCGAGATCGTTGAGCCATGCGGCTAGCTTGGCGTACACCATATTCATGACTGTGATCCACAGTGTGTTCAGCAGCGCGCCCACCGTCGTCGCGGTGGACGGGTTGAAGTACGGATGCTCCTCCAGCTGCCGCGACAGCGACATGAGCATGCGGAAGGTGAGGATGCCGAGTGTGACCACCAGCATCAGCACGGTGCACAGCACCAGCGTCGGGATGCTCATGAGGTACACGCGCAGCCGGGACCCCTCGGGCATCACTAGCGTCTCCGGAGCGTCGTCATGCGGCACAAAGCCGCGCCGGTCGTAAAAGCCGCTCCGCCGCTCCATCCCGCCCTTGTTGCCCCGCACGATCTTCGTGAGGGACGACTGCCGCTTCTTCACCATTGGCTTGCTCTCCGCGTCGAGCCGCATGCTCGCGTTGCTCTCCGAAAGCCCATCGCCATCATCCACCTCGGGTGGATCCGCCTCGTGGTCTGCTGCCCACAGCCCCTTGTGGAAGGCTGCGATGAACTCGGGCCGGGGCCGCTCCTCGTTCTCGTAGCCAACCATTCCCCACTCGTGCGCCAGCGTGGCCTGGCGGCGCTTCCACGACTCCGCCATCAACGTGCACCACAGCGCAGAGGCGCATGCGTACAGCGGCGTGCCGAGCGCACCAACCGGCGACAGCTCGACGACAGCGGCGATGAGCGCAAGCACCTGCAGGCACGCCGTTGGGACGCGCGTTGGGACGTGCCTCGGGTGGTAGGAGCAGAGGGTCTGGTCTACGGAGCAGCGGCCGCTTGGCTCCAGCGGTGCGTGGCTGATGCGCGGGGCGCAGGAGGAGAAGGGACGCACGCACCGTCAGCGAGTTGGTGTAGTGCTCCATCCAGGCAAAGTACATGGCGATGCTCTCGCCATAGTACTGCCGGACCTCCCCTATCGGCTGCTGCATCAGCCCGAGGTCCGGAAAGAGCCGCCGGTTCGCAAACGGCCACGAGCGCACGGTTAGCCACTCTGCGTTGAGCGAGTTCCTCTCTGCAATGGAGTGCAGACCAAAGTAGCAGATCAGTACGCCGCTGACAACGAGCTCGTCGAGGTCAAGCCCAGCGCCGCCAACCTCGCGCTCCGCCTAACATGGGCGATGACATCAAAATGAGGGGTGTATCGCCTCCAGAGCAGTCCGTTGTGCTCTGCCTCCAGTATAGAGAGGATGAGCCGCTGCCGCTCCAGCGCCGAGAAGGTCCGACCCTCCTTGAGCACAAACTCCCCTGCCCGCGAGCGCGTGAAGGGCTCGTATTGGCGTTGCGAGCCGGCGATGCCCATCTTCATGCCGCTGCGCTCGGCCTCATCCTCGAGGCGCTCCAGCGTGGCCGTCACCTAGGGCCCGCCACGAGACAGGCGTCCGCGGTGCGTGGGAGAATGCACCGCGCGCTTGCAGTGCTGACCTTGAGCATCACCTCGCCGCCGTCTCGTGAGTGCTGCACCCGCACGCGCAGCCCGACCGACTCGAGCAGCGTCTTGAGCTCGCGACGCTTCGCCTCCAGCTCCGTCTCACGCTGAGACTCCCTCTCGGCCTCCTTCCTCAGCAGGCTGCTCTCGCCACCCGACTGGCGCAACCCTGGCTCTCCCCCGGTCGGCTTTGGCATCTTGCCAGTGACCTCTGACTCCTTGGTGGCGCCCTCTGCGCGATGGGCGAGGACGACATCGGCAACGAGACCAAGTTCCGCCTCGGACTGGAAGCGGGCTTCATCGTAACCTGGAGTAGACGTGATCATATTGCATTGCCAACCCCACGGCCGCGCGTGCGTCCGCTTCGGGACGGACGCTGAAGCGGGTAAATCCTCGTGCAAATCGCAAAAGGATTCACTTTAATCGTACACGCGAGAGAGAGACACCTCCCGCCCCCCTTTCTCCCAGTAAGCTAAAACGTACACGGCCCGGTTCCAGGCGTTGAGCAGAGGCCAGAGCGGGGCGCAGTCGAGCGCGCGCGGCGCAGGGGCAGCACACTGGTCAGTGGTCTGCGCGAACGCCCGTCGCCCACCCTCACGCCGCCTTGGCCTTTGCCTTGGCCAGGTCCTTGAGCGTGATGGTGCCGTACTCGTCGCCGGGCGGCTCGTAGGTGCCGAAGAGGTGATCAAGCAGCGTGAGGCGCTTGGAGAAGTTGGAGAGGGGCTTGGTGTGGTGCATGGTGTGGTCGGGCACCTGGGAGCATTGCGGGAGGGAGTGCGCTCGGGTCCTCTCGGGTCGTCTCGGGTCGTCTCGGGTCTCTCGCCTTGAGGTCGAGGTTGAGCACCTCTGGGATGATGCGCAGAGGGTGGCCTGCATGCGGGCGCGGCGAGGTAGGACTGTCCGTCTCTGGCGGCCGGTGGCGGCGGTGGGGCAGGGATGGGGCAGGGGCGGGCGGGCCGTTCACGGTCCACGACATTTGCGTGTGGCCGAGCAGCTCGACGAGGTGGGCCTACTCACGGCTCAAGAGGTGAAGAAAAAAGGCCCACACACCCGACCTGGTCGAGCGGCGCGACGCTGAGCGCCTATGGGGTCGTGCCGCGTGGGTGCGTCGTGGACGAGTCGCGCGATTTGCCACTGCGGTGGCGATTCGGTGCCCACGAGACGAGGAGGGCGATGTCGAAGAGGGTGTAGTTGTAGAGCAGGCCGATGAGCTCGAACCCGATGAGGTACGAGCCTGAGGGCACTTGGGTCGTGTCGTTGTGTGATGACTCGGGGAGTTTTGATGGAGGCAGGAGCCGAAGACGGAGGCGCGCGCTTTGCCTCGGGCAATCTCGGGCAATCTCGGTGAGATCTCGGCGAGATCTCGGCCAGGTCTCTGTGCACGCCCAGGATGGAGATCGCCTCGACGAGGCTGACCTCGTAGGTCTCGTGCGCGACTAGGTGACCGTGCTCTTTGGCCGTGTCGGTGTGGTGCTGCGCGTGCAGCCAGCGGTAGAGCGTGCCTGCGGGACGTGGCCACGGACAAGTCACGGACGTGGCGGTGCCGCGAGGTGCGACAGCAGCAGAGCGCGCGGTTGACGTGGCACACGCGGTGGAAGGTGTAGAAGCCGATGTCGAGCCCGATGTCAAAGACAAAGGTGCGCCAGGTGGCGTGGAGAAGCGACTCGACGGTCGGGTCGTCGATGCGAACCCACGGCCAGATCTTGTAGCCCACCGTTACCCCGATGGACTCTGCAGTGGTGATCTTGAGCTGGTTCAGCACCTGCTTCAGACACACGGGCTTGACGGGCCGCGACTCGTACACGTCCGCCATCGCCTGGATGGACCAGGTCTCAAAGACGCCGATCGGCAAGAGGAGAGGCCAGTAGAGGGCCGGATGGTCGAGCCCCTCCCATGAGGCGAGCTTGACCAACCTCATGACGAGAAACCGGCTCACGATGGCGAGAAACTGCTGCGGCCACATCATACAGATGAAGCGCATCCGCCGCCAGCGGTCGTCCTTCGGCGATGTCATGGCGACCCAGCCGAGGTTGAAGGTGACAAAGCTTAGCCAGCATGCCAGCATCTCAATGGCGTACCGAGAGCTGGACGCCGCGGGCATGCCGTCAGTGACAGTAATATTTGTGCTCCAGGGAGGCACGGCGATCACAGAGCTGGCCATTCGTCACTGACAGCGTGGGTCGATGGTCGCCGTATTTGATGAAATAAAAAGAGAAGTTGCGGCCGAGCCCCCCAGCGACCGACGCTGATCCTGGCCACGGACGCGTCCACGGTGATGGGGACCGAGATGGGGGTGGTGCAGCGCATAGCTGGTCGGGGGGGGGCACTCGACCCCAAGGACTTGGCGTCGATGCGGGCCACGGACCTCGACGAGCTGAACGTGGCGGCACCCGAAAAGATAGGCGGGCCGGTCTGGGTCTATTTCCTCGACGATAAGGGCGGCTTCAGGGCGGACTGGGTACTGGTGTGGGCGACCCCACACCCGGGCTCGGGTCTGACCAGGGCCCACATCCGATATGTGGGTCGAGACACCCGCACAATGAGCCGGGATGGGGGGCGGGCTTCTGTGGCGTGACATGCCGCGGGGAGCAGGACCTGCAACCAGGCCGCTCGGGGAAGGTTGACCGGCTTGTCACCCGAAGCGCCAGCGGCTGGACCACCTGCCTGGACCTTGAGAACGGTGTGATGGCTATCCCGGCGAAGGGGGGGCCCGGAGCGAGGGAGGTGTGCGTCGATGGGAGAGAGGTCGACATCTCGATGCCCCCGGAAGAATGGCGGGATCCCCTCGAGTTTGTGGTGCGGAAGACCGTTCGGGTGGCTCGACAGCTCACGACGATGCAACCCCGTAAGCGACGGGCGGTTGGGGCGCGGTTGCGGAAATGGGCGGGGACGTCGGTCGATGAGATACTCGAGGCGACCATGTCCGTGGCGCGAGAGCGACCCCACGAGCAGGCTCGCGGCGCCGGAGCAGCGATGGGCCGGGAGAGGGTGACGAGGAGAACGACGGAGGCCCCGGCGCCGCGGACGGAAGACGCCGTCTCTACCCTCCTATCGGCGGCGGCGTTTGCGGTGGCGAGACACCTACACGCCAGTGCCGCCATCGTTCCCGCCACCCGCACTGCCACTCCCGCCCCCGCCACTGGAACGGTTGCAGGGTCGTGGGGCCGCCCCAGCGGCTCCGCACCAGGCGTTTGGGCCGCGAGGGCCACCACTGTACCCGCCGCCCCTGCCACCGCCTCCACCCCCGCCGCCGACGGGGCCGCCACCGTATGGACCCGCTCGGAATAACCTGGGGGACCCGGGACCGCCCCGTCGGAGGCTGGTGTACCCGGGAGGAGGAGAGGGGGGAAGGGAATTGCCGCGGTACGAGAGCGGACCCGCCGGCGAACCGGAAAGCCGAGGCCGGAGGGCCCCGGGGGGGGCTTGGGGTCGGTTGTCGGAGGAGGCGAGAGATGAGCTAACGCGGCCTCTGAGAGTGGAGTCGGGACGTACGGGCTCACCGGAGGAAGACCAGTTGCAGGGGCAACCGGACCACCGCGACCTTCGACGGGGAGGGCCACGCCTCCCCGAGCCTGGAGAGGAGCCGGCGGAGGGGGGGGGCGAGCCAGGGACGATAGAGAGGCCGCGAGTGCGGGCACGACTCGCCGACCAGGGAGAGCGGGCTCGACCTCCTGGGGGTGGAACTGGGCGCGACCCAATGCCACCGTTCTCACCCGGGGAGTCGGGCACGGGATCGCCGTCGGCAGGGTCAACGGAATCAGGCAGAGAGGACGAGACGGCGGCGGGGCCACGGCCAAAAAAGGCTAGGAGGGGAGGTCGGGCCCCGCGCCCGCCGTACAACCATCGAGAAGCAAACAGGAGAACGGACCGAACGGGGGGGGGGACCCCACCGGAGCCGGGGCAGGGAGACCGAGCGGAGGGGTTGTGATTGGCGACGCCGTCGCCAAGGGGGAGTGTGTGTCGTCGCGTGTCCTTGTCTGGTGTTTACTAGCTCCGAGTAGAGCTAGAGGGGGCGTCCTGCTGCTAGGGGAAACCTGGAGCGCGGTACTAACCCTCGGAGAACTGTGTTTACTTTAAGGCCCTTGCCCTGCGAACGCGCACCCCCGGGGCTAGGGCTCTCTAGCCCGTAACCCGATACCGATCATCCGGCCCGCTGGATGCGCTTCTCAGCTCACCGGCCCTGGATGTGAGGTTGCCGACTGCACTCCAAGTGCTCCAAGTTGCTGTCGAATTGGGTGTGCGCACTCACTTCGAAACGCACATCCCCGGGCCCCGAAACCGCACAGTGACAGTCAGACATGCAACACGGGGCGTGCGTACTCACCACACGCTCACTCCCCCGCGTCGTACAGCCCTGGGAACTCCTCTCCGTGCACAAACGGCGCCAGCGCGAGGTGCATCGCATGCTCATAGTACGCGGTACGGTCCACCAGGCCGCGCGTGAGCTTGCCGACCGTGCCGCCCTTGCGCTTGCTCCCGCTGTCGCCAAAGACTCTGTCGTCGGCGTCGCCGAGCTCGACGCCGGACTTGACGAGGGCGGCGAGGCGCGGAGGCAGCGCGAAGGACCCGGTGCGCGCCACGCCCCACGCGACGCCCGCCTCGCTCGCCGGCGAGCGCATCACGGCGAGGAAGGCGAAGCACTCGGTGCAGGAGTCGAGGCCGGGCGTGCCTGGGTGGAGGGAGGCGAGGCTGCACTCCGCCACGCCGCCCTCGACTCCGACGGCGAAGTCGGGCATCGCACCTGCGTGGCGCCGGGGAGGTGGTGGCGCCGGGGAGGAGGAGTCGCGGTGCGGCTGCTACAGAGAGAGAGATAGGGAGAGGGGGAGAAGGAGGGAGAGGGAGGGAGAGGGAGAGGGCGGTGGTGGGCGCGAGAGGAGGAGCCGCACCGCCGTGGCCGAGGCAGTGCGCGCCGAGGCAGTTCTCCGCCCGGTTGAGAGCCCCCTGCCGCGTCTCCGCCTCGCCCCACGGCTGGTCGGACACGCCGCTCGGGATGTCGTACGCAACCACCTCGAGCGCTGTCAGCGGGAAGGCGGCGGCAAAGCCGGCGCGCACCGCGTTGACTTTGACAGGGTTCTTGCTCCCGACGGCGACGACGAGCGGAGCCTTCGCCACCTCTGCCGTCGCCACCGCCGACTCCTCCACCGCCGCCGCCGCCGCCTCCGCCGCCGCCGCCGCCGCCGCCTCCGCCGCCGCCGCCGCCTGATCCGACGCCGCCTCCGACGCTGCCGACCCGCCACAAAACTCTCGCTGCTCCGCCGCGTCGGTAAAGCGCTGCAGCTCGACGAGGTACCCGTCCGGGTCGCGCAGCAGAGCGTTGTAGATGCCGAACCGCTCCGTCGCTCGCGGCGGCTGCTCCGCCGAGCACCGCCCGCCCGCCAGCGCCTTTGCGTAGGTGCCGTCGACGTCGTCCGTCAGCAGGCACACCATGGCCGTGTCGCGTCCGGCGGTCACCGCGCTCACGGGTGGACTCGCCGCCGCGCTCGTCCCCTCTGGCACGATCCCGAGCGACGCGGCGCCACCCGGGAGAGCAAAGAAGAGCACGCCACCGTCGCGGCGGAGCGGGAGGCCAAGATCGTGGCTGTAGAAGCGTCGTGCGTCGGCGAGTCGCGAGGAGTAGAGGAAGGTGATGCTGCCGCTCAGCACCATTGTGTATTCTGCTACAGCTGCGCACGAGTGCCGGGGGCGGCTAGACGTGTGTATGACTCGATTGGGCTAAACCTCGCGCGCGCGCGCGCCCCCGCGCGTCGTCGCGGTAAGGCCGTAGGAATCCTAGACCCAGACCTTAGTCGCGGGTGAGTGTGAGAAAAAAGGCAAACGTCATATGATCTGTGATCTGTCGCGCCACCGCGGCTGCGGGGCTGATAGAGCAGGCCGGCTGCGGCTCCTAATGTACCTCCGCTTTTGGGTGGCGGTCGCGCGCTGCCGACGGCGCTCGCCGGCGCTTGCGGCACACACACACACACACACACACACACACACACACACACATACACACACACACACACATGCATGCACAGACACACAGCCCCTTCCCCTCCCCCCTCAAGGGCGAGGACACGCACAGGCCGCACCTCTAGTGAGGCCCGCATAGTATGTGGGAGACTCGTGCCGCCGCCCCTGCCACCCCTGTGTCAGTGTGCCTCTGTGGTAGCGAGAGACTGCCAGCGACAAGCTGGAGGCAGGTCGCTAGACTGAGATGAGACCGCCAGTGGATGTGGGAGTCCACCGCGCACCGCGCTGCGAGCCTGTCGTGTCCCTTGTCAGGAGCAGGAGAGCCCCACCTGTCCCCCTGATCGTCCTTCCAAAATCCTGCTCGTGCAGGTGGGGACCCTGTCCTCGTCCCATCCCTCGTTTGGCGTGTCTGTTTTCTTTCTTTCTTTCTGTCAGGGTCCGCCCGCAGGCGCATTTTGTCTACTCGAGTACCGAGGCGGTGCCCGATGCTGTCGGCGGACCTTAAGACAGCATTGTAGATCCCTGGGCGAGGGTGGTGGAGAGGGCGGTCCGGCGGCGGAGCACGAACCACCTGCACCTCCTCCCGGCGCGCCGGTTGGCAGGATGTCATCGGACATCGCCTTGTTGCCGCTCAGAGCAGCCTCAACGTGGCGGCGTAGGGCGGCGTGCCGTCCTCCCTTGGGTTCTCTGTCTTCTTTCTTTCTTTCTTAGGTTTAGCGGGAGGAGAATCCGAGAGAGAGAATCCGAGGGCGAGGATGGTGAGCCCGAACGGCCCGATCGTTGCGTCACCAGTTCATGTCCTTTTCATGTCTCTTTTCACCGTGGTGGCGGTGGCGGTGGCGGCGACGGCGGCGACACCGGCGGCATATGCAGCGAGTGGAAGGCGAGCGATAGCGCGATTGCGATGAGGAAGGCGATGGCGAAGCACTCGGGTGCCGCTGCGAGCCAGTGACTCACCCGCCCGTCACTGGCGGAGGACGCCGCGCCCTCCTCTGGCTGACCCTCGTCGGTGAACGGGGCAAAGCTGACCGTGCGGCCGCAGCCGCAATCCCGCGCGCCTGGGCTGCTCGAGGGTCGCAGAGCCGACTTTCCTCCCCCTTCTGGCGAGTCGGGCACGCGGCGAGCAGGGGTGACCCAGGTTCCGCTCGTGTCCGGCAGGGCACGGATCTCAGCTAGCCGCGCATCCGTAGCCGTCGCCACGCGCGCCCGACCCATAGCCGGTGACTCCATCACCACCAGTCCCCGCTCCTCCATCGAGAGCCGGGCGAGGTGACCACCCGCGGTGCACTGGCCCATTCTATCGCCGCATTGGCCCGGGAGGCGCGACCTGGAGTGCAGCATCGCCGAGGCTGCCGCATCGAGGTGATCGTCACCCGACGCGTTCACGCTATCGGCGGGTGAACTCATGTCTTCTCCTGGGGCGAGCAGCTGGGGAGGAAGGACCGGCCGGTGAGAGAGAGAGATGGAGAGAGGGTGCCTCGCCCTCGGCGGGCGCTCATAAGAAACTCGACGTTATTGGCGGGTCCTTTCTTAATCCCTGTGGTGGCTCCTTCTTTCTGTTTCTGCGACTTTTTTGTGCAATGCTCCGACTGGCCCGAACCGTCGCCGACAGCTCTCCGACCGCGTTACGGCTCGCGCGTTCCGTCGCTTTGCCTCGTCGCTCTCTCTGCGGCCGGAGCACCGCATTGCACCGTATCTTAAGTTGCCGCCCACCGCCGCAAAGCTTTGCCGCGCTGCTCCTCCTCCACGGCGGCACGCCAGCCTTTGCTGTGCAGAGGCGGGTCGCGGCCCGGCAGGCGGCGATAGTACCCGAAGCCGAATCGGCCTCTCTATCGCTCGATGGTCGGCCGCGCTCAGCACTCGGTGCGTTGCGACTGCTCGCACGCGCCTTTGCGCTGGGCCTGCTGCTGCTGCGACCGCTGCTGCTGCTGCTGCCGGCGCTCCTGCTTCGCGGCAGAGCGTGGCAGTCGCGGTTCGAGCGCGCTCTGGTGCACGCGCTCGAGCGCGGCGGCCCGTGCCTCACGAAGCTCGGCCAGTGGGCCTCCACGCGACCCGACGTGCTGCCCGCCTCGCTCTGCGCGACGCTCGGCGAGCTCCACTCGAGGGCGGGCGCGAGGGTGTGAACGCCTCACGGCTCGAGGCGTGGACAGGCGAGCTGCACTCGAGGGCAGGCGCGAGGGTGTGAACGCCTCACGGCTCGAGGCGTGGACAGGCGAGCTGCACTCGAGAGTCGAGCCGCACGCGCTCGAGCTCTCGCGCGCCGCGATCTCCGCCTCCTTCGGCGCCACCGCGCCCGCCGAGGAGCTGCTGGGAAGCCTCTCTGCTGCGCCCCTCGGCTCGGGCTGCATTGCGCAGGTGCACCGCGCGACAGTGGGCGGCGTGCCCCTCGCCGTCAAGGTGGTGCGCCCACTCACGCGTCGACTCCGAAGAGCGCCTCCTCACGGCCCGCCCCTCTGCCCTCGAGGTGCTCCACCCGCATGTCGAGCGGCAGGCAGCTGCACCACTTGTGGAGCCCTTCTCGGACCCTTCTCGGACCCTTCTCGGACCCTTCTCGGACCCTGCCTCCAGGTCGCTGACGACCTCTACCTGCTTCGCGGCGCGTGCGGCGCCTTCGAGCTCCTCCTCTCCCCTCTGCTGCCTGGCCTGCGCTGGCTCGCCCTTCCCCAGATGGTCGACGAGTTTGCGGCCTTCATGCGGTCCCAGCTCGACCTGCGGCTCGAAGCCCGCAACCTCGACGCCTTCCGCGCGAACTTCGCCGTCGACCCTCGCGTGGAGGTGCCGCGGCCTCTGCGCGAGGAAGGGCTGGTGGCGCGGAGGGTGCTCGTCGAGACGCTGCTGCCCGGGCAGACCCTCTCCTCCCTGCTCGAGGAGGACGCCGCCGCGGCGGAGGGGGAGGCGGCCGCGCTGCTCGCGGCGGACGAGGCGGCGGCCGAGGCGATGCAGGCTGCGGGGATGGGCGCCGCGAGCAGCGCGGACGCGAGCGCTGCCGTCCGCGCGGCGGCGGAGCTCGAGGCGCGCGGCGCGGCGCGGGAGGCGCGGAGAAGCGAGCTGGCGAGGCTCGGGCTGCGCACCTTCCTTACTATGGTGCTTCGGCGCGCGAGCCGCCGCGATGTAGCCGAGAGAGCGCGCGGCGCGCGCGCGCTCCCGGGGTGGCGCCGTCCTCCCTATGGTATCAGGAGTGCTGCCTCCTGCGCGCGCTCCTGAGTGACCGGGGCACCCTGGAGCAGGACCCCGCCGCCCTCCCCGCCACATCGGCTCCGCCCCTCCGCCGCCCTCCCCGCCACATCGGCTCCGCCCCTCCGCCGCTCTGCAGGCACAACTTTGTCCACGCCGACCTCCACCCGGGCAACATCCTCGTCCTGCCGGCCGGCGGCGAGGGCGGCGGAGGAGGCGCGGGGGAGGTCAGGCTCGGCATTATCGACGCGCGCCTGCTCGCAGCCGAGAGCAGGCCGAGATTGCTACCTCTCGGCGCCCACCCGTGGCGAGCCTCTCTCGTGCGCCTCTCTCGCAGGCTGGCTTGGTCGTCGAGCTGACCGAGCGGGACCGGCGCAACTTCCTCAGCCTCTTCAAGGCCATCGGGCAGGGCGACGGTGCGACTCGCCCCCCCTCCCCCTCCCCCCTTCCTCGCCCCGCCTCCCGCGCCTTTGGCCCGCTCCCTCCACTCCGCGTTCTGCCAGACGAGCGCGGGTGTGTCTCGGCTGCATGTCGGCTGCATGTCGGCTGCATCTCGGCTGCATGTCGGCTGCATCTCGGCTAGGCGAGCTCGCGGGCGACCTGATGCTGCGCCACGCGCGCGAGCAGCGCTGCGACGACCCCGCCGCCTTCCGGCGCGGGATGAGGAATCTCGTCGAGAGCGCGCGCGCGGGCGAGCGCGGCGCCTTCAACTTGCGCCACCTCAAGGTGGGCGAGGTTCTGCTCGAGGTGACCAGCCTCGTGCGCACGCACCACGTGCAGCCCGACCCCGTCTTCACGACCCTCGTCTGCGCGATCGTCGTCCTCGAGGGGCTGGGTAGGCAGCTCGACCCCACCCTCGACCTCTTCTCGGTGGGCTTGCCGCTGCTGGTAGGAGCGTGACGGCGGGCGGCGGTGTGCGGCGGGCGGCGGTCGCGGGTCGGCGCGATGCAGTGTGGCTGCAGGCGCACTCTTGCCGACTAAGGGTGCACTTAAATTTGCGTTGGCCGCATTTTTACTTGTAGTTGTACACTCCAGCTTGCCATATCGATGTATGCAGAGTATATCAGGCGCGGGTTCGCCCATTGCCATTCGCCGTGCACACTCGAGACACTGGCCCCCGCCAGCGCCACGCGTGTCTGGTGTCTCGCTGTAAAACGGTAACACAAGAGAAAAACGTTCCTCCCCGCTCCCGCGTTGCGCGTTGCCCGCGCCGTTGGCTTCTTTTTCCTGCCCTAAAGCGGCTCGGTGACTGGCAGATGCTGCTCCGCCGCCTCTCCCGCCTCTGGCCCGATCAAGCGCTCGATGGCGCTGACCCGCTCCTCGAGGCTGCCCGCAGTCGCCGTGCCGAGGCTCGCCTCCAGCCGCTCGACACGCCGCGGCAAATCCCCGCCGCCGCCGGTCGACTCGCTGCTCACCGCCTCCTCGCACCGCGACACCCGACGCGCCAACGCCTCCTCCGCATCCGCCTCTGACCAGCGCAGCGCCTCCGCCAGCTCCGCATCCTCGCGCAGCGCCGCCTGCTCTGCCGCACCCGCTAGCTCTGCCGCCTCCCGCTCCGCCCGCCTCGCCGCCTCCTGCTCAGCAGCCAGCTGCGCCGCCCTCTCCTCCTGTGCGCGAACCTCTGCCGCAGCCTTCGCCCTCCGCTCCTCCTCGAGTGCGAAAGCAGACGGCGCCTTCTTGGCCTTATTGTTCTTCGCCTTGGCCTCCTTCTTGGCCGCCGTTGCCTCCGCCGCCTTTGCGCGCCGCCTCGCCTTCTCCTCCTCCGCCCTCTTGTCCGCAGCCTCCTTCTCGCGCCGCGCCGCCTCTGCCTGAGCGGCTTTGCGCGCCGCCGCGGCCGCCCGCTGCTCCTCTCGCTGCGCCTCCTCAGCCGCAAGCCTCTCCGCCTCCCTCTCCCGCAGCGTCTCCTCTACTGCCGCGCGCTCAGCGGCCAGCTTCGCCTCCGCCTCCGCCGCAATGGCTCGCCTCTGCTCCTCCAGCGCCGCAGCGTCCGCCGCCCGGCGCGCCTCGTCCGCCGCTCGCTCTGCTTCGCGCTGTCGTGCCGCCCGCTCGCGCTCTCGCGCCGCCGCCGCCGCCTCCCGCTCACGCTGCTCGCGCCGCCCCTTGACCTCGAGCGCCTTCTCTGCCGCCTCCGCCTCCCTCAGCGCCGCTGCGTGCTCTGTGAGAGCGCGCACGCACCCGGCGTGGTCCATTTCAGGAGCACTGGCGGCGTCGGCAGTAGCAAGCACCTTGGCCGCCTCCTCCTTGGCGAACTGCAGCGCGGGCCTGCCGTCTGCAGAGCGAGCCTTTGCATCCGCGCCAGCCCGAAGCAGGCGGAGCACGACAGCGGCCGGGGTGGCCTTGGATGGCGGCGGCCATCAGCGCGGTGCGGCCTTTGCTGTTCTGCAGGTTGACGTCAGCGCCGCGCCGAATCAGCAAGTCGACCACCCGCTCGTGGCCTTGGAGGGCGGCGATCACCGCGTCCGGGTGTGGAGATGCGAGGGTCGCCCCCCCTTGCCCCACCACTTTGTGTGTGTGGAGAAATTTACCTTACCTTACCTTATCATCTCGGAGTGGCAGATCCCGGCGGCAAGAGCGCAAGACCTCGAGGGACTGACTCTGCACGCGCGCCCGCGCGCGTGCGGCGCGAGGCCCAGCCCACAGCCACGATCGTTCACAAGAGAACGCACCCCAGAGTACGAGAGACCCTTCCCCATGGCTGCCACTGCGCCAGCTGTCCTTGCGCGCTGGCTAGGCCGCCTCCCGCGCCCTGGCCCTCGCAGCGGCACCTGAAGCGCGCCTAGCCTTGGCTGCGGCGAGCGCCGCCTCTGCCGCCGCCGCTGCTGCCTCGGCCGCCGCTACTGCCGCCTCCTCCGCCTCCTCCTCCGCTGCGGCAGCCTCCTCCTCCTCTGCCGCTGCCACAGCCGCAGCCTCCGCCTCAGCCTGCCGGCGCGCCTCTGCTGCCGCCTGCGCGGCCGCGTCCGCTGCCGCCTCCGCTGCCGCCTCCGCCGTCTCCTCGTCGCCCTCCTCCTCGCCCGCCTCGCCCGCCGCCTCTCCCAGCGCCTCCGCCAGCCCCTCGACCGACGTCTCCGCCGTGATGCTGAACCGCATCCTCTCCTCGGTGAGCGTCTCGAGAAGCAGGAGAAGCCTCGCCTCCTCGGCCTTCTTCGCCGCCTCGGCTGCGTCTGCCTCCGACGGCGCCTCGGCAGCCTCCTCGGGCTCCTGCGACGGCCCCGCCCCGCCCGCCCCGCCGCCCTTCTTCTTCTTCTTCTTGCCCTTCTTGCCCTTGGCGCGCTTCTCCGCCTCGACCTCCGCCAGCAGCTCCTCGGCGTGCCGCGCCGCCTCCTTCTCCTCCGCCGCCCTCTGCGCCGCCCTCTCCGCCGCTCCCGCAGCCCACGCCGCCTCCGCCGCCGCCCTCTCCGCCGCCTTCTTCGCCGCCGCATGCTCCTCGAGGGCGCGCACGCACTCGGCGTGGCCCTTGTCCTTGGCAAGCTGCAGAGCGGTCCAGCCAGCCGTAGTGCGCAGCGTCATGTCTGCGCCCGCCCGCAGCAAGCGGAGAAGGACGGAGGGGTGGCCGTTGAAAGCGGCCTGAATCAGTGCGGTGTCGCCGATGGTGGCCTGAACGTCAATCGCCGCGCCGTGCCGGATCAACGCGTCGACCACTTCCTCGTGGCCACCGCTAGCGGCGCCCATCAGCGGGGTGCCGCCGAGAGGAGCTTGCTCGTTGATCTCCGCGCCGTGCCGCAACGCCAACTCGACCAGCGTCTCGAGGCCATTCACGGCGGCGAGATTCAGCGCGGTGCCGCCGTTGTTGGACTGCAACGAGACATCCGCGCCTCGCTGGAGCAGCGCCTCGGCCAGCCCCTCGTGGCCCTTCACCATTGCGAGAATCAGCAGCGTCACGCCGCTCACAGGGCCGTCCGAAAAGACGTACACGAACGTCGCGTTGACCCGTCCGCCGCCGTCGAGCCACGCCAGCACAACCGCCTCATCGCCTCGCTCAGTCGCTTGCACGACCTCCTTTGGCACCGCCCCGCCGCTGCTCGGCTCGGCCTCCGCGCCTCCCTCGCCGCGCTCGGCCGACGGCGCCTTGCGCCGGTCCGCCGCCACCGCCCCGAGATGCGTCCTGAAGGCCTGGACGCACTCGGCGTGGCCCTCCTCCTTGACAATCTGCAGCGCCGACCTGCCCGCCGCATTGCGCAACGTCATGTCCGCGCCCGCGCGCAGCAGGCGGAGCACGACGGCAGGGTGGCCGAAAAAGCCGGCGCACGTGAGCGCAGTGTGGCCGTCGCTGTCTTGAAGGTTGATCTCCGCCCCGTGTTGAAGTAGCGCGTCGACCACCCGCGCATGGCCGTTGGCGGCGGCCAACATCAGCGCGGTGAAGCCTTCAAGGTTCTGCGGGTTGATCTCTGCGCCGTGCCGCAGCAGCATCTTGGCCACCTGCTCGTCACCGCGGGCGGCGGCGAGCATCAGCGCCGTACAGTCTTTGCTGTCTCGCGCGTCCACCTCCGCGCCGCGCTTCAGCAGCAGTTCGACCAGCTGCTTGTCGCTGGCGGCGGCGATCAGTAGGAGCGTACAGCCACTCACGCCGCGATTCACGCACGTCGCGTCAACCCGCTGAGCCACGTCTGCACCACGTCGACCTTACCGTTCTCCACCGCCGCTTCGATTCTTTTCGGCAGCGCGAGCGGCGCAGCAGTAGCCGCCGCTGAAGCGTGCCCGCGCCGGGAGGCGGCTGAGCCAGCCTTCGTCCGTCCGGGCATACAGTGGTGGCTGCTGCGACGCTTCGGAAAAAAGAATTTTTGCGGGCCTATCCCTCGGAGACCCGTGTTAGTGGGACAGCCGCGAGGTGGCATGAAGGTTGCAGCGAGAAGCGGCGAGAGACTGCGAAAAGAGATACGAGGAGGCAGACCCCCCAGGGTGGGCGACGGCTAGCGCATCACACCCTCCTCTCCTTAAAATCCCTGTGTGGTGGCGGCGTGCCGTTCTCCCATCCCTCCCTTGGGTTGTGTGTTTTCTTTCTTTCTTTCTTTCCGTGTTATGGCCCTGCGACCGCGTCAGGGCTCGAACACCACGCGGTCCACATCAGAGCGCAGATGGCGTGGCCACACCCCTGCTGGGGCTCCGCTGCCCTTGCCTGGCCTTGAAATTTCAAAGAATGGCAGCTTCTGCCTTCCTCGACATCGCGTCCAAACGCAATGCAATCCACGATCGCAGGCTGCTCCAAACCACTTGCTTCTCTGGTTCGGGCAAGTCAGCCGCCCGCGCCATTGTCTCCACTGTGTCCGTGAACCCTGGCAGCTAGTGTGACCGCAGCAAAAGTTGATTGCATGCAAGCAGATGCATCTCCATCGCTTCGGTGAAGGGGGTGAACCGTGCCACCCTCGATCGCCGTGCAAAGCTCGCTTCCGAGCTTTACAACTTGCGAAAGGGCTCGTCGCGATGGACCAACCCTTCGTACGGCTGCCGTGTGTGAGCAGATGCGCTCGGACGGAGTGGCATCTAGCGGCGCCCCTGGGCGCGCTGCGCGCGCCTGTGGTTTGGGAGGGGCTACCAGCACCGGAAAATGGCCTACGATTATCAAATACTTAAGGTCCGAGCTCCGACCTGTGGGCACTGCCTGCGCTCGGCACCGGCCACCGCCTCAAATACAAAATCTGCCTGCGGGCCGAACCTCCACAGCTCACACGTCACAGCTCAGACACAGTGACAGCACACCATGCGCGATGCGCGGGGAATGCGAACGCGCGACCCTAAAGCCGTATCAGAGCTATCATCTCTCGCCGCACCGTCTCTCGGTCTCGCGCTTGCTCTCTCCGCACTGCGGCTCCCGCGCACACGCCACAGCTCACGCTCTCCAGTGAGCTCGCCTCGCCGCTGGTATTAGGGGCCGCGCTGCCGGCGCCGAGCGTCACCTGCCTAGCCACGTCTCTTCCTCTAACGAGAGGAGACGCTCGGCGTCCGGGTAGCCGTCGTACTCGACCGCATCCACACGAACCTTCCTCTGCGAACCCAGGATCTCGACGTGCTGCCGAAGAAGATCCAAGCCGCGGCGGAGGACGGCAAGGCAAAAACGGGGTGATTTCGGTCATCCGTCAAAATATCTGAAGATCTGTCCGGGGGATTCTCCCCAAACCTTGCTCAGCTGATCCAGCCTGGGTCGTAGGCCAGCCCTGGCCAAAGAAACCAGCACCTCAACCGGCTTCCCTGAGCGTCACAGCTCGGTGATCGCGCCGGCCGGACACCACTGTAACGTCCGTTCCGGGCATTTGAACGCGACCTTCGGGGGGAAAGACATGGGCTCTATGGCTCAGACTGGACTCCTTTTGGTCCCTTCTGATGCCCTAGGCCATACCTGGGCCTTACTTGGAGCTCTAGGGGGTGGGCAGGGTTTGCCCCCCCCCAACTGGCCCGAGGCACCTTAAAACCATCTAGGTCGTGGAGTCGACATCACCTGCGTCACACCGCTCTACGGTGTACGGACTACGCCTACATCCGGCTGCGACCCTCTCATCTCCAGGGCGCTCCCTCCAACGACCGTTACAGAAGAGATGCCCACGTACATGAACCCCGAACGAAAATTCGAAAGAAACAAAGGCCACACCGTACCCGTGCCCCCCCCCCCCCCTCCCACCCCACCCGCACCCTCTCCCACCCCACATTCGCGCCTCACACGGCGAGGTCCTCCGCGCCCGGCCGCTCCCACGACGTCTCACCCCCGTCGTTGTAGTAGTAGGTGCGGCCGTCCCCCGTCTTGGTGGCGTGCCACCCCTTCTTGAGCGGCGTGCCCTCGCCGCCCGCCGCCGCGCGCGGAGGTGCGCGGGCCGGCTCGGCGAGGATGGGCACCTGCAGCGACTCCGACGGCTTCCTGCCCGGCGGGGCGGGCTTCGCGTAGACGCGCGTCCGGGGCGTCAGGGCGACGTCGGCGTCGGCGACGAACTTGGTCGCCGGTCGCGGCGGCGCCTCGCTCGCCACAACCGTGTGCGCGTACTTGCCGCGCCCCTTGCCGCCGCCTCCGCCCTGCTCGCCCGCAAGCCTCTTGTTCGCCGCCAGTATCACCTTGTCCGCCGCCGAGTCCGCCATAAGCCGAGTTGTGAGCGACGCCGCAAGCCTCTTGTCTGCGGCCGCCTGCTCCGCGCTGCCGCCGCCCTCGGCAAAGACGCGCGACCGCGGCATAACCCCCGCGCCTCCGCCCCCCGCGGCAGGCGACCTCTGGATCGGCTGGAGGTTATACTTCTCCTCCTGCGCCGCCTCGGCGGCCCGCTCGACATGCCGCTCGAGCACCTCCGTCACGTCCTCGTGCGCCGCGCCAAAGTCAGCCGCCGTGTCGCCCTCCTCGTTCTCCTCGGCCGGATCCACGCCCGCCGCCAGCAGCACCTCGACGGCGGGCGCGTGGTCTCCTGTTCACAGCTACAGCCGTGAACGGCCTCTCTCCTCAGCAGCCTGGCGGCTGGCGTGTGCCCCCGCCCTCCGCCGCCGCCATCAGCGGCGTGTTGCCGTCCTCGTCCGCCTTGTGCGGGTCCGCGTCGGCGGAGAGCAGCGCCTCGAGCACAGCGACGTGCCTGCGCACAACCACCCGCTGGTCAGGCACGGGGAGCGAGCCGAGACCCCCCTCCGCCGACCCTCTCTCACCCGCCGCGAGCCGCGAAAGCGATTGCGGTGCGGCCATCGACCGTGGTGGCGTTGGGCTCGGCGCGGGCGTCGAGCAGCAGCTTGGTCACCTCGAGGTGGCCTGCGCGGGCGGCGAGAGGCAGAGCTGGTGTCGCCGCCCTGTGCGTGTGCGACGGGCGGCGGAGAGGGCCGGAGCAGGCGCGCCGGCGAGGGAGCAAAAGTGGAGCGCCACGCCGCCTTCCCCGTCGGCTATGTCGACCTCGGCGCCGGCCTCGAGCAAGTCGCGCACGACGCCGATGTGCCCGCCGAGCGCCGCGCCCATCAGCGGAGTCGTGCCCTCGTCGTCGACGCCTGGGAGAAGTGTGGAGAGGTGTGTGAGGCAGGTGTCGCGCCGCACACCCCCACATACACCCCACACAACAAGCCAAGGCACACCGTTCGGGTCTGCGCCGCACTCGAGGAGCGCGCACACGGCGGCCCCCTCCCCCTCCTCCGCCGCTGCAACCAGCTCCGAAGCGGTGTCGTCGGCGCTCAGCGAGGAGACGCCGGACCCGCGGGCCGCCGACCAGCGCGGGGTGGCCCCTGTTGAGTCCGGGTAGAGGTCACAGGGTCAGGGTCAGGGTCAGGGTCGGGGTCGGGGTCAGGGTCAGGGTCAGGGGTGGTCGGTCACCTCCGAGCGACGCAGCAGAGGGCGCACCCACCACGCCGAGCTTCAGGGGAGGTATCGACATCCCCGTCGTCCCGCCCGCCCCGCAGGAGCGCGGGGCGGCCGCGCCCGCCTCCGGCGACTCCTTGGTTTTCGCCGCCGAATAGCCTTTCTCCAGGTAGCTCCGCTGCTGCTTCCACGGCGTCGCCGCACAACCAACCCCGCCCCCTCCGCCCGCCCCCTCCCCGCCCTCCTCCTCGCCGGCGCTCTCCTCGCTGCTGCTCGCGCTCACAACCACCCCCGCCGCCTCCTCCGCCTTCGCCTGCGCCAGCTCGCCGCGGTACACCTGCTGGACTTGCGTCGCCGCAATCTCTATCTCCAGCACCAGCTTTCGCTGCGCCTCCGCCGCCTCCGCCGCCCCAGCTCGCGACGAGTTCCCGCGGTGCAGCGCCTAGTCTCGGGGTCATCTCGGGGTCATCTCGGGGTCATCTCGGGGTCATCTCACGGCGGGACCCCCGCGGTGCAGCGCCCAGCGCCTGCAGCTTCACCGCGCACTCGGCGCGCCGCTTCTCCAGCGCCTCCGCCTCCGCCTCCGCGCGAACCACGTGGCCGCGGTACATGGCCTGCACGCGCACCGCCGCCTCCGCCTCTCGCTTCCTATGCGCCGCCTCCCCACGCGCAAGGAGCCCGCCGCCCTTCTTATGCTCCGCCGCCCGCCGCGCCGCCGCCGCCGCTTGCTCGATCCTCGCCGCCGCCGCCCTCGCCTCCGACGCCGCCGCCAGGAGCTTCGCCTTCTCCGCACCGACGTCCGCCTGCGGGCGCGCCGGGCCGGGAGACGCTGGGCTAGCGGCGAGGAGATCCCCCCTCCCTTGCTGCGGACGCGACCGACCATCCTTCTCCCCCCGGTCCCTGCCTCCTCCCCCGGTCCCTCCTCCCCCCGGCCCCTCCTCCCCCCCGGGGCTCCGCACACCCCCGACGCGGCCACCACGAATTCCGCTCTCGCGTCGAGCACCTCCTGCTCCTGGTCGAGCAGCTCCTGCTCTTGGTCGGTGTCGTCCTGCTCAGAGAGAGAGAGACAGCGGTGAAGTGGCGCTCTTCCTCCTCCCGCTCCTCTCCGCGGTGTCCTCCGCCTCCGTCGAATACAGCGACATCTCCATGTCCGACGACGCGGCCCCGTCGCCGTACTCACCGCCGTCGACGTCCGACTCGGGGCCTGGCGCCACACCCACCACCGTCGCGGCGGCGGCCAGAAGCGCCCCCTCCTTCGCCTCCTCCGCCGCCACCTCCTCGGCCCGCTGCTTCGCAGCGGCAGCCTTCTCCGCCGCCGCCGCCGCCGCCGCTCCGTTAGCCGCGGGGGCGCGCTCCTTCTTGAGAGCTGCGCGCCTCGCCTGGGAGTCGCGCCTCGCCTGACCACATGGCAATGCGCTGAGCAGCGCCGATCTGCACAACTCGTCGCCCTCGCGCGGGACGCCGCGCCCTCTCCCACGCGTCTTCGGCGTATGCCTTTGCCTTCTCCCGCGTGGCCGCTCCTCGCGGAGTCAGACACGGCTCCCAAGGCTTCTGCTGAGCAGCCTCCGCCGCGACAGCCTTCTCCGCCTCCGCCTCCGCCTCCGCCTCTCGCATCGCCTACTCTCACGACAGAGACGTACTTGCTTCAAGTGGCACTCTCGACATCCCCCTCCCGCTCCTCCCTCGCTGTCCGGCGCCGCCTTATTGACAATGTCCGCTGCCGCGACCTCCGCAGCTTCTGCTGCTGCCGCCGCTCCCTCCACCTCCGCCACCCTCGCCGCCTCCTCAGCCACCGCCGCCGCCGCCCCCGCTTTCTCTCCCGCCGCCTTGGCTGCAGCCGCCGCCGCCTCGTCCTCGTCGTCCTCCTCCTCCCCGGACGGCACGTCCTCCTCCTCGGAAGGCGCGCCATCGCCGTCGTCCTCGCGGAAGGACGAGACGCGAGAGGCGCGCCTGAGTGAGGAGCCGGCGGCAGAACTCATCTCGACGCCCGCCGCCCCTGCCGCGAGGCAGAGCTGTTGGGCGGGTTTAGAAGGGGGGGAAGAGGCAGAGCTGTTGGGCGGGGTTAGAAGGGGGGGAAGAGGCAGAGCTGTTGGGCGGGTTTAGAAGGGGGGGAAGAGGCAGAGCTTTGGGCGGGGTAGAAGGGGGGAAGA
>NW_005202237.1:246459-247442 GCF_000372725.1 Emiliania huxleyi CCMP1516 | reverse complement strand
GGGGGGGGGGGGGGGGCAGTAGGCTCGGCTGTGTCTCGGCTGTGTCTCGACTGTACCCCGCGGCCGCATCTCGGCTATGGCTCGCCGGGTCGGCGTCGATGAAGGAGCCGTCCGCGTCGGTGAAGGGGCGGTTCGAGCTCATGGTGATCTGCTGCGGCATCTTCTTCGCCTGCGCGTACGCGCGCATCTTTTGGAGCATCTGCGCCGAGGGCAGAGGGAGGGCGCGGTGAGGGCGGCGGCGAGTGGAGGAGCGACAAGGCGTCGGCGCGGCTGCAGCTGCGGCGGGGTTGGAGTTGCGGCGACAGCTGCGGCGGCGGGGATCTCGTCACCTGTCCGGGCGGCTGGCCCTTCCTGTACGCGCCGAGGAAGGCGCGGGTGCAGACGCCTCCCTCGGAGGTCTCGTAGGCGCACTGCTCGTCGAGGGCGGCCGAGACGCAGAAGATGGTGCCTGGCGAGGTGTTGGGCGAGGTGTTGGGCGAGGTGAGGGTCGAGGTGTTGGGCGAGGTGTTGGGCGAGGTGTTGGGCGAGGTGTTGGGCGAGGTGTTGGGCGAGGTGTTGGGCGAGGTGTTGGGCGAGGTGTTGGGCGAGGTGTTGGCCGAGGTGTTGGCCGAGGTGTTGGCCGAGGTGAGGGTCGAGGTGAGGGTCGAGGTGGGGGTCGAGGTGGGGGTCGAGGTGAGGGTCGAGGTGGGGGTCGAGGTGAGGGTCGAGGTGAGGGTCGCGTGCCGCAGTCGGGGATGACGTCGTACGCCGGTCCGGTGGCCTCGTGCGTGAGGGTGTAGGGGAGGTCGAGGATGGTGCCCGAGTGGCAGCAGTCCATGAAGACCTGTGCGGCGAGCAGCTCTGCGGGTCTGGGGGGAAGGGGTGCGGGTCTGGGGGGAAGGGGTGCGGGAGGCAGTCCATGGAGAGGGCGTGGGCCGCGGGGAGGGCGGCGGCGAGGGTGGCGGTGAGGGTGAGGGTGAGGGTGAGGGTGAGGGTGGGGGTGG
>NW_005202237.1:183926-246146 GCF_000372725.1 Emiliania huxleyi CCMP1516 | reverse complement strand
TTCGTGGTGGCTGTCGCCGTCGGTGAGGAAGGTGACGTCGTAGCCTTGCTTTGGTAGCAGGTCGACCATCGCAGCCTGGTCTCTCACACAGCCCGGCAGCGCCAGGTGGGTGCCGGGGTACGAGCAGCAGATGCACAGCGCCTTGCGCTCGGTCTCGCCGGCGCCCGTCTTGAGGTAGTTGAACTCCGCACGAGCAGCGCTCCCGCGGTGCTGCGCCTGGGGGGGGCGCGGCACGGGGCGAGAGGGCAGGGTGGTGCGGATCTCGGCGGCGGATCTCGGCGGATCTCGGCGGATCTCGGCGGATCTCTGCGCCTGGATGCGCGCCACGGGCGGGCACGGAGGCGGCTGCGATGTCTTGCACCCGCGTGCGCGCGCCATCGCCGCCTCTGCAAGCTGGATGCGAGTCGCCTCTGCATCTGCGCGAGCGAGGTGGCCTCGGTAGACGGCCTGCGTGGGTGGGGGGGTGGGTGGGGGTGGGGGGGTGGGTGTGGTGGGGGGGGGGGGGGGGAAGTTTAAGGAACCTTTGGGGGAGGGGTTAACCCGGGAAGGAATGGGGTGTTTTAAAAGGAAGGGCCATTGGAAAAGGGGGGGGGGGGGGGGGTCCAAGGTCCAAGGTCCAGGTACTCCCGAGGGAGGAGCTCCCCTCGCCTGCACTCTCACCGCCGCCTCCGCCTCCTCCCGCTGCAGCCTCGCCACCGCCACCGCCGCCTCCGCCACCGCCGCCTCCGCCGCCTCCGCGCCTGCCTCGCCGCCCTCGCCCTCGCCCTCGCCGCGGGGGGACAGCGCCTGCTTGGCATGCAGCCCGCGCAGCCGCGCCTCCGCCTTCTGCCGCGAGAGCGACGCCTGTCGCTCCTCGAGCTGCGCCGCCTCGAGCTTTGCCCGCGCGTAGTGGCCCCGGTAGCACGCCTGCACGCGTGTCGCGAGCGCCGCCCGCCGCTTCCGATCGTCGGCCGCTGCATCGGCCGACGGCGAGCCACCATCCAGGGGACCGAACGGATCGGCCGACGGGACAAGGCTCCGGAAAGGAGGGGAGACGGCAAGGGGCGTGCTCGGCGCCTCATACTCCTTGAGCCGCACCTCGAGCGCGGCGACCTGCGCCGATAGCGCCGCGCTACTGGCCAACTGTGCCTGGACTTTATATTCTGCTACCTCGTCCTGCGCTTGCCGCGCCGCTCGCTCCGCTTCCTCGAGCCGGGTCTCCAGATCCTGGATGTGGGCTTCGTACTGTGCGTCCAATATCTGGTTGGCGGCGGTGGCTCGATTGTGCGCCAGCTTTTGTTTGCTGCCGCAGGCTCCCATCGCGATGCGGGATGCAGAGCACAAACACGGCACCCTCTGCCTTTAAAAAAAAACCAATCTCCAGCGTATCCGTGTACGTGCGTGGAGTACAGTGTTGTGTGTCCGTTAGCTCCGAGTAGAGGGGGCGTTCTGCAGTTAAGGGGAAACCCGGTACACGGAACTAACCCTCGGAGACCCGTGTTTACTTTACGGCCCTTTCCCTGCGAACGCGCGCCCCCCCAGGGCTAGGGCTCTCTAGCCCGTAACCCGATGCCGATCATCCGGCCCGCTGGGTGCGCTTCTTAGCTCCCCGGCCCTGGATGTGAGGTTAATGACTGCACTCCAAGTGCTCCAAGGCGATTTTTGCGCAGCCCATACGCTCTGCCATCGGTGAGAGGCTGAGGGGTGTGACGCGTCACGCGACGCCCGCTCGCTCCCTCGCCCAATGGATCTGCCGGCCGTCAACCCAGTTTAGTTAGCCGGAGGGTCGGGAGTTTACCCGTGATGATAGTGCGAGGGACTGCGGCCACCTGCGGCTACGCCCAGCTTGAGCAGGAGCTCGAACTCCGCGCACAGAGCGAGGGAGACGCCGCGTCCATCTTCTCCTTGCTCATAGTCGCGCGCAGGGCGGCGCGCTCGGTGAGATCGAGGCGTGCGAGAGAGAGCCGGGGAGCGGTGCTCGAGCCAGACGGCCACCTCGAGCACGCTCCACTCCGACGGCGGCTATTAGTCAAGCCTTTGTAGCTTCCTCCCCCTTTCCCTACCAACACTTTTCTCACGCGACGGAAAACACTCCTCTGGGGGGGAAATCGATGCGCTCTCCGAGTGAGAGGCAGGGCCTCAGCCCCAAAACAATTCTAGCGGCGGCTCCGCCGCATGGACGCCCACCGGCGGGCGCGCATGGCCGGTTGGCAGTCAACGTCCGGGGTGGTGCCAGACGTTGTCACCGGCCTTGTAGCCGCCCTTCAGAAAGACGAAGCCATGCGAATCGAGCAGCGCGGCAGCGCGATCGAAGTCGACGTTGCGCATGTGCGTCGCCTCGAAGACGACCCGCTGGACCGGACTGGAGGCAAACGGGTACTGAGACAGCACACTGTAGTCGTGACCCTCCGCATCTGCGCGGGGCCCTCGTGCGTCAGTATATGCGACGCAGGCCCGTCTGCGGCGCTAGTGTGTGTGCGCACCAATGGTCAAGAGTGAGACGTGCTCCCACGGTAGCTCCTGTCGCATGCAGTAGCAGCGCACGGTAGTCGAGCGCATGTTGTCGCGGATGACGCGCGAGCTGCAAGAGGCGTCGTAGGCACGGCCCGCCAGTAGCTGGCCGCACAGGGCGCACGGGCCGCGTTGCGTCGTGTAGAGCCGTTGGAACTGGACGAGGTGCGATGCGCTGAGCGATGAGATCTCGGAGATGAAGGTGTCGATCGCCTCGAGGCGGACGTGCTCGCCGTTGGTCACGCTCCTGCTCACACGCCTGCCGATGGCCCTGTCGTGCAGGGGGAGGCACCTAGCATCAGCGTGCAAAGAGCCCCAGTTCCCTGTCGCGTTTGACGTGTCCACGTGCCAGAACGGCACCGGCTCCGACCCACACTGGTCGCACACCGCGGCGTTCACCGTCCGCACGCGCCGGTAACGCGTGCGATTCGAATACTTGGCGCGCAGCCTCGCAAAGATGGGCGGCGCGGGCTCAAGCAGGAGGGCACGCCATCCGAGCGCCACGCACTGCGGCCCTGGGTCACTGTTGGCGTAGCTCGTGCTCTGGTGCAGGTTGGCTCCGATCTGCACCAGCGTCGCGTGACTAGGATCGAGGGTCCGTATCCACTGCTCTGTGCTCCTCTGCTGATTGGCCGAGAGCGGCGCATGATGACTGGCAACCGTCTTCTTGAGCTGCAAAACCGTGTGGTGCCGTTGCAACCACTCCTCGTCGGTGGCTGGCTGTATACCCGGCACTAGGCGGGCGAGATCTGCGTGGTTCAACGTCGTGTTGACCCGGAGCCATGCATGCGGCATTCGACGTGCGTCCTTTCTCTCGCTTACGCCGTTCTGGCGGGTGTGTATTCTTTTTGCTTGGGCGGCCAGCATGCTGAAATTCTGCAAAAACCCGACCGGCCCCTGCGGTGCCCCTACCTACCTACCTACCTACCAACCCTACTTATGGGAAACTAAAAAAGAAATCATGGGACGGGTGAAGGTGGGGTACTATACCAACTAAAGTGATGGTTGGTGGTACTCTCCTGCAACCACAGTCCTTCCTGAGACATGACAGGCCACTCTCAAGCCCTACAAGCACCAGATCACCCACTTGGGGAGGGTTGACATCGTGATTTCGGCGGAATTTTTTCTTTTTTTCCTGTGAAACTTCCGGCGTGAAGAGAGGGAAAAACCCGACGGGAGGGCCCAGACCTACCCTACCTACCGGCATGCTGGCCGCCCCACAACAACCGTCTTCGCTGACTCTTTGTGTGCTGTGTCGTTGGTTTTGAGCATATCTTGCGCAGTGGAACTAGCTTTCGTTCGGGCCACGGACCGATGGAGGTGCTACCACAGAAAACCTTAATAAAATGTGTCTTGGGATCCGTAACACTCAATCCACAATCAACGCACAATCGGGACCGACCCACAAACAAGTTCGGTAAACTAAAGCAAGCTATAGATCGGTCCGTAAGTGCCTAAAGGTGTCACATTATATCTTCGCGGCAGCGTGCTTTCACCAAGAAGCCCCTCCCCCGAGACGGCTGGAAAGTCCAGCGCCCGCGCCCAACTTCCTGGAGTCCCATGCATCAGGGTAGTGCACACGTGTAAATAAAACGCCTGCTGCTGATGTGCCTCAAGAAATTCGTGTGCCGCAGCGAGGGTCCAGTCCGGGTTGTGCTCTGCGAATGGCTGACGCATATTCTGGTCGTAGACATGTTTCGCCCAGGTGAAGCCGTATGTCCGCCGGATGATCTCCCGAGCAGTCAGCTCATTCCGGCAGAAGAGATTGCTCATGCCTAACCGGTCGCTATGGTTCGCGCTGGAGTACTCAAGCAGCTGCTCTTGCGTCCACAAGGGCCCAACATGGAACTTGCCTGTAAAGCCCGTGGCATAGCCCGCATCCGCCAAAAGTGCACCGATGTTCGACCGGTCGTGTTCAAGCGGGACATTGAACTGGTTGGGCATAGCCTGGACCTTGTGTAATGGGTTTGGCACACCAAACTTGGTGCTACTATTATGTGCTGGAGGTGAGAAGTCACTTTCACCACGGCAGACAGAGCTATAGCAAGAGGTGCCATATCGCCCTGTGAGGAAACTGTATCGCGATGGTGCACACAGTGGGTTGGACTACGTGAATGCACGATCAAAGACGAGGCCCTCTCGTGCTACCCTCTCCAAGTTGGGTTGCGAGCCCGCTGCAAGCCCCCCTGGGTACACGCTCATGTTCACACCATCGTAGTCGTCAAAGAGGAAGCAGAGTATATTTGGCCTCCTGGAAGCTTCTTCGAGTGTCGGGGGCATAGCCGCCTTGAAGCAACGGCACGCCGCACGTGTGAGAACGAGAAAAAAGGGAAGGAGAATTTAAACAAAAGAACTCTCTCTCACAGCACACAGGCTCGACACAGGTGCGAACTGGCGCGTGCTAGTACTATCACCGGCACACCACCGGAGCCGCCTAAGCGACTCCGTTAAGAACGGCAATGCACTTAGCTCCGTGCACAATGCCGCTGTCCCCGCACGCTAGCTCGTTCACCGTCTGCCACGCCACGGCGGTGTGGAGAACGACAGACAAGCGCTGCATCTGCAGCCCGTGCCAGTTCTTACTACTCTCAATTCGAGGCTCAGGACTCGTGACTCATGGCTCGTGACTTCTGGAGGGAGTCACGATCTACCTGTCCTTAAGGACATTGCGCTGATTGTCTGCAAGCCCTCGTCCGGAGGGAGCACAACCTTTGCAGAACCCTGCAATAAACGAGAAACACACACACACCACGCATGTGCAGCCCGCCCGCACACACGCCACGCATGCACACATGCACACACACACACGCACGCGCGCACGCGCGCACGCACGCACGCACGCACACACGCGCGCGCGCGCGCACGCACGCACGCACACACGCACACACGCACGCACACCCGCCCGCACACACACCACACATGCACACATGCACACGCACACACGCACGCACGCACGCACGCACGCACGCACGCACGCACGCACGCACGCTCGCTCGCTCGCTCGCTCGCACGCACGCACGCACGCACGCACGCACGCACAGGCGCACACACACATACACGCACACACACACGCACGCACGCATGCACGCACGCACGCACGCACACACGCACGCACGCTTGCTCGCACGCACGCACGCACACAAGCCGTACCTGCACTCTTACTTGTACTGGCACTTGCACTCACTTGTTCACCTGCCAGGCCGGTGCGGACGAATAGGGCAAGTATGACACGCTTGGCCAGTTCGAATCTCTCGTTGTCGATGGCCCCCTTCACGACCACACACGCCGCGTAGCCTGTTTGTGAGTGGGTGTAAGTGTGCCCATGTAAGTGTGTACTGCATGAGTGTGCATCAGCTGGCAAAGAATACACATACACAAGCAAAAGAATACACACCTGTTCTGGCAATCTCTCTCTCTCTCTCTCTCTCTCTCTCTCTCTCTCTCTCTCTCTCTCTCTCTCTCTCTCTCTCTCTCTCTCTCTCCTCTCTCTCTCTCTCTCTCTCAAACCCTGTCAGCAGCCCTCCTTCGGGAATGTTCGTAAGAGCTACACAAGGGCCTTTACTAATCACGAGATCGCCCGACAGCGGAAGTTTCACCGACTTCAAAGAACGCGCTTCCGACACCCGTGACACTGCCGCCAGGATGGGAGCGGTGGCCATGGAGACCGACGCGAAGGCAAAGCTCGCAAGGTCGCTCGAGAAGCACCTCCAAAGTCCGGAATACATCAAGGGGTGGGAAGTGGACAAGCGGCGTTGCGTTGGGGCCAAGCGCCAGAGCCTGCGCAAGGCGGCAAGGGATGCCAAGCGCGAGCTGCGAGGGGAGGGGAAGAACTGGCTCAAGGCCATACTTAACCTCCAGATGGAGCTCGCGGCTGCCGGAGAGGCCGATTTTGACGGCCTTCTCTCCGAGGCGCTTGCGGCGTGTGACGCAGCCACACCTTCGGGTGGGGAGGAGATTGGTGCCTGTGCATTGAAGTTGGCCCAGGAGCACCTGAAGCGGCCCCCGAAGGTGAATGGCGCGCGAGACTACGAGCAAGCAACGAAGCTGGCAGACAGCGTGCGATCCGCATCCGCCGCCTGGGTGGAGTCCCAGGCGGCAATGAAGAAGGCGAGGGCAGCATACGCGAGCGCAGTGATTCAGCTACAGGAGGAGCTCGTCAGAATCGGCGAGGGTGACTTTGACGGGTTGCTCCGCCAGGCGGTGAAAGGCCTACGCGACGAGGTAATGTTGCCAGCCAGCGTCCAGCCCCTTCGAGAGGAGATGCAGCAAGAGGAGACGCCCGACACCGTGGACGCACCGCCCATCACAGTGCCATCACCCGACATGGAGCCACCGCCGATCACAGTGCCATCACCCGACATGGATTCGACGCCACCGCCGATCACAGTGCCATCACCCGACATGGATTCGACGCCACCGCCGATCACAGTGCCATCACCCGACATGGATGCGAACTCGGCCCTTCCCTACGGAGAGCCTCCTGACGGAGAGGTAATGGTGCTTGCCTCGCCGCGGCCCGTCCCCGCCTCCCTCGCGCCAGTTCTGCCGCTGAGGATGGAGGTTAGCGAGATCGACGAGGGATGCGTCCGGCTCGGAACCCTCCCGGCGCAGCTGCAGGAAGGAACACGGACGGACGGTCGGTCGGGCGATCTGAGGTCCAACTAGGCGTATGCATTGCTCATCCAAGGCGATCACCTCGTAGAAACCTAACTACAACGGGGGGGGCTTCATTGCGGCGAAACGAACTCTTTCGACGGCCGCGGAGCGGTGGACGGCGCGAACAGGGTCGACGGCATCCCGCTCGAGGAGCGCTCCTGCGCGAGTCCTTTCAGGCGGGCGCGCAGGGCGTGTGCGGTGGGCTCTGCGAAGGCGAGCGGGTTCGTGGGGCGAATGGCGTTCCGTTTCAGCCGGCAGGTATGACGGAGGTCGACTGGTCGGGCCTCGGCTTGCATGGCAGGCGCATTTCGAATCTGCTAGTTCGTACCCCACCGCCCCTCCCAACTACACCACCCCCCGCTCCCTCGCCAGGCACATGGTCCCATACGATAGCATGCACGAGTCTGGTGCCGCCGCCGCCGTTCTCGCCACGATACGAGCTGCCGCTCCGGCGCTCCCGGCGGCAGCGCAAGCGAAGCTGGAGGAATTCATGCCCTGCTGCGTGCGAGTCGCTTTCGAGACCATGGGAGGTCGTCAAATCAGACCAGCGAGCTCGCTCTGCGGCTGGAGCGCGGACAAGCTGCGGGCCAACGGTGGCGACGGCGGGCTCAAGCTGCTGGTGCTCCTCGGCGACGCTGCGAGCGTCACGGAGGGCTTCAAGTACACTCGTCGCAAGGACGAGCAGGCCCTGGAGGTACCCCTACGGCCGGGCGAGATGCTGCTGCTCTATGGCGAGGCCCGCTCGTGGCTGAGCGCTGTGACGGGCTACGCGCCTCCCAAGGGGCGCGCCAAGGAGAGCGGCGGGCCCTTCTCCTTTGTCCACCTATCCTTCGAGGATTTGCGCAACTATGCAAAGGCCAAGCCAAAGGAGTATGGGAAGCTACTCCGGCCGTCGCACCCGTCGGCTGGCGACGGGGGCTACAAGTGGATGCAGTTCTCGTACACGGTTCGAAAGGCGCCGTCGGGGCCAGGCGGATTGCCCGTGATCGATTTGCGTGGCCACGAGTGATGAGGCCCCGGGGGCGGGTCAACCACCCCTGGGCCCAGGCAGGACGACCACATCTCCATCTACAACGCTTCGTTCCGGCACACGCGTGAAGAGTCGGTAGTCGTTTTAAGAGGGGGAAGTAGGCGCAGCTGTGATTAGATTGGGGAGAGATGTGATTGTGTAGAGCCATACACTGCGAGCGGGGGTTGGAATCTCTTCGGCCGTTCGGGAGAAAGCTCTGTGTGATCATGCGGTGATCGTTTTTATTAAATAAATGTGAATAAAACAGTCAAACTCTGAGACGAGATGGGATTTACGGATGACATTTGACATGTGTTTTCGTTCACGTTGGACGTTATTCCTGTTCTAACCACTCGTCTTTCGAGAAATATATTGTGCAAACGTGTGTGCCGCCGCGTGGATGAGGAGAAAGCCGGTCGTGCACCGAGATACATGCACACACGGACACGGGGATCACACGCGCACAGAGCAGAGCATCTCTCTTGTCTCAACGACAAAAGACGCATCGCATACATTCACTCCATCAGCAATCTCCAACCGCCCGCCTCCCCATACTGCAGGGACAGACGTCGTCGGACAAATTGGCGCAGCCCGGGCACCACCCCAGCCTACGGCGGTCGCGACGGCAAGCGGCACGGCGCTGGCGACGAGGCCGGCGAGAGCGGCGCGGACTTGGAGACACGCCCAAGACCCTCGAGACCTCTCCGCGCCGCCTCGCGCAGCTCGAGCGCCTTGAGCTCAGAGGCGGGAGCGCACCTGGGGAGCAGGGGGGGGGGGGGGGGGTCCGAGGCCTTGCTCGTGCTGGGGGCTGGGTCCAAGCGGCTGGCGCTGCCATGTCAAGCTCATGGCTGAGGCTGCTTCGGGCTTCCGAGGAAAGGGGCGGGGAGGGGTCAAGGTCGGAGGCAAGTCAGGGCGGGGAGAGGGGTGGGAGAGGCGGAAGCGGGGGAAGGGGGGAGGGGCACCGCTCGTCGCAGAGCAGCCTCCGGTAGAGCTCCTCCCCCACCGTCTTGTGCCCCAGCGACACGTGAGCCGCAGCGAGCGGCAGCAGGACCGCCGGGTCACCGCACGAGACATACTCCGCCTCCAGCGCCTCCGCCTTCCCCTCCGCGCCGCCGCCCTCCCTCCCACCCGCTCCCGCGCCGCCTCCGCCCGGCGTGGCGGGCGCCTGCCGCACGCTCGACGAGGCGTCGCCCCTCGCCGCCCGCCCCTCGCCCCTCGCGCGCCCTGCTCGGCCGATGAGCTTCTCCGCGTAGCGCGCCTAGCCGCGGGGGGGGGGGGGGGTGGCGCCTCGAGTGCGCCTCGGCTGGACTGACGGGATCGCTCTCGCTCTACTCGCTCTCGCTCGCAGCCGCGCGCCGTCAGGTTGGGCGGCGGCGCAGTCGCCTGCGCCGGCTCGTTCAGCGGAGAGGCGGAGGCGCGGATCTCAGCCGCCGCGGAGCAGCCGTCTGCCGCGAGGGCCCCGCCGCCATCCATCCGGGCGGCGGCGGCGGCGAGCGCCTCCATGAAATCGGGCGGCGAGGCGGGCGGCGGCGCAGTGGGCGGCGAGGAGGGCGGGGACGGCAAATCGTCGCTCGAGCATCCCCGCGCCCTCCGCAGCTCGGCGACGCTCACCTGCGGGTTGTCGAGCAGGTCGAAGTGTGTGGGGGTGGGTGGGTGGAGGTGTGTGTGTGGGCGTGTGTGTGTGGGCGTGGGCGCGAGACGTACGCAGTGGGACCATCTCTATCGGCGGCGTGTGTGCGGGCGGGCGGTGGGCGGGCATGACGACTTGTGCGGGTGTGGGGAGTCACTTGTGCGGGTGTGGGGAGGCACGCGGGAGGCGCGCGGCGCGCACCCCGCGGTAGCGTTCGAGCGAGGAGGAGAGGGGCGAGGTGCGGAGCGGCGTCGCAACCTCGATCGACGGCAGCAGCTCCGGCGCCACCCACGTCTCGATCCCTGGGCGAAGGGAGAGAGGACGGTGTGTGGTTTGGCAGCGGAGGCGGTTCAAGTCTGCAGCGCCGTGCAAGGCTCTACGACGTAGCTTTGTGCGCGCGCCTCGCGGGCCGCTTCCCGCGCCGACGAAGAGGAAGAGCGGCTGCAGCGGCGGCGGCAGCAGCGCGCGCAGGATGCGCCACGCAGCGTGGAAGGCGAGGGGCGCGTGGAGGAGGAGGACGGAGACGAGGGAGGAGGGGTACGTCCTGCGGGGGAGGGGCGAGGGGCGAGGGGGGCGCGAGGGGGGCGAGGGGTTTGGGGGGGAGGGGGGGGAGGGAGAGGGGCAGGGGGCGAGGGGCGAGGCAGGAGGTGGCCACTTGAAGAGGAGCCAGAAGAGCTCGACGAGGGCCGCCTGGTCGAAGTTGCGCCAGCCGAAGCCGCGACAGTTGACGACGAGGAGCAGCTCGTCCGGCGCGGAAGGCGCCGCCTCGCGCAGGAGAAGGTTGGGGGTGGGGCTTCTCCGCACTCAAGGACGGGGCGAGGGTGGGCTCTCTCCCCACGCACCTCGTACAGCGTGCGCTCGGTGCTCCAGATGGCTGCACAGCGCAGCGCCTCGCGGCCGTACCAGCTCGCGCTCGGGTCGAGCAGGGCGAGGTGCAGCAGCAGCAGCGGGGCGCCTGACCCGAGAGGGCGCACTCCTCAAGGCGGTTCGGCGGCGAGCTGCGGCGGCGGCGGGCGCACCGCGGCCGGGGCCGTCCGGGCGGGCGTGGCCGGCGCCAGAGAGGAGCGGGCCGTCGAGGGCGAACGGCTCGAAGTGCGCGGGCGTGATCTCTAGCGGGGAGCGGAGGGAGGGGGCGAGAGAGGGGGCGGGCGGCACCTGCGCGAGGGCGAGGGGGCGGGGGGCGGAGTGACGGGCGTGGTGACGGGCGAGGGAGGAGGGCAGGGCGATCCGGGCAGAGGGGGAGCGTCGCGCCAGCCAAAACTCGAGGTACTCGCGAAGGAAGCCTATGTTTGCGCGCGGGTCGCCCCGGCCAGCGAGCACGAAGGAGCCGGCGGCGGCGGCGGCGAGGTCGCGGCTGCCGACTGGCGCGTCCGACGCCTTGAGCTGCCAGAGCAGCGGCGCCAGCTCGAGGACGGCCCTCGCCCTCAGCCTCTCCACCTCGCCCGCCTCCGCGTGCCGCGGCGCAGGCTCCTCCGAGGCGCGGGCCCTCGCAGGCAGCCTCCGCCTCGCTCGCGCGGCGGGTGCGGCCCCCCGGGCAGAGGCTCCCCGGGCAGAGGCAGGGCTCGGGCCCGCCGCCTCGCCTGGAGGAGGCGGCTCGCCGCGCTCCGCAGCCTGCGACGCTTGCGCGGCGGCGACCTCTGCTGCGGCAGACGCTTGCCGCTCCTCGTCCGCCTGCCTCGCCTGTGGCGGCGGCGGAGCGAACCGTCGGCCTCCTCCTGGCCCAAGGCCGGGCCCCGAACCCTGCCCCGAGCCGACCTGGCGGCGGCGGAGCTCCGCGTCGGCCTCGCCGTTCTCGATGTGCAGGCTGACGGCCGCGGAGAGGTCGCCCCCTGCCGCCTCGAGCAGCACGATCGCCTCCTCGGGCGCAAGGCCAGTGACCTCGGACAGGGCGTGCAGCGGGGACTCGTCGCCGTCGCCTTCGAAGACGTGAGCGCCGCCGGCAGGGGCGTGGGTGGCGCCGTCGTCCTCGCCGTGAGCAGACGCGAGGACGAGCATCGCGGCCGCATCAGCGCGGCACTCGGACGCGCGCACGTACCCGAACAGAGCATCCGGGTCGTGCATGATCCCTCGCGCCCGGGCTGCATCCTGTGGAGAGATGGCTCCCGAGAGCTCATCCGTGGAGATTGCCCTCTCCACCTGGAAGAGTGTCTCCACGGCCGCAGACACATCCGCCTCCGGCTGCGACACGAAGAGGCTCTCCACCTGGCTCGCGAGTTCAGCAGGCAGCCGCTCGTGCTCCTCCATTCCTGGGAGGGTCAGTGTGTGTATGTCGAGCCGTGGGCCGGAATGGGAGACCTCTTGAGGCCCAGGTCGTCGGCGCCTATCGTCGGCGCCGTCGGTATTGCTCACACGTGAGAATCACCTATGAGCCAAAAGAATTCGGTGATTTCTTTCTTTCTTTTTGTATAATACAACACAGTACAACGGGGGGGCGAAGAATAGGCAGCGAACTTCCCTCGCGCACAACACTGGGCACGGGACTGGCGGAGCGCACCACTGGCACAAACACACACAACAACGCCATTCGTGTGTCTTTTGTTTGTGTGAGTCTGTGTGCTGGCTCTTACGAACATACACCCCCAGGAGCCGGCGAACTGCAGACAGGGTTGCTTATTTCCGCTGTGTTGGTGTTGTGTGTGTGCGGGCGGCAGCCTGGCGGCATTTTTCATTCATCACACGGGTCGGTCCCGCCATCGGGATATGCATCTACGTACTACGCCGAAGGTACCTCACAAACGTTCACAAAACTTGATCGGTGCAGAAGCCGGATCTTGCGCAGCGCACACAGTTGGGCTTGCTGCCGCAGTCGGCGTCGGCAGAACAGGGCGGGCCTCTTTCGCCGGGGACGCAAGTGCGGCTCTCGAGGAGGTGGATGAGGTCCATCTCCTCGCCGACCAGCTCCGCCTCCTGCTCCTCGAGGCTGGGCGCGCCGCAAGTCTTCTCAAAGTCCCGTTGGCGGGCGAGCACCCACTCGCCGCTCGGCTTCGCGCAAGCGGACAGTTGCACCTCCGCGTGCTCGCTGTCCACCTCCCACACCGGGTATCCGGCGGCGAGGAGGACGGGCTGCGGGGAGGGCGTGACCAACGGGGTCAGCGGATGGTGTGGGGTCGTGCTGGGATGTGCTGGTGAGGGTGAGGGTCGTCAGTGATGGGCAACGAATAGGGCGATCTGTCTGCGCCGCCACCTCGATGAGTGTCATCCCTCCAACGCGCGCCGTGCGGATGAGACCAAGCGGCCCGCTTGCCAAGCCGCATGCCTGCAGCGATCCATGCGAAGGCGTGAGGCGAAGCAGATGGCTGCACATCAGATTCATCCGTGGGAGTAAACGTGCCTGCGTGAAGTAGTCGTCAGCAGAGTCAACGCCAGCGCACGCGCCATGCTTGGTGAACTCGTGCTCCTGAAAGTCGAGGATCTCCGCCTCCGTCTCGCCCGGCTTCTCGTAGCAGGTGTACACCTGACGCGCCAGCATTGCAGAGTCAGAGGGGCGCGATGGGCGCGGCTGCGTTGCAGCAATGGAGCGCCTCGGTCGGTGGCAATTGGCTTTCGGGCCTCACGCATGCGCTCGAGCCGTAATCCCCATTCTCTGGCCACAGGCCGTGGAGTCCCGGCCCGAGGCCATATTTGCCGGGCCCGAGGCCTGATGAAAGGGTCAGGACGCCGCAGAGCGCCACGCTGCTGCCGCACTCCATGAAGCCGCCCTGCTGCTTCCTCGAGTACAATAAAGCAACGAGGAGCGCCCCCGCAACCACTGCGCCGATCAGGATGCGCTTCCTCCAGACGCTCGACGGGGGGCCACTCGTACGCCGGCCCATGGATCGGTCGATGAATCAAAGAGTGAAATGGCCCAAAACGGCGAAACGCGAACACACTGCATGCGGGCCGTGGACGGGACAGCCGATATCGGGGCAGTGTTCAGTGCATGGGGCGGCACCTAGCTATGGGGAAAGGCATGTCCGCAGAGAGATCGAGTCGAAAAAGCGGAGCCGAGACATCTTCGCGCCGATACGGCGAGGGGTCAAAGTCGGTCAAGTTGCCCATGGTCGAGATTGACGCGGCGAGCGCTTTTAGCATGGCGCGAGCTGGCACCACGACCTTCGGAGGTGTGCCCCGAAAGGGTCACGTCTTGGAGGAGGGGAAGCGTGAGATCATGCTTATCGGGTTGTTTGATGAGATCGACTTCAATGATGACGGCAACATTAAGCTCGAAGAGTTTTGCGCCGTCTACACTTGCTGGGGCGAGAACAATAAGGAGAGGATGGAGGAAGACTTCAAGGTGATGGCAGAGTACAAGATGGATAGCTGTGACCTGATCGACACGATACAGCGATACGAGTTTGTGCCGTACTGCAGCAAGCTGTTTGCGCTGTGGGATGACGACACGTTTGTCCACGTCGTCAAGAAGCTGAAGGAGCTCGCAAAACGGAAGAAGCCAGCAACCGTAGCGCAAGCTCCGAGGCGCCCCTATGCAACAAAATCTTCCTCCTTCAACTTTGGTCACAGCAGTCGGTCGTCAGTGACCGACATGGACATGTCCTTGGACGATCCGGTGAGGGACAAGCTTCAGCAGATCTTCAAGGCGTGCGACAGCAACGGAGACGGGCGGCTGAATCCGAAAGAGCTCAGGGGTAGCCTCGGCCTCGGCGAAGCGACCTTTGACTGGATGGACGTCCCTGACGGAGTGGGCGACGGTCGGGTGTCGATGGATGAGTTTGTGGCCGGGATGAAAGAGACGTACCCGACCTCTGTGTACGGCGTGCAAGAGCTGAACGGGATCTTTCGGGACATGCAAGAAAAGGCGGAGAGGGCCAATGCTCCAGCGGAGAGCAGAGGTGGCGTCGGCGGCACGGGCACGAGCCACGGCGCGGGCTCAAGCTTGGACGCGGGCCCAGCTGCAGGTGCGGACAAGGGCTTCAAAGAGGTGCAGGTCACCTATGTGTTGGTCGAGCACTCTTCCGATGGACCCGTCAAGCACCCTGCATATGCCGAGGAGGCAAAGGCACGCGCCGCTGCCAAGAAGCTCACCTCGGGCTACACGCTCTACCGAAACCAGATCTCAGAGATAGAGCGCGCGCCGCACCCCAATGAAGCCGGGCTCTCCGTGCCGCCTTCAGCGCCGGGCAGCCCGCTGCCGATGCTGCCTCTACCACCTCCTGTGTCGGAATCCCCGCCCTGCCAGGCAAATCGTCGCCCGACCCCACTGATCCGCGAGGCTTCTGCCAGCGCAATGGACAGGCTGTCGTTCAGAAAAAGGGTCCCGCTGCGGGTCTGAGGAGTAAGGTATCAGAGGTCCAACACCCCGCAGGCGCCCATTCTTTGTCAATCTGTCACTTTTTAGGACACCACGGCTCCGCACCCCGCCCCGCTCCGCTCAGATGCTCAGAGTTCGCACCTCACACGCGATCAAGTGGGTTTGGTATTTTTATCCATCTCGCACCGGAGACGTGGCCTCCTCTGAATGTTGCGCGCCGCCGGAGCCCTCCGCCGCAACGCTCGCAGCGCGCTCGAGCTCTCTCTGCTCCTCCAGCGCCATGTCGATACTCTCTGCAGGCTGCAGCATCGGCTGCGCCTCCCACGATGTGACCAGCGCGTTGGCCTCTGCAGCGTCCTCGCTGCCGCCGGCCCGGCCGCCCGCGCGCCCTGTTAGCTTTGTCAGCCGCACCAGCGCCGCCGCCTTGAGCTGAAACTCGAGCTCGTACGCCTGGCACCACAGGCGGGAGGCCGTGGCTGGGCGTTGGAGGCTGCAACCGCAGGGCCGGGCTTACGAGCTGCGAGGCGGCGGAGCTGGAGGGGAGGCACAGCGGGCGTGACACGGGGCAAAGCCGCACCTCCACCGTTGCTGCTGCCGCAGCGCTCTGGTCGGCGGCAGAGCAGCTGAGGCCAAGCGGACCGCGGTCGACGGCGACGGCGGCGCCCAAGCCCCGGACGCTCGCACGCGATGCTTGCACCGCTGCGTACATGCTCTGCAGCTGCCTCTCGTGCTCCTCGACCAGGCGCTCGAGCTTCGGGACGAGAGCCGCGCGCTGAGCCGCCTCGCGCGCCTCGGCGTCCGCTATCTCTGCGGCAAAGTCGGCGTCGGCCAGAGATACGCCCGGCCCGAGGAGCTCGTAGACGGAGCCAGCAGCACTCGGAGGCGGCTGTGCGGCGATGCCGCGCACGACTGCGAGCGACTCGGCAAAGGTCTCCGCCCACCTCGAGCGTCCGTCGTCGAGGAGGCGCTGCCACCCCGCCATGCGCCTTTCGCCGCCGGGGCGCGAACAAAAGAATTTTACCTGAGTACCCTTGGGTTGTCTGTTTTCTTTCTTTCTTTTACAGGCAGTCCCTCGCGCAGGAAAGAATTTTACCAAGGAAAGAATTCCTCTCGCCAATGTTCAATCCATTTCGTTTCTTTCTTTGTTTACCTACCTACCACAAGCAGACCACACAAGTGGCACAGAACGAGAAAGAAAACGCGCGGCTAACTAAAGTCTAAACCTTCTCCGAACGCCTAGCGCGCTCAGTAGAGCGCGAAGGAGGGGGCGGGGTCCACCACCGGCGGGGCCCTCGTCGCGAGGCGGAGGGGCTCGCCACGCGCCCCCGCCCCCGGCCCAGCTGCCGGGCCGCCTGCGGGCCGCCCTCTCGCCTTGGAGCGCCTGAGCAGGTTGGCGAGCTCGCGGCTCTTTGCGGTGGGGCCGTGCGGCCGAGGGGCAGGGTCGCTCGGGGGGTCGACGCTGGCGTCGAGGCGCGCGCAGATGCGGCCGGCGACGCCGCAGCGGTTTCCAAGTGCGACGAGTGCGCAGAACGCGCCGGTGAAGACAAAGGTGGTGAAGAGGACCTGTCCGTCGCGCGGGCCGCACATCCACGTCAGCAGCAGGTAGAGGAAGAGAGAGACGGTGCTGGCCGTGTGGCGCGTGGAGTAGTAGAGGCGCTGGCAGAGCTGCTTCTGCCTCTCGCAGTGTTGCAGCTGCATCATCCAGAGCGTGAGCGCGTAGGAGACGAGGATGGCGCCGAAGGAGAGGAGGAGGAAGAGGTCGTACTTGGTCGCGACCGAGACGATGTTTCGCTTGGAGCGCGTCATCAGCGCCGAGTGGTATAGCACGAGCGCGATCAGCGCAGAGTTGAGCAGGTTGAAGCGCCTGGGAGAGGCTCCCGGGTGCCTCAAGGGGACTCACACCAGGGGAAGCCTCGCTGGGGAGGGCAGGCGCGCGCGTCTCCAGCCACAGGGGCGTGATGATGTAGCTGGTGTGCGCGACGAGGACGATGAGGAACGGGACGAGGACCTCCGACTGGAAGGCGCCGACGCGACTCGCGCGCGCCTCGCACACGCGTGCGGGAGGGGAGGGGGTGGGTGGGTCGAGGGGTGGGTTGGGGGTTGGGTCGGGGGGTCGGAGGGTGGGCGGGCAGAGGTGCGGGGGGAGAGGAGCGTGCGGGACGGGAAGGCGTGATGGAGAGGCAGCGCAGGAGAGGCAGCGGGGCTCACAGGCAGCACTGGGGAGGAGGCGGTGGCAAGAGCAGAGTGAGCTAAGTAGTGAGCGAAGTAGTGAGCGAAGTAGTGAGCTAGCTAAGTAGTGAGCTCACCTCCACGTAGAGCTCAAAGGTGCTCGCGGCACGCACTCCGCCCATGCAGCCGCACGTCTCGAGGTCGAGTCCGCTCGCGGGGTCGAAGCCGGGCACCGTCTCGCACACACACGCCCCCTTCTTGTCGTACCGAAAGACGTGCGGGACCGACAGCCAGCCGAGCCTCATGTCCTCGGAAGGCGGCTCGCGGCAGACGGGCACCGTCCGCTCGAAGGGCGCCTCGCAGGCGTGTCGGACGGCGCTCGCGAGCCCCAGGCGGCGGTTGCTCGTCGTGCCGGGCCAGTCGGCGTGCGGATGGAGGGCGGTGAACTCAGGCATCGCGCAGAGCATCACGTCGAGAGCCTCTCCGCTCCTGTCTGCAAGCGCTGCGCGCAGCTGCAGCTCGAAGCGGAAGCGCTCGGTCTCAAACGGGTACGCGGATACGTTTGGCCGAAACCGGAACCTCGATTGGATGCGGAAGCGCCCGTTGCCGAGGTAGTCTGTCGTGCGGAGCCTCTCCGAGTTGGGCAGCGTGAGGCCGCGGTCGTGAGAAAGGAGCTGCTCGTCGGTCGGCTGCCACGGCACAAAGTGGCGGAGATGGCGACACTCTCGCATGGCTGGGTCGGCCCAAACGGAGGCCGGGTGCGGCAGCACGAAACCGAGCTCGTCCGTCTCGACATGCACCTCAAGCGAGATGTCGAGTGGGACGAGACCCTCCGTGACGGAGTGGCCGCCAACGCCGGTGATGGTGGCTCCGACCCCGATCCTGGCGACGCGGCGAACTTTCGCGTTGCGGCGAATAGCGCTGGCGGCGGGTAGCAACGCGGCGAGCAGGAGCGAGATGATTGTAAACGTGTGCATTACACAATGTCAATGTCAAATGTCAATGTCAATGTCAATGTAGTCTAATGTGCCTGCATGCATGTGTATGTGTTGGGCCTATCGGGATTTGGTTACAGGCGGCTGTGGGGGAGGGCCTACGTGGAGGGAGGGAGGGGGTTTGGTCGGTGCTTCTTTCGTTTTTTCTTCGCCGCTACTCGAACGACAGATGGGCTCCAACGATGAGTCGATCGATGACATAATGTCAGCTAGCATGCTAGCTCCGAAGTGATGATGTTTGATGAACGCTGTTGTTATGTCTTATGAAGAGCGAATGGATAGAGTTGTACGGTCTTCACAACAATTTCGTGGCAATTGATGCAAAGAGCGAATTTTGATGGTGATGAGGTCTGACAACATAGAGAGAGAGACTGTCAGTGCCAAAATTCTTGTTGACTTCTAAAATCTCTCTCATATAGACACGCACAGGCCTTGGCGCATGGGCAATTGAGAAGTACAAGCCATTTGTGACAGAGAACTTGGGTCTTTGGAGACGGAGTAGTGTATGCGCTGGACCTTCGTGTGTTGGGGGAGAGTTTTGTTTCTGAGGGAGGGTGTAGAGGATGTAGAGTGTAGAGCGCTGTAGAGCTGTAGAGCTGTAGAGCGCTGTAGAGCTGTAGAGCTCTACATCCGGCGCGGGACGAACTGCGTGCGTTGTAGAGCGCTGTAGAGCGCGATTTTGCTGTAGAGTTTGTTGTAGAGGCTCTACAGCAAAACCGCGGGAAGGCAGTGACTCAAAGAGGTCGAGCCGCGCTAATTGGGGTGTCTCCGAGCTTACTGGAGCTCTGATGGACGGCCCTGACTATCCCTGACACACAGAGAGTCACTCTGACGGCACACAACACCCTATAACTGCGTCATGACCAGCCTGCCATGCGTCGCCGGTGCCGCATTCGTCGCTGTGCTTCTTTAGCAGGCGGTGGACTGTCGGCTGCGAGGACGGTCGCATTTGCGCGAGGCGAGGCGAGCATTGCTGCGCGTTGCATGCGCCATGCCTCGCGCCAGCGCGTGCGGGAGCTCCTGGCTGAGCGTTGAGTCCAGGTGAGTTGCGCTGGCCACTATCGCTACGCCGAGCCGAGCTGACGCGCCGAGGCGCCGGCCAGTCGCAGCCGTGAGGCATGCCAAAGCAGCAGAGGCACCTGCCACCCATTGGGCGGGCAGACAGAAGGCCAGGGCAGCACTGGCAAGTGCAACGCGCCTCATGTCGGAGAGCGACCGTGCGGTTCCGTGCCTCGTTCGCCGCTTTTGATGTAGAGTTTGTTGTTAGTATGATAGTAGTGTGACAGTTTGGTCGGAGGGCGCCCGGGTCGCCCCGGAGCGGCCCCGCGCGGGGAGGTGGGTGGAGGGCGGGCACCACGCCATCGGGCAGGCCACGCGGGGACGCAGCCGGGGCCAGCGCGCGGCGCTAGAGGGCCGGGCGCAAACTTGTTGGACCTGGACCTGGACCTGGACCTGGGTCGGCGAGTTTTGGTGGTTCGAAAAGCGGAGCGCGCAGTCCGTTGTGGCTCAAAACGCGATGCCTCCGCCGGAAGACACGGATGGCGCCGTCAGGAGCGACGAGGCTGGCGAGGCGCCGCATTCGGGCGTCGTCCTGCCGGCGACTAGCGATCTGAGCAGTACATTGAGGCCGTTGGTGGAGAGAGAGCGTCGCGAGCGAGGTGACGAGGATGGAGCTGTGGGTGTAGCCGGTCGAGGCATGGCCGCGTCGTCCACGACGAGGCGTCGGAGCAGGGCGAGACGTCGAAGAGCCGTGACGGTGATTCTCGGGCCGAGGCCGATGTCTTATAGGGAGGAGGTGACTTGTCAGCGCCTTCGCAACGCGGTTCAATTGTGGACGAAGACGTACACGGAGATGGGATGGTGCGACGACATGCAGAGATTTCACGTTGTAGAGCGCCTCTACATCGCTCTACAACGCACGCAGTTCGTCCCGCGGCGGATGTAGAGCTCTACAGCTCTACAGCGCTCTACAGCTCTACAGCTCTACAGCTCTACAGCGCTCTACACTCTACATCCTCTACACCCTCCCTCAGTGTTGTTTGTGTTGGTGAGAGGTGGGTTGGGTGGGAGGGAGGGGGGTGCGGTGGGAGGGAGGGAGGGGTCTACGACTTGATGTGACGCTACGTGATAGAGGGATCTCAAGGTTATCCGACAACGCGAGGAGAGGAACCGACAAACCCAACCCACCGTGAGGAGGGATCGTGACTCATTGTCACAACGTAAACCGCGTCCGAGACGCAACGTAAACAGCGAAGAGAACTCAACTTCCCACCATTACCACCCTCTCCTCGTCAAACGGGTGTGCGATCTAGGAAGCGGTATTGAGGCAACCCGAATGCATCAATCATTCCGAAAGAGGCATCCATCCCTCCCTTGGTAGAAACCTGGCGGGCGCGGTCCGGACTGGGCATCCAAGTACCGGATCCTCTTTAGCCCATCTCTGAGAGTTTGAGTGACTGGCTAGAGACGACGACGACGATACGTGCATACCCTACCTACCCCGCATGACATCCGCCCCCAGCAAAAATTACCGCGCAGATCCCGGTCGGGTGGTGCTTGTATGGCTTCCCTACACCTCTCCCTTCTCCCCCTCCTCCTCCCGGCCGCGGCGGTGCGGGGCGACCCCGGGATTCTCGCGGGGCACGCCCTTGGCTCGGACGTGGCCAACTCGACGACCGTCCTGGAGCCCACCGTCTGCGCTGTCGTGCCATCGGTGCCTGCGCACTGGAGGTTACTACCGCGTGCACTGCTGTCGCTGCGGGAACAGACACGCCCACCTGACCAGATCGTGGTCGTCTCATCACACGTAAAACCGCACCAGTGCAATGTGCTACACAAGCGGCTCAGCCATGGCGAACTCATCGTGTGCTCTTCTGAGACCGGCTGGACACGCGGCGCCAACCGCAATCGCGGTGCGAGCGCGTGTGGCAACGCAACCTTCGTCACCTTCCTTGACGCTGACGATGTGATGCACCCAGCGGGCATTGCACGCATGCTGTCACTGCTCGATGAACACCACGCCGACCTGGGTCTTCACTCCTACGTACCCTTCACGGACCAGCAGCCGCGCTGGCCCGCACGAGCGCCTTTCGTGGTGACACCGCCCAGTGTTTACGTGGCGATCGCGAGGACGGCCGACTCCGAGAGGCGCGGCGACGCCCGCTTTGATCATCCCAGTTGGAAGACAACCGGGCCGGTGCACTATGGCCACGCGACCGTCCGTGCGGAGGTGATGAATTCGATCAGGCAGCGCAAGGACAAGAAAGTGGGAGAGGACAAGGCATTCGCTATGTCAACCATACTCGCCGGCTGGCGCACCGTGTACACGAGCGAGGCGCTCACTGGATATCGCAAGGGAACCTCAGTGCAAAACCCCCGGGGCGTGAAATAAGGAAACGGTGTGAACGAACAAAACTGCTGCCCCTATGGCTGGTGGTCTGGTGCCGCGGTGCCGCTGTGGTCACAGCTCACACATCACAGGTCAGCACAAGGTACACAGCTCACAGGTCACGACAACATTGAAATACGCTAGGAACCAATGGAGAGCAGGTTCAAAAATAAAATCATAGAAGCGATGCGTTTTTTTGTTTTTTACCTTCGTTCCCACAAATTTCTTCTCCGATCTTGGAGCACTTGGAGTGCCCCGATTTATTTCGGCCTCGATCTGTGTCCAGTGGCCAGCCACCTATTTTATTGATCAACACTTTCGATAGACCGAAAGTAAGATCGTTCGGTGCAGAAACCCCGGCCATGCCCATGTAACGCAATTGTGCTCGATTTTTTTGATTTTTTGGTCGAGAAGTGTCTCCAAGTCTTCTGGACCCATCGATGGCCGTCGCCTCGACGCCGCTCGTCGCGGCACCATCGTGCCCGGCCTGGGCGAAGCATCGTCGCGGGCGCCAGCCGCAGTTCGACGGCAAGCCGTGCGAGCCTGCTAACTAAGGAGGAGGACATGTGGCTGTGCCTGGCCGACGGCCGCGCGCGCAGCACCGCCGACCTGAAGCGCCTGGCGACAGCCGCTCGGGTGCGAGCGAAACGAGCAGGAGATGCAGCCGCCGCGAACACGCGCGATCGGCAGGCGCGCGACCAGCGCCGCCGGCAGCGTGAGCAGCACGACCGGCGCGCAGCGCCGGCGGTCGCCAAGACCGTGCGCCCACAACGCGGCCAGTGTGGCTGCCCGGCGCACGCGGTGTGCGGCATGTGCGTCGACCAGGGCAAGCTCGCCGCGGCCGAGCAGGCGGCCATCGACCTGGAGACGCGCTTCCACGCCTCGACGAACGTCGTCATGGACCTGGAGCGGCCCGAGGACGAGACGGCGGCGCTGCTGCAGCGCTGCGTGCACGTCTCCGACGAGACGAAGCGGCGGCTGCTGGGCGAGTGGAGCGACGAGCGCATGGCGCACGCGCTGCCGCTGCACGCATGCGCCTCGTGCGGCGTGCGGGACCCGTCGCTGACGTACACGCGGGTTGACGTGTCGGCGCTGCCGCGTACTGTGTCTGTGCGCGTACTGTGTCTGTGCGCGTAGCCGGCGGCGAAGACGATTTAGAAAAGGAGTTGCGGTGTTGATCGCCGCGGGAGCGCTCTTATTTTTTCTCAGAAGAAAACCCAGCTGAATTTCGTCGACGAAGGCTCCCAAAAATGGAGACAGCAAGAACTCCTCGCGCCGGCCCGCTCAGACTCGCCGGTCTACTCTGCGCGGTCTCCATCTTGCCTTTTCTCGCCGCGGTCAGGCATCGCCCCGCGCGCGTCAGTTGGGCGCCCTGTGAAGCGCTTGGCTGGGCGTCCAGCTCTCTCGGCCTGAGCCGCTTCTGCACAAACTTGCCGGCTTCGAGCGTCCTGCATGGTCACGACGGCGCTCTTGAGGCGTGGAGATCTCCGGACAGGGCCATAACGACGCGAGCGACAGAGACCGTCGTGCGGCGGGACATACCGCTCATCTGTCTGCTCGACTCTGGCGACCCAAACTGCCTGTCTGCCAACATGGGCTCAATGCACGGGGCCGCGTCGCCCGGCTCGGAGCCGCCGCTGCTCTACCGCGTGTCTGGGCGCTGGTGGGCTCCGCTCCAGTCGGTGGTGTTGAGCGACGCAGCAGGGCGGGATCTGCTGCTCATGCGGCGTGTCCCCTGGGCGGCCGGCGAGGGCTTCCTCGACGCAGCTGGCTCCGCCGGTGCCGGAAGCGTGGCCGAGGCGGCGTCCATTGCGCTCGAGTCCGCCACGATGGCGTACGTCTGGCAGCTCTACTCCTTCGAGCCACTGTGGCCTGCGCATCGCGCGAGCACGAGCGACTGGTTCGGCGGCGGCCGGCGCCTGCACCCGTTTGGCATGGTGCGCGAGCGGCTGAGCTTCCCCGGCTTCCCGCAGTACGAGATGCAGGTCTCGAACGGCTCGGCGGCCAACGAGCGCGAGTGGCGGGAGTGGGGCGGGTGGCCGCTGCTCTACCGTGCCACCACCTCTGCCCAGCAGGCCACCACCACCCTGGCCGCCTCCAACCCTCCAACTCTCCCCGCAGGTCCCAGCTCAAACACATCTCCCCAGATCTCCCCAGCCCTTTCCAGATCTCCCCGCAGGTCCCACTCCTGCTCAAGCACATCTCGCCAGATCTCCCCAGATCTCCCCAGATCTCCCCGCAGGTCCCACTCCTGCTCAAGCACATCTCGCCAGATCTCCCCAGATCTCCCCAGATCTCCCCAGATCTCCCCGCAGGTCCCACTCCTGCTCAAGCAGCTCGTGCTGATCCGCGACGGCGCCACGCCAGACCCGTGGGGCCACCTGTCCTAGAGGCAGAATACACGCATTCTTGCACCTTAAGGTCTTCCAGCTAGCACCCGAGAGGACACGGATTCGGCCGTATTCAGCTGCATCCTCTGTATTCGCTTCCCGCCCTGATGTTGGCGTACTCACTTTGTAGGGACGCTGTGGCTCCCGCCCTTTGCTGGCGACGACGACGTGCTCGCGACATACGAGGCGGAGTACTACCTCGGCGCAGAGGCGCTAGAAACAGGGGGGGGGGGGGGGGGAAGAGGGGGAGAGAGAGGGAGAGGGAGGGAAAGAGAGGGAGAGGGAGAGGGAAAGGCAGAGGCAGAGGCAGAGGCAGAGGCAGAGGGAGGGAGAGAGGGAGGGAGGGAGGGGGAGAGAGAGAGGCGACGCACACACACCCCGCCGCCGCCGCCGCCGCCGCCGCTCAGGCGCTGCTGGTCGACTCGAGCGCAGACGTGCACCGGCTGAGCCTGGCAAAGGGCACGTCGCCGCTCCTCCTCTACGCGTTCGCCACCGCGATCGACATGACGCAGCGGCTGGAGGAGGCCGAGCGGCGGCGGCGGGAGCGGGAGCGAGAGCGGCGAGAGCAGTACTCGCACGGCCATGGGTACTCGTGATGGCGGATCTTTGAGTGGTGTGGCGGGATTCGGAGGACGGGTGGGGAGAGGATGCGGCGTGTCCGCCTGCGCGGTGCAAAAGAAAGAAAACGCTCACGCGTTTGCCCGGCTGCGGCACACACCCTCGTTGTGTACGCTCTCTCTCTTGTGTACGTACTTTTAGCTTACCCCCTGGGAGAAAAGGCTTTAAAGACTTTTGGCAAAACTAAAGGGAGAGGGTGGTGTGACACAAATGAGAGGCGGGAGTGGGGGAGGGTACTTTACCGTACGGCGTACGCGGATCGCGGTGCGGTCAACGCCCGAGCGTTGAGGCTTGAGCCTTGCGCGCAAGGCGGTTGATCTTTGCAACTGCAGGCGGCGAGAAGCCGCCGCCGAATGTCTCGTGGAGAAGCAGGTTGAACTTGTTTCGTTTGGTGAAGATCCCATCATGGTAGTGGCCACGCTGTGACTTGACGTAGCCTTGGCCGGTGGTGTGGTCGAACGCCCGTTGACCACGGAACCCCGTTGCTTGCAGCCCATGTTTGCAAGGCGGGCGCGCTCTTCGGTGTTGCCGAAGGCGAACTTGTCTCCAACGGAGCCGGGGTTGCCTCCGGTGGCGGTGCGGCCGACCCCAACGGGCAAGCCACCCCGGAGGGGGGTCCAAAGTTTGACCTCGCTGATTTCGTCTTTGCCCCCGGGGCGTCCTTGTACCCGCATGACACCATCACACCTCACACCATCACACCATCACACCCCCACACCTCCATCACACCATCACACCATCACACCCCCAACTTGCCGCTCGTCGTCAAGCGGGCAAAGTCGGGCCAGTCCGGCGGTTTGTCGCGGGCGGAGCTCGAGGTGAAGCTGCTCAAGGCGGTGAGCCACCCGCACTTGCTGCCGCTGCTCGGCTACTGCCTCTCGCCCGACGGCGTCTGCCTTCTCTCGCCGCTGATGCGCGGCGGCTCGCTCGAGAGGCGCGGCTGCGCCTCTCGGATCCCGACCGCGCTGCGCAGCTCCGGCGGCTGGGGATGGCGGAGGCGCCGAGGCCGCTGACGTGGCGGCAGCGCGTTCGCATTGTTTGCGAGGCGACCGAGGCGCTCGTCTACCTCCACTCCAAGGGCATCGTGCACCGCGACGTCAAGCCGGACAACATCCTGCTCGACGAGAAGCTGACCGCTGTCCTCGCCGACACGGGCTTCGCCAAGGACCAGCGGCCAGACGCGTCTATCCGCTGCCGCTCGACTGCCGCCCTTTACATGACCACGGGCTACCTCTGCCCCTCGATCATCAAAGGGGGCGAGTACTCGAGCAAGACGGACGGCTACGCCATCGGCATCACCCTCCTCGTCTGCCTCACCAACCGGTCCGAGGTGCAGCTCACCGACCGGTGCGAGGACGAGTTCGAGGAGGACTGGACCGACATCGACGCGGCGAAGCTCGCCGACGTGGCTGCGGGCTGGCCAGCCGACGCGGCTCGCGCTGTCAAGGACCTCGCGCAGGCGGGAGACGGGCAGAAGAGCCTCTGCCACAACAGCCTGCGCAAGAGGCCGACGCTGCCCGAGGCTCTCACGACTTTGCAGGCGATGCTCTCTGGCTCGCAGAGAGGGGCGGGGGTGGAGGAGGCTGCGCTGGCACCTCGAGACGAGGCCGCCACAGCAGCCGCTCGCACCACCGGCTACGAGCCTTCGCCGCTCTCGGTGCAGGTGCGCGGCATGCGCACGCGCAGGCGCGCATCCAGGACAACATGCTGCTCGCCTTCAAGACGCTGATGCCGCGCCTCGACGCTGTTTACGCCTCGCGCTCTGCGGCGGCGCCCGATGGCTTCGAGGAGCGCATCAACTTTTGGCACCGCCAGTGCGGCTTGCCGGCCGAGCTGCGGAACCAGCTGCACTCGCTGCGCATCTGGGCGAACGCGGCGAGGCACCACGACGCGGCGAGGTGGAGGAGGGACGGGCCGCGCAGCGAGGGGGAGGCGTCGCGGCTCGTGGCCGCGGTGACGGAGGCGATCGGGGCGCTCGAGGGGTAATGTTTGTGTACGAGTGTTCCTCGAGGTCGTATGGTACACCGTCGTCGGTGTGTACAAGCTAGGCCTAGCCCCCCCTGCCGTAACATGCACGTCTAGGCGTCGTCAACTCGTGGTTCTCTCGACTCTCGGCGCGCGACAATTCATAAAAATAAAAACCTTGGCACTTACCTTGGCGCTGCCAACTGTGGGGCGGGGCCGCCCAAGCCCCAAGGCCGCGCCGGGCAGGGGGCGGGCGTTTTCCCGTCGCGGGGAGTTTCCCGTCGCGGGCTTAGGGCAGGCACTCGGAGCAGCCGTTGCAACCCCCCCAGGTGCACTTGTCATCCCAGGCCTGCGTCTTGTCCTCACAGAATGACTTGCACACCGGGGCTGGCTGGCTGGATGGGGGGGGGCTCGGTGAAGGAAGGCTCGGGGGAGGCAGAGCAGGTGGAGGTGGAGTGGGAGCAGGCGGCGGAGCAGGCGGTGGGAGGGAGGGAGGCGGCGGAGAACTCGGAGGAGGCGGGGGGGATGGCGGGGCGGAGGGTGGTGCGGGCGGTGGGGAGGAGGGAGCCGACGGTGGAGAAGAAGAAGAGGAGGGTGCGGCGCTGGGCGACGACGACGGGGCAGAGCTGGGAGCTGACGAGGGCGGAGAGAGGAGGGAGCGGAGGAGGGAACGGAGTTCACGGCATTCAAAGTGCAAGGCCCAGTGCGCGTGGGTGAGCGGTGGTGTGTGTGTGTGTGTGTGTGTGTGTGTGTGTGTGTGTGTGTGTGTGTGTGTGTGTGTGTGTGTGTGTGTGTGTGTGCGCGTGTGTGTGTGTGTCTGTGTGTGTGAGGGGGGGGGTCACGTCACTGCATCCTCTGCCGGGGTTCCTCCCGTCGGCCCGTCGCCTCTTCTTCGTTCGAATGTTTTTCAATCCATCCTTCACGAAGCCCTCCCATGTAGCTAGCGTTCTTTGCGAATGTCTCGAGACGGCCAGCAGGCGCTGTCTGCTCGGCGCGGTCTGTGCGGGCCGCTCGTCCTCCTCGCCCTTCTTTCGTCTCCCCTGGCGCTGGGCTCCCATCCCTCCCCTCCACCCTGGGGGGTATCTCCCTGGGGGGGTCCAAGCAAGCATCCATCCATGGACGCTGGGGGGTGTGGGGGGAAGGGGGCAGCGATTCGCCCCATCCAAGTACCCGGCGCGACACACTAGGATTTGCGCGATGACACACTCGATCGAGAGACGACCGAGAGAGTATATTCTAGGATCTAGCAAAACGCGGCGCCGCTCGCTCGTGTGTTCCTTGAGGCACGCGCGAGGAGTCCAACAAAGCGCAACACTCAGTGTGGACTGGATGGCGCCGAGTCGGTCCCGATTTCCAGCTGCTGGTACCGTTGCGCCGCGCTGGCCGAGCCCGAGGTCGGCGTCACCTTGAAATGCTGCACGAGCTGCGCCGAGGCTGCGTCCGACGCGAGGGAGCGCTCGAAAGCGCCGTGCAGGCTGGCGCCGTGCACGCTGGCGCTGTTGCAGCAGCTGGACTGGGCCGCTCGGCTGCCGCGGCTGCCGGAGCGCCGCGCAGAGCCCCGCGTCGGCGGCGTCGCGGCGAGCTCGTTGCCGGTCGGTCCGCCGAGGGCGAGCCACGCGGCAAAGTCCACATCCCTGCCCGCCCGAGACGCGAGCGGGCCGAGCCGTGCGCGCTGGCGCCCCGCCGCCCACAACCACATCCCAACCACGACTGCCGACACGAGGAGCGCGCCGCCCGCCGTAGCGGCAGCCTCGAGCACCTCGTCTTCGGTGAAGGTGCCGAAGACCCGCACGGCGGCCGGCAACGCGGCCTCCAGCCGCTCTTCACCCTCCACTCGCGCTTGGGCCTCCAGCTTCTCTTCGGCCGGCGGGGCGAGCGTCGGCTGCGACGCGCCCGCGGCTGCCCCCGCCGGCGGCGGCCGCGTCGCGATCCAGTGCAGCAAATTGGTGAGTGTCATGCCGGCGTCGAGTGCGCCCAGCGACTCTGCGCGCTGCCACGCCGCGCCGCTGTCGACCACCGCAAGCATTGCGACGAGAAACGCCCTCCACGTCTCGTCTTTTGCCGGCAGTCTGCGCATCGACGTCTCCCAGCTGGCCCTGCTGGCGGCAACCCATTTCTGGTCGAGCAGCGGCTCCGACGCCTGGGGCGTGAGCGGGATCACCTGGATGCCAAAGATGAAGTAGTCCTCCCGCCCGAACCAAGTCGACGCCTCGGCCTTGAGCCCCCACAAGTTGCCGACCACGCCGTCGCGCGGCCAGCGAGGCGGGTACACGCGCGGCACGAACGACGCCGAGCCCCAGGCGACGGGACTCGCCCCGGCGTGGTAGTAGACGGCCGCGGCCTGCGTCTCTACCGCAGCCAGCAGGCGGCCGAGCGAAACCAGGCGCTCGTTGCGCAACGCGAGGCCGAGGAGGGCGATGCCGTGCCACGCGTTGAGCGCCTCAGACACGCTCTCCTGGTTGCGCCCCGCCGAGGAGGCGAAGAGGCCCAGCGCCCAAGAGTGGCCGCAGAACGCATCAAAGTGGCGCAGCGGCGGGAAGCGCCGGTCGGAGGCGCTCGGGCTTGCGACGTCCGCGACCAAGGTGAGCAGCGCGGGCGTGCGGGCGGCGAGCCACGTCGTGTTGGCGCGCCCGAGCGCCGCGGCGGCGTACAGGAAGTAGCCGTAGTGGAAGTGCTTATCGTTGTGCCAGCCGACGCCGAAGGAGGCGGCCGGATCGGCGAGCGCCTCAGTTGGCACGACGCCGCCCCAGCTGCGGTCGTACGAGAAACGGCACGGCGCCTTCCCGCCGTCGCAATCGAGCCAAGCGTCGAGCGCGGCGGCGAGGCGGCCTCGCACGGTGGCGGCGGCGTCGGCCTCGCCCAGCTCGTCGGCGATGAGGGCCAGCCGGCCGAGCGCGCCAACCTCCTTGCCGGTCCCGTAGGAGTCTGCCGCCGCGACCCGCTTGCTCGCCGCGTCGGCACGCAGCGCGGCGCGCAGCCGAGGCACGCGGCTGGCGGCGGGAGGGCGGGCCGCCCCCCACCGCACCGCAGGTCCGAGGGGGAGGCGCTGGGTCCACGCTCCGTCGTCACTCGCCACGCCGAGCGAGGTGCCTTTGGCGCTCCACTGCGCCAGCTCCGGCAGCAGCTCCCCCGCCCACCCGCCCTTTTCGGCGGCGGCGGCGAGGCCGGCAAGCTGGTGCGGCAGCGCCATCATCAGCAGCGCCCCTTCCCCCTCGCTCCTCCACGCGAAGCGGAGCCGCCCGTGCGCGCCGTCCCCGACCCCGTCGACCGTCGCACCGACCCCTGGAAGGCCAGCGGCGGCGGCAGAGCCCGCAGCAGCGGCGGCAGAGCCCGCAGCGGCGGCGGCAGAGCCCTGCGAAGCTGCAGAGCCCTGCGAAACTGCAGAGCCCTGCGAAGCGGCGGCGGCCGAGAGCGGGACGCGTCGTGCGTGGCGGTCGAGGACAGCAGCGGCCGCGTCCGAGTCGGCGATCACCGCCCGCAAGCTGCCCTCGAACCCTCCTCCCGCCTCGCCTCCTCCGCCTCCGCCGCCTCCGTCTCCGCCGCCGCCTCCGCCGGCCGCCTCCAGGGTTGCGGCGCCGGAGGTGGCGAGGGAGAGAGGCTGTGAGGCGTAGAGGAGCCACCGGACACCCGTGTCGAGACGCACCTCGAACCGCGTGCCAGACGCCTCGAGGCGTCCCGCCGCGGCGGCCTGCCCGTTGAGCGAGAGGATGGAGCCGTGCAAGAACTCGACCAGCGGCGCGCGGCACGCCCCGGAGCCGTAGCTCACCGTGGCGTATGGCATGCCCCGCACCAGAGGCGCGCGGTAGAGAGCCGCCTCCCCTCCGCCTCCCTCCCCTCCCTCTGCGCGCCACTCGACACTCACTGACAGTGCGTCCCACGCGACGATGCGGTAGCTCGAGGCGGCGCGGCCGGCGCAGCCGAGACGCACCCCGCGCTCGCGCGAAAGGACGCCGACGACGGCGACCTCTGGCGATTCGGGCTCGCGAGGCAACGACGCCCACAGCCCGCCGCGCCGCACCTCCACCACGAACGGAAGCATGTCGAACGCCGCGCTGCCCGGCGGCGCCTCGGCCGCGCCCGCCGGCGGCGCACTGAGCGCAAGGCCCATCCACCATTCGTGAGTCGGCAGCGGAGGCGAAGAGCGGCGCAGACCCCACACCGCCCCGGGCGAGAGCGGGTGGTCGACTGGCGGAAAGGGCGAGCAATGGTCAGCCGGCCCACTGCACTCGCTCAGCGGCGGGCCACCAAAGACGTCACCCGACAGAGGTGCCAATTGCGGCGGCCTTTGCCCTCGGGCGGGTTTGCCCTTGCCTTTGCCCTCGCTCCGGCGTACCGGCACGAAGTTGTGGAGCGGTGAGCTCGGCGAAATGCTTGGCAACGGCAACGCCGGCAGTCCGCAGCAGTCGAGGACGACTCCGCCGGTCGTGGGGCAGCAGTCACCGGCGAGAGAGGCGCAGTGTGCGTACGCGCTACAGGCCGCCATATTTTTGTAGGCCTTCACCCACTTGTCGTCCCTGTCTGCTGGTTCGGGCTCCTTGCACTGGGTGCAGCACTGGGCGGCTTCGCACGGACCTCAAGACCTCGAGACGGTTCAAGTCTGATCCGGCCGTGTCCCCAGCAGAGAGAGAGAGAGAGAGAGAGAACCAGCTATGGGCGTGTCCACGTTGGAGCCAGGTGTGGTGTGGGCGCGAGAATAGCTCCGCCGTTCATGGAGGCAACCGATGCGAGTCGACTGGTGTGTGTCGTCGTGGTTTCGTATCAAGAATTCTCTCTCTCTCCCCAGCACAGCTTTGCTTCGACGGGCGCCTCCCAGGGTGCTCCAGGCGACCGACTCGAGCGGCATGCGGCTTCGGACAGGCCTCGGCCCGGCTCCTGGCGGGTCGCTGAAGCGTCTCGGCGGCTCTCTCTCGGTTGCGCGGTTGCGCGGTTGACGCTTTTTTGGCGCTCACGGCGGGCGGCGAGGCTGGCCTTGAGGTCGCAGCGAGCCGTCCAGACCTCTCACGGTGGTCGCGCATATCACGTGGCGTCGGTCGCCTTGGAGGCGGCGGAGACGTCCAGCGGCGGCGCATTTGATGGGCACGCCCGGCAGCGCTGCGGGTGAGCACGTGCGGTGGCTGAGAGAGTGCAAGGCCCACCGCAGAGTGCAAGGTCCTGCAATGATAGCCCGCTTCTCCACGCTGGCGGTCGGAGCGGCGATCCTGTTACATCGAGATCGGGCCTCCTCATTGAGCACTTGAGCACTGGATAGGGTCGATTCCGCGTGGTACGGGACCCCTCGACCGTCTCGCCCTCCCTCACTGGTGTGTTCATTGGGGGGGGGTCATAACAAACGGCCTCCTCATTGAATTCTTGTGCCCGACACTGCGTGGCGACCAAGCCCCCAACATGAGTCGACGCACGCAGCCGAATGCGGCCTGCGAGAGTCAGGCGGTCAGGCGGTTGCTGGCGCTTTCCGTGGATCCCAGCGCCGTTGGACGCACGGACGGGCTGCACCCATCTAAAATTGGCAGCCCACAAGGGCAGGGGGGCGGACATTGTGTAGCCCTGGGTAGTCGACGGGCCCCCGGGGGCGACCGGGGGTGCTCTCGGGGGGGTCCCCCCCAGTCAAGGGGGTCTGGGGCGCAGCCCCAGGAAGCCCGCCCGCCGCCGCAGGCGCCGATTTTTTGGGGCTTTTTTGACTGATTTCCATGAGGTGTTGCTACTATTTTGGGACCAGTTGAAGCCTAAAAATGGCTACCACTGTGTGCTCTAAGTGGCTGAAAACATAATAAATTGTTTTTTGAGCCCCTACGCCCTCGGGACGCGCGCCGCGCTACTGCTCCCGGGCCAGGGGTGTAAGGGAACACACTAGGGCACACCAGGGCCGGTCTAGCCGGCCTTATCCCGCCCACAGCCTTCGAAAACGCACAAAAATCGCACCGCCGGAGCCGCGGCGAATCGCCGCCGGAGGCCGCGTGTCGCGCCACCGACGGCCGCACATCGCACCCCCGGCTCCGCGCCGCTGCTCCACCGCGCCGGCCATCCAGCGCGCACCCCCCGAGCTGCTGGACCCCTCTTAAAAAGCCACAAAGCCTCGAAAGTAGCCGTCGACCGTCAGAAGGATGTCGGCCGCGGGCTCGCCGCTCTTGCGAGCGGTCGGCGGCGTCTAGGGCGGAGCCAGCGGTAGTAGCGGTGGTGCCGGCGTGTGCCGTGACGGAGGGGGTGGCGGCGGGGCGCGGACGGCGGGGTGCGGCGGCCGAGGCTCCAGGGGGGGGGGACGGCACGCCGTCCGCCTCGCCCTTCACGTCGCGCTCGCCGTCGGTGCGCAACATCGTCGACCTGGTGCGGCAGGGCCGCTGCACGCTGCTCTCCGCGCTGCAGCAGCAGCAGATCATGATGCTCGAGAGCCTCATCTCGGCGTACGTGCTGTCGGCGCTCTCGCTCGAGGGCGCGCGCTCGTCGGAGCGGCAGATGATCGCCTCCTCGTGGCTGCTCATGATTGCGCAGCTCGCCTTCTCGTACGCCACCCCCATCCAGCAGATGCACCCGCAGCGGCCGCTCCGGTCGCTCTTCCACCCGGCCATCTTCTTCTCGATGTTTGGGCAGGCGGTGCTGCACCTCTTCGCGATGCGCGCGGCCGTCAACATGGCGCGCGACGAGATGGGCCCCGAGCGGCTGCAGGAGGTCGTCGAGTTCTTCCGGCGCGAGCGCTTGCGCGAGCTGAAGGAGGAGGCGCAGCAAGCCGCCTCGGAGGAGGGCGACTACATGGCGCAGGCGATGGCGCTGTGGACGACGCCCTTCATGCCCAACCTGCTCAACACGTGCGTCTTCCTCGTCGAGACGGCGCAGTGCATCGGCGTGCTGCTCGTCAACTACTAGGGGACGAACGACGTCCGCCGCAATTCGGACAATGATGCTCTTTCCCACGCCCGCCACATGACGCCCACCGCCGCCGCGTTGGGCGGCGCGCGCCGACGCCGACCATCACCACCGACCGACGGCTCGCACGGCCGTGCGGTGAGCAAAAATTTGGGTCGCTGCGCGCCTGCCGGATGCTCTGCGACGTCTGGACGCTCGCCAGAAACGCCAGGAAGCTTGCCTTCCACCCCTGGGCCCGAGGGCGAACGGCAGTGGTCGGCAGCCTCTGCGACGCTCCGATCGGCTCCTCGACCTCATCGCCTGCGACGAGCCAGCATGGCTCGTCGCTCGACGGCAGCCTGCTCAGTATGCTCTTGGCATTCTGTACAGCCTCGCCAGGCTCTCTGAGACGGCCTGCAGGGCCGGCGCGGACCGCCTCGGGCGCGATGGCCCTCCTCAGTACCTACCTCTTTGATGCCTGTCGGCTCTCCAATCTCGTCGCCGGCGGCAGGCCCGCATGGCGCGCTGCTCGATGGCAGCCTGCTCAGTACGCCTTGGACAGTGACTTCTGCCTCGCTGCTCTTACTGCAGCCGCCTCCGGGGCCGGCGCCGGCCGCCTCGCTTCGCCAGTGCTGTCTACGCCTGCGACACGCGTGTCGGCTCGCCGCCCGCGTCGCCCGCGGCGGGCCCGCATGGCTCGCCGCTCGTCGGGAGCGTTCCCAGCAGGCTGTGCAGGGCAGTCTGCCTCACTCAGGGCGCCGCCGCCGCTGCGCGGGGCCGCCACCGGCGCTGCTGCCGTGAACACTGCCGCCGTGTACGTCACCATCGCCTCTCTTCGTCGCCGATCTCGCCGACGCCGCTCGCCGCTCGCCGCCGCCCCGCCCTGCCCTGCCCTGCCCTCGCACAAACAAACAAACACACACACACACACACACACACACACATACACACACACATATACACACACAACACACCCTGCCCCAACCTCGAGCGCCCCGCGCCTCCCGCCTCACGCCCTGCGCCTCACGCCTCGCGTCCCACGCACGCCCCGCGCCCCGCGCCCCCTCACCTCGCGCCTCACGCCTCCCTCCCCACCCTCTCAGGCATTTCTCCTCCCTGCTGCTCGCCGACTCCTCCTTCCCCCGCATGACCGACGACTACCCGTCCTTCGGCGACTCCCCCCTCTTCGGCGCCAACGTCTACTACCGGGGGACCGTCGCCCTCGGGCGTACTGGAATGATCCCAGCGGCACACGTCTACGAGGGGGGGCTCCGAAAGGTCGGCATGCCTGGCATGTCGGCTTACTAGGCAGGTCATTGACCTCCCCCCCGCTTGTCCACCTGGCGTGAGGGGCGGGAGCGCAGCCATTCCAACGGCTGGAGAGTTTCTGAACGGCCGTGCATGCATCTGCATGCCGGCTTACTAAGAATGTCCCTCGCTCCTGCTCCTCTCTCGGAAGACGCGCGCCGGCCTGGGGGACTCGCTTGCGATCCCGCTCCAGCCAGAGGCCGCGTGAGGCGTGTGGGACGGTGTACGCTGGGGCTTGGCCCCAAGTGCACTGGCCTCGCGTCTCGAGGGGAGGGCGGCTCGTAACTGAGGTTCGCCGTCAGGGACAGTCGTCCTCCCCTTCTCGGCCGGGCAACTAGGTCATTGAGGCCCCCCCCGGGGAAGAGACCGAACGGCCGGCCGACACTCTCGGCCATTCCAACGGCCAGGCCGCTCGCTTAAGGCTGATTGGCTAGACGAGCGGCCTACCTCCATGGGGCTGTTGGCACGGGGGGAGGTGTCAATCACGCTCCCGGGACGCCGGAGAGATCGGGTTGGTCTCCCCCGCCTTCAGCCCTGACCCGACGGGGACGCCACCACCCTCGCCCAGGGATCTACAATGCTGTCTTAAGGTCCGACAGGTTCGGCACCGGGCACCGCCTCGGTATACAAAATGCGCCTGCGGGCGGACCCTCACAGATCACAGATCACTACAAGGGGAGGCCCTGGATGAAGGGCATCTCCGAGAACCACCCCCTCTTCCTCTCCGTCTTTGCGACCGTCGCCGGCTGCGCCGTCTGCGCGTGGGGCATCTTCCCCGAGGTCAACGAGCTCATCCACCTGGAGCCAATGCCGAACGACGCCTTCCGCTACAAGCTGATGACCCTCGTCGGCATCTCCATCCTAGGCACCTTTGTGTGGGACCGGCTCTGCGTCGCAATCTTCGCGCCCCCCATCTTCCGCGCCATGCTCGACGAGGCGAAGGCACTCACGCCCGCCGACGCGATGCCCGCCATCATGTCGCTCGGCAAGGTGCTCCTCGTGCTCGCCGTGCTCGGCTCGGGGAATATCCTCATCTGGGGCGGCGCCTACTACATGTATTCGCAGTTCAAAAAGGCGCGCGCGCAGCAGGCCATGGCCTCGATCTGAAGGCTGCTCTGTCTAGTGCTGCGCTGGCGGGAGGGCGGGGGCGGGGGAGCAAAGCGCGCGGGGGAGTTGGGAGAGAGAGGGGGGGAGAGAGCGGGACTTAGAGCGGGGGGGGCTACTTGCTCGTGTCGCTGCGTGCTGGGGGGGTGCACGTGCAGGGGACCGGGTCTCGAGGGGGCACACGACAGTGGCACTGGCCCACACGGCGGCGTCGCGGCCGTCAGGTTCTATACGTTTGCTCTGTACAAATGACTAACGGGTCCTCAGCTGCTGCGAGATGCACATGCAGATTGCAGTCCAGCAGCGAGCGCAAAATCTCCAGCCAGTGTTGGGCACAACATGTCAGACACACAGACCGACAGGGACCTGGGTCCACACACCACAGTCGCCTCCGGCCTGGAGACACGGCCCGTACAGTAAGTAGAACACATAAATGGGGACCCTTGCTCGCTCCACAGGGCGGGTCCCAACCACGCAACAGTGTCAGCAAGGCGCGTCTCCCGTGAGGTGTGAGAGCTACGAGAGCTCTGCTGCCGCCTCTGCTGCCGCCATGGCCGCCTCTGCCCTGGCCCTGGCGGCGGCTGTGCGGGCCGCGCGCTTCGCCTTGGCGGCGGCAACGGCCGCCTCCGCCGCCGCCAGTGCCTCGGCCTCCTCCGCCGCCGCGGCCTCCTCCTCCTCCGCCGCCGCTGCCGCTGCCGCTGCCGCCTCGGCGTCCGCCTTCCGTCGCGCCTCCGCGGCCGCCTCCCTCGCCTCGCTCTCCTCCTCGCCCTCCTCCTCGCCCTCCTCCTCGCCCGCCTCCGCTTCCTCGTCGCCCTCCTCCTCGCTCGCCTCGCCCGCCGCCTCTCCCAGCGCCTCCGCCAATCCCTCGACCGACGTCTCCGCCGTGATGCCGTACCGAATCCGCTCCTCGTGGAGCGTCTCGAGAAGCCTGATCAACCCCTCCCTGTCCAGCTTCGCGGGCTTGGCTGCGGCTGCCTCCTCTGAAGGCGCCTCGGACTCCTGCGACGGCCCAGCGCTGCCACTCCCGCCGCCCTTCTTCTTCTTCTTGCCCTTCTTGCCCTTGGCGCGCTTCTCCGCCTCGACCTCCGCCAGCAGCTCGTCGGCGTGCCGCGCCGCCTCCTTCTCCGCCGCCGCCCTCGCCGCCGCCCTCTCCGCCGCCCCCGCAGCCCACGCCGCCTCCTTCGCCGCCTTCTCGGCCGCCGCCTTGGCCGCCGCATGCTCCTCGAAGGCGCGCACGCACTCGGTGTGGCCCCTCTCCTTGGCCGATTGCAGCGCGGTCTCGCCCGTCTTATCACGCAGCGTCATGTCAGCGCCCGCCCGCAGCAGGCAGAGAAGGGCGGCGGGGTGGCCGTAGTAGGCGGCGAGAGTCAGAGCGGTGTCGCCGTCGTTGTCCTGTAGGTTGATCTCCGCGCCGTGCCGGACCAGCGTGTCGACAACCCGCTCGTGGCCTTCGTAGGCGGCCTCCATCAGCGCAGTGCTGCCATTGCGGCCTTTCTGGTCGACCTCCGCGCCGTGCCGCAATGCCAGCTCGACCAGCTTCTTGTGGTCGTTCACAGCGGCGAGACTCAGCGCGGTGTCGCCGTTACTGGTCTGCAACGAGACATCCGCACCGCGCTGGAGCAGCGCCTTGGCCAGCCCCTCGTGGCCGCAGACCATTGCGACCATCAGCAGCGTCATGCCGCTCCCATGAGAGCCGCAAGCAAAGGTGCACTCGAACGTCGCGTCGACCCGCCCGCCGCCGTCGAGCCACGACAGCACCGGCGACTCGTCGCCTCGCACAGCCGCCTCAGGCACCGCCTCGCTGCTCAGCTCGGCCTCCGCGCCCTCGCCGCTCGAGGCAGAACCCACGGCACTGGCGCCCGCCTCCGTCCCGCCTGCGGGTGCGCCTCCCGCCCGTGCGCCGCCCGCCTCGGTCAACGGCGCCTTGCTGCGCGCCGTCGTCACCTCGCCGAGATACGTCCTGAAGGCCTCGACGCATTCGGCGTGGCCCTTCTCCTTGGCAATCTGCAGCGCCGTCTTGCCCGCCGTAGTGCGCAGTGTCATGTCAGCGCCCGCCCGCAGCAAGCGAAGCACCACGGCGGGATGGTTGCCGAGGGCGGCGAGCATCAGCGCTGTGAAGCAACTGCTGCCGGTGGCCTGCAGGTTGATCTCTGCGCCGTGCCGGATCAGCGTGTCGACCACCCACTCGTGACCTTTTAATGTGGCGTTCATCAACGCAGTGCCGCCGGTCGTGCGGCGTCTCTGATTGATCTCCGCGCCGCGCCGCAACGCCAGCTCGACCAGCTTCTCGTGGCCGTTGGTGGCGGCGAGGCTCAGCGCGGTGCTGCCGTCGCTGTTCTGCAACGAGACATCTGCGCCGCGCCGCAGAAGCGCCTCGGCCGACTCCGCGTGGCCATAGCACATTGCGACCATCAGCAGGGTCATGCCGCTCGCACAAAAGCCGTCACCAGAGGTGTGCTCGAACGTCTCGTCGACCCACCCGCCGCCGTCGAGCCACGCCAGCACCGCTCCCGCTTGATCATCCTTGGCCGCCTTCCGAATGCTTGCAGGAACGGCGCCGCCGCGCGTCGACGGAGGCGGCGGCTTGCGGCTTGCGGCGCTGACGCGGGCCGGCATATCTTGCACCGGGGGAATGTGTTTTCTTTATTTGCGCTAGCTACCATCCTCTAACTTTTTCACCATTGCGTTCACACACCTTGTTATATTTTGAGAAGAAAATACGTCATATGGCGCTGCGCGCTGGTCTATGAGATTCACATAACCCCACCTGGAGGCCTCTCTGTTTCACCACGCCAACCCCAAGTGCCAAGACGAGAGGAGATCTCAGGATGGAGAATCCGAGAGGAGCCGCTCCTCACCCGTTGATGCGTGCGTTGCGTTTGTTTGTTAACTACTTTCAATAAAACAGATTGCAGTACGGTTGCACAGTCAATGTCGATGCAGGGCCTCGAGCTCCCTGACCATCTTGAACGGGTCCTCACTATTCGCCCTCAGTGCATCGGCCTTCGCGCGCGCGTCCCGGAACGCGACGGAGGAGGGCGAGTCCTCTTTTCGGTCGCCAAAGAAGATCTCATACGCGGTCGCGGGCCTCGCGAGTCCTCCGCATTTTGGATCGCCCAGCCGTGCCTCGAGAGGTCCTTTGCATCTCTGGCCAGGCAGCTCGTCAAAGTTCTGCCTTCGGTAGCGCTCGACGTCCCTCTCTGGAGGACGGACAGCCGCAATCCCCGCCGCCGCCCTCGCTGCTGCCATCTCTTCGGGCGTCTGTGCGTCTCCATGACCTTGGGCTGGCATCTCTGCGCCATCACCTCGGGCGCAACAGTATCGCGTGCCAGTGCGGCCACAAACTCTTTGTAGTCAATCTGGCCGTCTTGGTCGGGATCGCAAGCGCGGAAAAGGGCCGCGATTTGCTTGTCCTCGAGTGGCGCGTTCCAGTTGTCCAACGCTCCACGGACCTGTGCCTCCGAGAGCCTGCCATTGCCGTCGAGGTCGATGTTCTGGAACGCACGGCGCATGTCGACAAAGCGCTGGTGAATGGCATCCTGCACAATTTCCAAAGAGCTCCCGCCCTTTGCCATCATAGCGTTAAGACCCGGCCCGTCGTGACCGTCGCGCAGGCTGGGCCGTACGTCGCCCCGGCGTGTGTCGGCCAACACGCAACAGCAACACGTAACCGTCGCGCCGGAAAATCTGTAAAAAGAAACCCCTGCACGCCAACCTTCTTTCTCTCTCGTTTTATGAGCGCCACGCGACGCACCAGCATGCGCTTATACGCCAACACCTACACAAATGCGATTTTATTCGCACAGAGGGCACGCGAGGTACGACCGTGCCCGGCCGTGCTATTAAAGCGACTCGGCTCTCTAACAGGCTGCAGCCCAGAGCCACACGGAGTCTACGCGCATCGCTTGTGCATAGCCTCGACCAATCTCCTGTTCACGGTGCAACCGTGAACAAAGAGCTTCTTCGAACCGTTACAAACACGACGCGAGCCGCCCAGCAGGGAGCCTGGGCGACTCGCTTTGACGCTGGCCAGGCCGGAGGCGAGTGCCGCCGCCAGGCCACGACCGACCGCGCCCGTCCTACGGACGGGCGCAATGGGCCAAACGGATCCGCGCCGCAGTGCGTGCAGCACCGCGCCGCCAGTCCAAGACATGCAAACCGCAGGCTTTGCAGCGAGGACCAGCCTGCTCAGCTTCGAACGAGGAGCCAGCAGCCAACAGGAGGACAGCAGTCGTCCACGCCAGCTGGAATGCGAGGACCGCCCCAGCCGCAGGTGGCCCCATACGTAATGCTTTGCGCAAAGCACCGTGCAAAAATGGCGTCTTTACATGGCCATGCAGCAAGCAGTGCCGCCAGATGAGCACACGGCCATGGGCGAAGTGCACCCGCAGGGCCAGCTGGCATTGCGTGGTGCACTCGCAAATCAACCCGCCCTCTCGTGCCAAGGACGGCGCGAGGGGAGCGCGAGCATCCACCAGCAGCCGTCTGGCTGCTGGTGTGAGCCATACTCAACACGCCGCGCGGAGCGGAGTGCGGAGCCATGAATGAGCAGTAGAGCCTGCGCCCCGAAGCACGGCCTGCGGCCCCTACCCTGCCGTCGGCCCGCCACTGGCGGCGTCGAGGACAGTTCGAGACGGTGTGCGGTGTCAGCCTGTGAGGCGCACTGCACTCGAACTGCACTAGTGGAAGCACCAACACGGCCCTCGGGCTGTTTTGGGGACCCGGACGCCAGCGGCCCCCCGGGAGAGGGGTGTCCTGGTTGTGTCTTGTCTGAGTGCCAGCGCACGCAGCTATCTTAACGGCGTGAGGTCAGCAAGAACCCTCGCGGCGTAGTGCAGTCTGTGAGGGTGTGTGCCTGCACGGATTGCACAAGTAACAAATCACTCCTGTCGGCATTCCTCCGGAACGGGGCGACAGAACACGTGTTATTCCGTAGTCGGGATGACCACAAATCGTCAGGGCACTCAAGAAGAGGCCAGCCGGCACTTCGAGCTGCGCTCGACATGGGGATGCGCACAGTCAATATGTCAATGCGCGCCGCGCGAGCGAGTCTAGAGACTCGGTCGCGAACTTTCCGAGAAGGAAGACAAGTGGGGCGGCGGCGTCGACAGATATCGACGCCGCCGTCGCCGCGCATCATGACGAGTTCGCATTCCCCATGTGACCCTCTATACCTCACCTTCGAGACAAGCCAGGGTTCAACCCAATGGACCTAGTGTGGCGTCGAGGCCCGCACTGTCTGGACATGCGGGCCGCGGCTGACAGAACGGCGGGCTAGGCATTGAGAGCCCAGGAGTTTTAATTCGCACAGAGGGCACGCGAGGTACGACCGTGCCCGGCCGTGCTATTAAAGCGACTCGGCTCTCTAACAGGCTGCAGCCCAGAGCCACACGGAGTCTACGCGCATCGCTTGTGCATAGCCTCGACCAATCTCCTGTTCACGGTGCAACCGTGAACAAAGAGCTTCTTCGAACCGTTACAAACACGACGCGAGCCGCCCAGCAGGGAGCCTGGGCGACTCGCTTTGACCTCCCCCCCCGCCCCACAGTGCGCCAGCGGCGCATTTGGGATGGACACCACACGTCGTCACACCGAGCAGCTCTCTGTCAACGGAAATTTCTCAGTTCTGATGCGTCATCCGGATGGAGCAACTGGCTTTGCTTAGATTGGGAGTCCTTTTGCTATGTGCTCTACGCGGAGAACTATGCCTCTTTTAGCCTCATCCTGCAGGCGATAGCCCAGCCCGCGTGCAGCGGTGGCGGCGACACTTGCAACACGAGCACGCCTCGCTTCGGCGCGCTCGATCCTTCACAACGGGCCGCCCGCAAGGACGCGTGTGCGGCCCTCTCTACTCGACCTGTGCCACGGCACGGGTCGTTCTAGTCATGCAGCCGCCCCGGCGATCGTGCTCGGGGCGTATCTCAGCACTCACCGCGCGAGACGCGTGGCGTGCCACAAACCAGTAAGCAGCAGCCTTCGCTGCTGCGACTCGAATGCTTCAAACGCGCACCTGTGCTTGCGCACGGCGTGCTCTACACGAGCCCCCCGGCCGCACGAGCGTACGGGCGGCTCGAATCCACCCTTCCCCCGCCCTAGCCACTGTTGGCTGGGCGGTGGGCGCCGTCCGCCTTGCGGCGGCGGCGACACTTGCAACACGAGCACACCTCGCTTCGGCGCGCTCGATCCTTCGCAACGGGCGCCCGCAAGGACGCGTGTGCGGCCCTCTCTACTCGGCCTGTGCCACGGCACGGGTCGTTCTAGTCATGCAGCCGCCCCGGCGATCGTGCTGGGGGCGTATCTCAGCACTCACCGCGCGAGATGCGTGGCGTGCCACAAACCAGTAAACAGCAGCCTTCGCTGCTGCGACTCGAATGCTTCAAACGCGCACCTGTGCTTGCGCACGGCGTGCTCTACGCGAGCCTCCCTACCGCACGAGCGTGCGGGCGGCTCGAATTCACCTTTCCCCCGGCGGCGGCGGCGACACTTGCAACACGAGCACACCTCGTTTCGGTATGCTCGATCCTTCACAACGGGCCGCCCGCAAGGACGCGTGTGCGGCCCTCTCTACTCGACCTGTGCCACGGCACGGGTCGCTTTAGTCATGCAGCCGCCCCGGCGATCGTGCTCGGGGCGTATCTCAGCACTCACCGCGCGAGACGCGTGGCGTGCCACAAACCAGTAAGCAGCAGCCTCCGCTGCTGCGACTCGAATGCTTCAAACGCGCACCTGTGCTTGCGCACGGCGTGCTCTACACGAGCCTCCCTACCGCACGAGCGTGCGGGCGGCTCGAATCCACCCTTCCCCCGCCCTAGCCACTGTTGGCTGGGCGGCGGGCGCCGTCCGCCTTGCGGCGGCGGCGACACTTGCAACACGAGCACGCCTCGCTTCGGCGCGCTCGACCCTTCACAACGGGCCGCCCGCAAGGACGCGTGTGCGGCCCTCTCTACTCGACCTGTGCCACGGCACGGGTCGTTCTAGTCATGCGGCCGCCCCGGCGATCGTGCTCGGGGCGTATCTCAGCACTCACCGCGCGAGACGCGTGGCGTGCCACAAACCAGTAAGCAGCAGCCTTCGCTGCTGCGACTCGAATGCTTCAAACGCGCACCTGTGCTTGCGCACGGCGTGCTCTACACAAGCCTCCCTACCGCACGAGCGTGCGGGCGGCTCGAATCCACCCTTCCCCCGCCCTAGCCACTGTTGGCTGGGCGGCGGGCGCCGTCCGCCTTGCGGCGGCGGCGACACTTGCAACACGAGCACGCCTCGCTTCGGCGCGCTCGACCCTTCACAACGGGCCGCCCGCAAGGACGCGTGTGCGGCCCTCTCTACTCGACCTGTGCCACGGCGCGGGTCGTTCTAGTCATGCAGCCGCCCCGGCGATCGTGCTCGGGGCGTATCTCAGCACTCACCGCGCGAGACGCGTGGCGTGCCACAAACCAGTAAGCAGCAGCCTTCGCTGCTGCGACTTGAATGCTTCAAACGCGCACCTGTGCTTGCGCACGGCGTGCTCTACACGAGCCTCCCGGCCACACGAGCGTGCGGGCGGCTCGAATCCACCTTTCCCCGCCCTAGCCACTGTTGGCTGGGCGGCGGGCGCCGTCCGCCTTGTTGCGGCGGCGACACTTGCAACACGAGCACACCTCGCTTCGGCGCGCTCGATCCTTCACAACGGGCCGCCCGCAAGGACGCGTGTGCGGCCCTCTCTACTCGACCTGTGCCACGGCACGGGTCGTTCTAGTCATGCAGCCGCCCCGGCGATCGTGCTCGGGGCGTATCTCAGCACTCACCGCGCGAGACGCGTGGCGTGCCACAAACCAGTAAGCAGCAGCCTCCGCTGCTGCGACTCGAATGCTTCAAACGCGCACCTGTGCTTGCGCACGGCGTGCTCTACACGAGCCTCCCTACCGCACGAGCGTGCGGGCGGCTCGAATCCACCTTTCCCCGCCCTAGCCACTGTTGGCTGGGCGGTGGGCGCCGTCCGCCTTGCGGCGGCGGCGACACTTGCAACACGAGCACACCTCGCTTCGGTGTGCTCGATCCTTCACAACGGGCCGCCCGCAAGGACGCGTGTGCGGCCCTCTCTACTCGACCTGTGCCACGGCGCGGGTCGTTCTAGTCATGCAGCCGCCCCGGCGATCGTGCTCGGGGCGTATCTCATCACTCACCGCGCGAGACGCGTGGCGTGCCACAAACCAGTAAACAGCAGCCTTCGCTGCTGCGACTCGAATGCTTCAAACGCGCACCTGTGCTTGCGCACGGCGTGCTCTACACGAGCCTCCCGGCCACACGAGCGTGCGGGCGGCTCGAATCCACCCTTCCCCCGGCCTAGCCACTGTTGGCTGGGCGGTGGGTGCCGTCCGCCTTGCGGCGGCGGCGACACTTGCAACACGAGCACACCTCGCTTCGGTGTGCTCGATCCTTCACAACGGGCCGCCCGCAAGGACGCGTGTGCGGCCCTCTCTACTCGACCTGTGCCACGGCGCGGGTCGTTCTAGTCATGCAGCCGCCCCGGCGATCGTGCTCGGGGCGTATCTCAGCACTCACCGCGCGAGATGCGTGGCGTGCCACAAACCAGTAAACAGCAGCCTTCGCTGCAGCGACTCGAATGCTTCAAACGCGCACCTGTGCTTGCGCACGGCGTGCTTTACACGAGCCTCCCTACCGCACGAGCGTGCGGGCGGCTCGAATCCACCCTTCCCCCGCCCTAGCCACTGTTGGCTGGGCGGCGGGCGCCGTCCGCCTTGCGGCGGCGGCGACACTTGAAGCGGTCGCGGCGCGTATGCGTCGTACTGTTAGGGCGGCCGGGCCCGAAGACGGCCCGGCCAGGCTCTGCATAAGGCCATCTTCGCCACAACGCGTGGCATTGGTCCAACTACGGCAACCCACAGCGAGGGGGGCCGCTTAGGCGACCTTGCTCACATCAGCTGCATATGCTTCAGTGTGGTGCAAGGAGGAGTGGAGAGGGACCTTTGACGGTGTCTGGCCCATGCGGGTTGGCACGTACCTAGTTGTGCGCATATGCGTACGCGACCGTTTTGGAGCGCGGGGCGGCGGCGTCGACAGATATCGACGCCGCCGTCGCCGCGCATCATGACGAGTTCGCATTCCCCATGTGACCCTCTATACCTCACCTTCGAGACAAGCCAGGGTTCAACCCAATGGACCTAGTGTGGCGTCGAGGCCCGCACTGTCTGGACATGCGGGCCGCGGCTGACAGAACGGCGGGCTAGGCATTGAGAGCCCAGGAGTTTTAATGCACACATGCGCCGCCGACCGACGCGCCCTGTCCGTCCGGCGTCCGGCTGGGAGAGAGAGTCCAATTAGCGTTGGCCTGCCCTCTTCCGATCTCGCTATCACGCGCGGAGGCGTGGCGTCGAGTCCTTCCACAGAAAGGTGGCCGCCTGCCCTCCTGCGACGCCGTTGAGGATCGCCAGCCCGTCGCGTGCTAGCCGGGGTCGTCCTCCCGATGCGGGGGGGCTAGCACTAGCCGTCTTCCACATGGTCCCTCGGAGAGCGTAAGAGATTCTTTAAGCCGTATGTACACTGTGGTTGACCCCTCGGAGACCCGTGTTTACTTTATGTCCCCTTCCCTGCGAACGCGCACCCGCACCCTGGGTCAGGGCGCTCTAGCCCGCAGCCCGTCCCCCCGAGCATCCGGCCCGCTAGAGGCGGTAATGTGGCGGAGGCGGCGAGGTCGAGGTCGAACGACAGACCCTAATCTCCTAGACTGTAGTGTGCTAGACACGCCTCATCATGTCGCCCCCTCGTGTGGCTGAGAATCAACAAGTGCCCCCCCCCCCCCCCCCAAAGTCTGCCTAGCAGCCGGGCGGTTTGCCAGTGACCGTGCATGCATTCCAAGTATAATCCGCCTGGTTCGCCGCTTTGCACTTGGTGATCATGTTCTTCAGCCCCGTGTTGGCTCCATTGTTACAGTTGAGCTTCGGAACCCGTTGGAACTTGACAAACTCCCTGGCCAGGAGGAAGTTGGGGCTTATGGTTATGGTTGTCAGCTCTGACATCGTGCCTACCGTCATTCCAATGTCGAAACCCCCGCTGCCGACGACGACAAGGCTGCTGAGGTCGATCTCCTCCAACGCCGGCCAGCTGCGCAGCCCAATTCTACTCGCGTACTGGAGGCTAGGGAGGGAAAGCTTTTTCCACGTGTTGCAAGGACTCCCAATTCGCACACAGGTGTCTCCCATGGCATGGAAGGTCTTGTCGATCTTTTGCAGGGCGGGAAAGGAACACGAGGTCGCCCTCCCGCACCCAGGCACGTTGAGCTCGTGGATGCGTCGTAGCGACGGAAAGACGACTTCGTCGTCGCCTGGCGCAAAGGTAATCCCCGTATTCACGCCATTCCCGAAGGCCATATCGATCCCGATGGACACTGTCTGGAGATCCTTGAACGCAATGCTCAGATCCCTCGCAGAGACGTCTTTCCCCCTGATCATAAGCTTCCCATCGTAGTGGGTGATGCCTTCCAGGATGAGTTTCGACGCTTCGTAGTTGGGGCCCGGCGAGAAGTCCAACGCCCCGTCCATTGTGGGTGTCTGTACATTTTGAATGTTCGGTTCTGAAATTCCATATGCGACCGTCGGAACAGGAGCTGCAAGGAGCGCTGCCACCTGCGGGGAAAGGCCATGGACGTGTCACCATGCCACAGAGGTGCTCACGGCAAGTCCGAGCGCGGCGGCCGGGAAGGGTCTTGGGAATGGCTCCGGCACCTGGGTCCGGAGCGTCTCCATCTCGGCAGTAAGCGACTCCATCTCGGGATTGGGGCACTGGCCGATGGCCGCACAGCACTGCGTCGAGGTCGACGTCTCTGAGAGACGGCGGCTCTGCCCGGCGATAGGCCACCACCCGCGTCGCGCGGCGATCACCTGCTGCAGCGCCCACGTCGTCGCGCGCGGCTCCGGCTCTGGCGAGCGCCCTCTCTCCAGGCTCCAGGCGCGAGCCCTCTCCGCCAGCAGCGGATTGCCGACCAGTTCGCTCGGCGACGGCCACCAGTCTGCCCACGGCGGCCGCTCGTCGCTGCCCGACGCGGCAACGATCCGCGCCATCATCTCGTCGGGCTCGTCGAGAGGCAGCTCGAGCCGGGGCGATGAGTCCCTCACCGAATAACGGACGCGGCTCGATCCGATCGGATCCGATTCGACCCACGCCCAGTCGCACAGGCGGTTCCCTGTGACGCCCCGCAGCGCGGCCAGCAGCGCGATCCGCGGCGACGCATCACGTGGGCGCATCGGCAGCTCGCGCACACGATTGCGTGCGGCGTGCACGCGCGAGGCCGCCTCCTCGGCCCGGCGCCGTCGCTGCTGCTGCTGCTGCTCGCGCGCCTCCTGCTTGCACTTCTCCTCGAGCACGCGCTGCTCCTCCTCAACCACGCGCAGCTCCTCTGCTGCCTCCAGCTCCAGCCTGGCATCTTCTCGATCGTAGCGAGCCGCAGTCTCTGCTGACCGCTCCTCCTGGGAGGCGGTCAGGCGACGCCAAGCCTTCGTGGCCGTGTTAAAGGTCGTGCGGCTCTCCCTTTTGTCGTGTGCCGGCCAGCGCGTACCTGTCATCTGCCAGAACCACATTGTTGGCTCGCCGCTGTCGCCGGTCTCGGGAACCGTACCCATACTACTCAAAAGTACAATATACTACCACAAAGCACCACTAGCGATTTCGCGCGGAGGGCGTAGTGAAGCGCTGGGGCGCTCACTGTGTGTTATTCGGGTGGGGATCCATCAGTGGTAACCGGCTTTAGTCACAGATCCAAGCTCAGACGCCACACCAACACCACAAACACGCTCACTTCGCCGCTGCTGTAGAGGGCCCCCGGGGGCCCATACTACGTCGAAGTACGGACCCGATCTCGGCCCTCACGGGCTGCCACGCGCCCGCGCGCGGCGCGGGCCGCACCGCCCATGCCCCCGGGTCACCGACCCCGCCTCTCGGCCCTCTCGGCCCTCAGGAGCGTGCGGGAGACCGGCGAGGGGCGCGCCGCGCGCCGCCTGCAGAGCCGCCTCCCAGAAGGCATTGTCGCCTCCGCTGGCGGGGTTCCCGCGCGCCCGCCCGCGCCCGGACCCGCGCCCGCTGCGCCCGCGGGCTCCGGATGCGCCGCCATCCTTCTCCTTCTTCTCGATGGCAGTCCGCGTGTGCTTGTCGACGGGTCGGCGGCGTGGTCGAGGGGAAGGTCGCCGGCGGCCGCAACTCCGCCGCCGTCGCTCCGCCGGCTCTGACCGAGTATCGGGCGTTGAGGGCGGCGGCGCAAGACGGGTCTGGCGCATCTATCGCCACGAGCCTCGCGACCGCGGTCGTGGCACACCTGGCGGCGGCTCTCGAGGCCGTCTCTACGGCGCTCGACGCCGTGTGAGGTCGCCGGCGGCCGCAACTCCGCCGCCGTCGCTCCGCCGGCTCTGACCGAGAATCGGGCGTTGAGGGCGGCGGCGCAAGCGGGTCTGGCGCATCTATCGCCACGAGCCTCGCGACCGCGGTCGTGGCACACCTGGCGGCGGCTCTCGGGGCCGTCTCTACGGCGCTCGACGCCGTGTGAGGTCGCCGGCGGCCGCAACTCTGCCGCCGTCGCTCCGCCGGCTCAACCGAGTATCGGGCGTTGAGGGCGGCGGCGCAAAGTGGGTCTGGTGCGCCACACGGCCACCACCCTTGCCAGCGCCCTTGCCGCCGCCCTTGCCACCCTTTGCCGCCTTGCCTCCGCCGCGGGCGGCGGTGGGAGCGGCCTGCTGGGCTAGCATGTTGTCCTTGCTGGGGACGGGCACGTGGAACGCACGTTACATGTTTGAACGGCCTCCAGAATTCAAACAAAAAATAGCCAAGGCCTTCTCGCAACCCCTCCGACCCCCCGGGACCCGTGGGCGTCGAAGAGGCGCTCTCGGGGGGCCGTTCTGAGTTCATACTACCTCGAAGTACAATATACTGCGTCAAAGCACCGGCCCTGAGTCCGTCGCCGTTGCGGGCCTCGAGCTTGTCAGCGCCACGGTAGTCGGTGAGGTTCGGGGGGTCCCACTGCGCCGCGCTCTCGCGCGTGAAGAGGCGCGGGCGCCCTGCGCGAGCCGCGTGCTCGCAAATGCCGCAGCAGACGTGCTCGCATCCACAGGGCAGCATTGTGCCCCGAGAGTGAACCGGACGTACGGCAGCGGTTGTGGATTAGTGCGAGTGAACCGGATTTCAACTGCCAGCACCGCCAAGGGGAGAGAGTGGGTACCTTACAAAACAAGTTTCTTCCATTGTACGATAAAGAAGAAAGACATCGCCCGCTCGGCACCATTTAGCTCTCTATCTGATTCGATGGCCTGTGCTCTGCTCCTCTCGCTCGGCACCCTCACGCCCAGCGCGAGGGCGAAGCCCGCCGTGGCCTCCGTGACGTCCTCCGCTCCTCAGCTGGTCGAGGTCTCGCCTGCCAAGGGCTCGATGCTCGTGGCGGCGTGGCAAGCGCGGGCAGCGAACGCCAACACCCTGCAGACGGTCCCTGACGGCAAGACGGGCACAAAGCTAAAGGTGCTCGCCGTTTCAGGAGCGGAGCGGATACGGCGCGCAAATCGCAAGCAGCAGTACGAGCGCTTCCAAGCCTGCGCCGCAGCTGTTGCGGGTGCCGGCGATGCGGGCGCCGCTAAGCTCTTCGCCACGGTCGGCGGCTGTGCGTCCACGCTCTGTCTGGTGGAGGTGGATGAGGACGAGTGGAGTGTCAAGTCGCTCTGCGTGAGCCCGGACGCGCGCGAGCTGCCCTCCGTCGCCGAGGCGGAGGAGGCGGCGCTGCAGGGGCTGCGCGGGCTCTGCGCCGGCTCCGGAGGGCGGCTGCGGGTGGCATCCGAGGTCGAGGCATCCCTCGTGGGCAGCCGGCAGAGCCTCGGCCTGACCGCGACGAGCGAGGACGGCGAGCTGGGCGAGGGAGGCGGCAGGATGGGCGCGGCGGAAGCCGTCCACGACGCGCTGCGCTCGCGGCGAACGATCAATGACTTTTCGCCTCAGCTGCCTGCCGGGTGGGAGGAGGCGCTGGAGCGCGCTGTGGAGGCAGCCACCTTTGCACCCAACCACAAGCGGACCGAACCGTGGCGCTTCCACCTCCTCGGACCTCGCTCAAGTGCTGCTCACCCGCCTTGCTCTCTCTCCCTCTCTCCCCGCTCTCCCTCTCCCTCTCTCCCTGCCCTCCCTCCCTCTCTCCCTCTTATGCTGACCCAACCCCGCCTGCCGCCCTCTCTCTCTCTCTCCACCCAGTCCGGCGGGTCTGCGAGCTCAATGCGGAGCTCGTGACTGCGTCCAAGGGCGACGCCGCGGGCGCCAAGAAGCTGGAGCGCTGGCTCGCGATTCCGGGCTGGCTCGTCGTCACGTGCGTGCGGCGTGAGGGCGGCGACTCGATGGAGGAGCCCGCCGGCTTGGCTCGCGAGGACTACGCCGCCGTCTGCTGCGCCACTCAGAATCTCTGCCTCTCGCTTCACGCCGACGGGCGCAGCGTGAATTGGCGGAGCTGCACGCAAGGCGAGCTATCGTGACACCTGTCCTGCGCGGCCCCATAGGCTCGGCACAAAGTGGACGAGCGGGCCGGTCAACTTCGACCCGCGCTTCGCCGGCGCGGTCGGATTGCCCGACGACGAGTACGTGGTAGGCACTGTTTGGTTCGGGGCGGCCGCCGGCGAGAAGGCGCCACCCGCGCCCGCCAAGCGCCTCGCGGTGGGAGACGTGCTCCGGCAGTCCGACTAGCTCGAGTCCATGGAGACTACTAGGGCCGTAGGGTTAAGGGTAGGAGCTGCGTGATATTTTGTGTAAAAGAGGAGATAGATAGCATCTCTCCGCAGACGATACTCTGGGAGGTTGGAGTTTTCTGATGATTGGAGTGTCTATCTGTATGTACTCCTCGAGATCTCTCCAAATCTGATCGGTCGTACTGACCGCCGACAGATCACTCCAGACATCTCCAGACAGCAGACAGGCCGACGTCTGCACGCGGCCGGCCGGGCGAGAGGCTTGACACGATCCGACCCTGCGACCCTGATGCTGCTGCTCTAGCTATCAGACATGCACTGCTGACTGCTGCCACAATGTGCGACCGGTGCTGGCCCACTTGGCGGCCTTCCCGGTCAGTGGTGAGGCGCAGTTCAGAGCTGTCGAAGGCGCGATGCCGCACTGGTCCCACATCGGTGACACGAGACCACCACGTTTGCCGGTCCAAGAGAGAGGCACCGGCGCTGTCCTGAGAAGGTGCGTGGTCCTCTTGACTGCCCATGCGCGCGAGGCTGTGTAGGCATAGCCTCGAGAGTGCCAGCAGCCAATCCGAGGCGACGCGCATTGCGCCAGAAGCGTGCACACGATGGAAGGACACCTTCCTACTGGCCCCACGATCAGGTCGTCACTGAATGCTTGATACTAAGGCCGCGAGCTATGCAGGTGATCAATTGTGCAGCATGGCACGGTCAGCAGCGCCGATAGGATGTCGCAAGGCGTGATACTCTGATAGCATGGCCGCCAGTACGGCGAATTCCCATGAAAACAAGTACGAAATCGCGCAAAAAACTCGAAAAAATCGGCGCCTGCGGCGGGCCATCGGATCCCATCTCCTCCCCCGCATGGACACCCTCTGGGGCCCCCGCGCCGGCCCAGAGAGACGATATTGTGCCAGATAGCAGATTGGTTCATTGTGGAGATTGCAGTTTGCACAGATATCTCCACCACACATAGATAGAGTATAAAGATCTCTGTGCCCCCACCCCCCAGAGCCCAGTCCGCCCACAGAGATGTGGAGAGTGCAGAAAAGATCCCCCGTACAAGTTGCCGTGTCGGTGCCCGCCGTCGACCGTCGTCGCGTCGTCCCACGTCCCTCTTCGCGTACGCGAGGCCGTGTGCGCGTGGTGTGCGCGGCGCGACCGCGGCATGCCCATCGCATGCGGCAGTTGCCGGCAGACGCAGACGACCGCGGACGATCTCTCGGTCTCGGCTCTCGCGCCTGGTGACGCGCGCCGCGCGGCGGCTCGGATAGGACATAGGTAGCTAATTATTCGACGCGTGCACGAACTGCCTCTACTCACTCAAAGGCGGTCCCCTTTGTTGCACATGACAACAGTGTACTATTACTACGTACCACACTTTTGACTCGTGTGAATCGATTGTGTGTCACACACTCACGAGGGAACGTGCGCCGCCTCTCGGTTGGCCTTCCAGACGGCCTGCTCGTCCTCGTACACCTCCTTCTTCCAGATGGGCACCTGCGCCTTGAGCTCGTCGATGGCGAAGGCGCACGCCGCCAGCGCCTCCGCGCGATGCGCCGACGAGATTGCAATCTCGACCGACGCCTCGGTGACGGGGACGGTGCCGGTGCGGTGGGCGATCGCGATGTGGCGGACGGGCCAGCGCGCGCGCACCGCGGCGCAGAGGGCGAGCATCTCCTTGCGCGCCATCGCCTCGTACGCCTCGTACTCGAGCCTCACCACCGCCCTCCCCTCGAACGTCTCTCGCGTAGTGCCAGTGAAGGTCGCGACGGCGCCGGCGGTCGGGCAGACGACGCGCGGGACGAGGGAGCCGCACGGGAGGGGCAGCGGCGTGAGCAGCACCGTGTCGCGCGGGTCGTCGGTCGAGGCGCCGCCGACGCCGGAGGGCGCCGCGCCAGGGGTCGTCGAGGCCACCCGACCCGCGGGCAGCGTCGTCGGCAGAACGGTGTCTCTCCAGTAGGCGGAGTCGGCGAGGAAGGCGAGCGGCGGGAAGAGCGGCGCCGGGAGGGGCTGCGCCAGGTCGCACCACCGCCACTCCACGCACTTGTCGGGCTCCATCACCCGAGGCTCGGCGGCGGCCCCGCCGGCGCTGTCGGGCGCCGCGCCGAGCGGCACTCGCACAAACACCGTCACCGAGTGCACCTTGCCGTCGATGACGTTGTTGGAGACGACCGGGATCACCGCCGCGCCGGACGCGAACACCTGGGCCGCGCCGAGCCCGGTCTCCTCCTCCAGCTCGCGCAGCGCGCACGCCTCAAAGGCCTCGCCCTCCTCAAGCCAGCCGCCCGGCAGCGCCCAGGTGCCGGAGCCGTGCGAGCCGCGGCGGAGCCCGAGGAGCAGACGCCCGCCGTCGATGACGAGCACGCCGATGCCGACGCCGACCTTTGGCGGCATGTGGGAGGAATCCTTGTGAAGAGGTGACCACAAGAACACTCGCGCGCGCAGGGTTCGCGCTCACCACACCATTGGGGAAGTTGAGCTTGAAGCTGCGCACCATAAAAACGGTGGCGCGGAAGGGTTCGCGTTAACCACACCATTGGGGAAGTTTTTCGATCAGAGTGAGGGGGCGCATGAGCCGGACTTGTGGGCTGGGCTTTCATTCATTTCAGTTCTCTCTGCGTTCTCGCACATGGAGGAGGTTCTCGTCTGTTGCCATGTCCCGAACTGTTACTCCCCTTTCGGCGGGTGGGCGGGATGTCTGTGGGCCCGAGGAGCTCAAGGTTCACAGCCTGATGAGCAGTCCCAGGCAGACGCCGCCGACGGCCGCAGCACTGACATATGCCGTGTGACCGACGCTCCTCCGTGCCTGGCGACTTATCGCGACGCGGCTGGGAGCTGACCGAGGCTGGCGACGCTGACGCCGCTCTCGCCTGCCACCGCGAGGCGACCGGGCTGCCCGGCGCGGGCGGGCGCACCTGGTTCCACCGTGCGCGCAGCGAGCAGCGCTTTGGGCACGACGCGGCGGCGCGCTCGTCGTTCGGCCGCTCGCTCACCGCCAGCCTCCCTCCTGCTGAGGCCAAGGAGGCGCACTTTCAGCTCGGCAAGCTGCAGCGCGACGCCGGCCTGCTTGCCGAGGCGGAGGCCAGCTACCGCGCCGTGCTGGCGATCGACCCGCTGCTCGCCGGCGCGCACATCCTGCTCGGCGTCGTGCTGCGCGAGCTCGGTCGCCTCGAGGAGTCGGTCGAGGCGTACGGAGAGGGCTTGCGGCTCAACCCGTCGGTCGCCGCAGCGCACTACAACCGCGGCCAGGCACTGCTCTCGCTGCGCAGACCGGCCGAGGCGGCAGACGGCTTCCGCGCGGCGCTGAGGGCCGACTCTGCCTTCTCGCTCGCGCAGGAGGCGCTCGGAGGCGCGCTGCCCCGACTCGGCGTCGGCTGCGTCTCCATCTCAGCCACATCTCCCACCCCGCAAACGTCTCGGCCACGTCTCGGCCATACCTCGGAGGCGCGCTGCTCGACCTCGGCGACGCGGACGGCGCGGCAGAGGCGCTGAGTGCGGCGCTGCGGCAGCGGCCGGAGGAGACGAAGCTTGCGCCGCTCCGTGGGCAAGGCTCTGCCCTAGCCCCGACCCCGACTCTGACCCCGACCCTGACCCCAGGCGCGGCTGCACCACTCGCTCGGCAAGGCGCACTACCTCCGAGGCCGACGGCAGGAGGCGGCGGCGGCGCACGCTGCGGCGCTCGCCCTGGACCCGTCCTTTGCCTATGCGCACAACGACCTCGGCAACGTCCTCTCCGACTTGCCGGGCCGCGAGGCCGAGGCGCCGCCACCGCCGAGGCCGACGCTGCGAGCCTAGCGCCGCGCCTTCCGACGCCTCTCCGCCGCCGCCCCCGCCCCCAGGCGCACCACCACTGTGCCGAGGCCGCTTGTTCACAGCTGCAGGTGTGAAGAGACGCTTTTCACGCCCCAGGCGCACCATCACTATGCCGAGGCCGTCCGCCTCGCGCCGCAGCTCGCCGAGGATCGCTTGCGACCTCCGGCGCCGTCCGTCCCTCGCTCCCTTCCCCGACCTTTCCCGGGCCTCTTCCTGCAGGCCCACTCCAACCTCGGCACCGCCCTCAAGGGACTCGGGCGGCACGCCGAGGCCACCGCACACACACGCGCCACCCGCCGCTCCCCCTGCGGAGCAGTCAGGGGGATGGCATGCTCTCTGTCTCGGCAGGCCGCCGCGTCGTACTCGGCCGCCATCCGCCTCAAGCCGCACCTCTGCGAGGCGCACAAGAACCTCGGCGCAGCCCTCACCGAGCTCGGAAGGCCGCGCGACGCCGTCGCCTCCTTCGCCACCGCGCTCGACATCAACCCGCAGTTCTGGCCGGCGTGTCGCCGCGCCGCCGCCGCCGCGCCGTTGCGGTTGGAGGGTCGCCCCGCCGACACGCCTCGTCGCCCGTGCCCCTCAGGCGCTGTACGACTTGCTCGACGGGCAGCAGTTCCTCTGCGATTGGCGCGGCCGCGAGGTGGAGATTACCCGAGATTACCCGAGATTACCCGAGATTACCCGAGATTACACTGGCGCGGCCGCGAGGCGCGGCTGCGCGAGCTGGAGCGGCACTTCTTCGGCGCCCTGTGTGAGCCTCGTTCTGCGAGCAGGCGCGGCTGAGAGAGCTGGAGCGGCACCTCGACGAGTGGCACTCGCGCGGCAGGCTCGGGGCCGGGCCGACCGAGCGGCTGCACGCCGGCCTCGCTCCCTTCCACACGCTCGTCTGGCCCGTCTCGGACAAGACGCGTCGCCGAGTCGCGCTCAGCCGAGCCCGCCGCGACGTCGAGGCGGCGGAGGCGGCCCCGCTCGTGCCGCCGCTGCGGTGGGGCGGCGGCGGAGGCGGCGGCGGCCATGGCGGCGGCGGCGGCGGCGGCATTTTGCGGCTCGGGTTTCTGTCGTCCGACTTTGGCCCTCACCCTGTGGGCTGGGCGATGCTGCCGCTGATTGAGCAGCTCGTCGCGTCGACGCGGCTGGAGGAGTTTTTGTTTCGCCCTGGACCCGCCCGGTTTCCCCTTCCCTCCCCCCCCCCCCCCCCCCCTTCGCACCGCCGTCGCCCCGCCTCCCGCAGGTGGTCTGCCTCGCGCTCGACTTGCCCGAGAGGCAGCACGCTGGGACCGCCGAGCGGCGCGCGATCGCCGCGGCGGCGCACGCTTTCTTCGACCTCACCCGCCTCACCGACGCGGAGGCGGCGCGCGCGATCGACGGCTTGCGGCTGCACGTCCTCGTCAACCTCGTCGGCCACACCGCGGGGGCGCGGCACGCCCTCACGCACTACCGCCCCGCGCCGGTGCAGGCCTCGTACTACGGGTACGCCGGCACGACGGCGCTGCCGCAGATGCACTACGCGCTGCTCGACGCCGCGGCGGCGCCGCCGCCGCTCGCGGCGGCCGAGTTTACCGAGCGGATGGCCTACTTCCCCTTCTCCCACTTTGTGGCGGCGCACGCGCGCCGCTATGCGCACGCGCCCCACGCCTCCCGCCTCGCCCACCCGTGGCCGGCCGGCGAGTGGCCGGCCGGCGAGGAGGAGCGCGCCACGTGGTCGCCCGCGCTGCGGCGTGTGGACTCGAGCGACGGGGGCCCGCCCCTGCGGCGAGAGGACCTGAGGCTCGGCCTCTCTCCGCGCCGGCTGCGCGGCGTCGCCCTCTGCAACTTCAACCAGCTGTACAAGCTCGACCCCGACTCGTTCGGCGCGTGGGCAAACGCGCTGCGCCGCCTCCCCGAGGCGTCGCCGTGGCTCTCTCTCCGTTGTTAGTTCCTCGGTGCTGATTCCCATTTCTTCTCCCCGAGGCGTCGCTGTGGCTCTCGCGCGTCTCGGTGCGGCGCGGCTGGGCGGAGCATGCGGAGCAGAGCCTGCGCGCGCAGGCGGCGGCACACGGCGTGACCGGCCGGCTTGGCTTCGTCCCAAAGCTGCCCGAGGCCGACTTTATCCCCGCGCGCTCGCTGGCCGACCTGATGGTGGACAACCGCTGGTACAACGCGCACACCACCGGCGCCGACTCGCTGTGGGCGGGCGTGCCCGCCGTGGCGCTGCAGGGGCGCGGCCTCGCCAGCCGAGCGTCGGGCTCCTTCCTCGCCGCGCTCGGCCTCGGCTACACCGTGGCTCCGAGCTGGAAGGCGTACGAGGACCTGATCTGCAGCCTCGCTTCGACCCCTGAGCGGCTGCAGCTGCTCCGGCGGCGGCTGCTCGACGCGCGGAGCGACGCGCCCTTCTTTGACCTCGAGGGACTCGCGCGCGCGCAGGAGCGGCTCGTGCACGGCATGTGGAGGGCACACGAGGCGTCGCCGGCCTCCGGCCCGAAGATGCACATCATCGCCGCGCGGGCAAGGACGTGAAGGCTCGTGTCTGATTGTACGTTCTCCTCTCATTGACAGTCTGTGGCACTCTTTCTACTTTCAGTGGTCGTCACAGTGCTTATGTGTTATGAAGGAAGAAAAATCCCGCCGGCAGTGGCGAGTGGGGGCTGGGGGCGGCCCCAGTGGGGCACTTGGACGTTGGAGCCGCGACATTCAGCCGTCGCGCCGCAGAGGCCTCTGCGACTGCGTTCAGGTGTCAGGAGTCAGGTCGAGATCGAGCTGAGCAAGATCATCCAGTGACGCGACAGCTGAATCGCAAGCGTTGAGGAACGCGACACAGATTTTAGGTGAAGAACAGTCAGGCTCGGACTGGACACCAGCGCGGTATGGGTGGACGCTAGACACAGATAAAAAGCCCCTCCCTCCCACGGGACCGGAATCCGGCCATGGTGGTGGTAGAGATTGTCGACGTAGCGGTGGTTGGTGCAGGCGCCGCTGGCCTCACCGCAGCTCGCAGCCTGTCCGCTCACGGGCTCCGTGTCGTGGTGCTCGAGGCTGGGTCCAAGGTGCGTCACTGCGCGCGCTAACATCCGGCGGGAGTTGCCACCTCCGTGACCGCTTGCCTGCCGCCCAAGGTGGGTGGCCGAGTGCTGGCCGACAAATCACTCGCACCGTGGCCCCTCGAGCTCGGGCCCGAATTTCTCCACGGCGAGCATCACAACGCGCTCCTGCGGCTGGTCGCCGACGGCATCGAGGGCAAGCCAGAGGCGTCGCTGGTCGAGCTCGAGTGGCCGAACTACTACTTTTTCGGAAAGGAGGGCGTCCTGATGCTAGCGGAGGAGGCGGACGAGCAGCCGGACGTCGCACTGATGCACGAGAGCTTCGAGAAGCTCGGCGAGATCTCGCCAGCCACTTTCTCGGCTCGTCCCTCACGCACCCACCGCCGGCCGTGCCCGCTTTGGCAGGTGAGATGGCTCCTCCGCCCTGCGGAGCGGAGGCGGAGGAGGAGCCGACGCTGCTGCAGTACTTTGCCAGCTGCGGCCTCTCCTCGCGCGTGCTCGACCTGGCCGATGCCATCTTTGCCAACGACTACGGCGCGGACATGTCGGATGTGCGCCGCCGCTACGCCCTCTAGTCCCACCACCTCGATTGGAGGCAAGAGGAGAGCCTCTTCTGACTCTCACGACCGCCGCCACACTCGCCCGCCCCGCAGGTCGGGCTGCACGAGGTGATGCACGAGCAGCGCCACTGGACGTACGGCGAGAAGTACCTGGTGCTGCGGGGCGCGTGCCTGCAGGCGGAGAGAAGAGAAGAGAAGAGAAGAGAAGAGAAGAGAAGTACCTCGTGCTGCGAGGCGGCGAGGTGGTGAGCCGCTCGCGACCGCTGCGGCGCCGAGGGCCGCCTCCCTACAAAGCATGGACGTGTCACCGAGCGGGCGCCTCTAGGACGCGATGGAGTCGCTCGGTCGCGGCCTGGACGTGCGGACAGCGTGGCGCGTGCAGCGCATCGACGCGTCTCCGACCGGCTGGGGCGCGGACGGTGCCGCCCCTGCACCGCCCCCTCCCGCCCCTTCCCCCGCCTCGCTCGGCGGAGCGCTCGCTGGCGGGGAGTAGGCGCCGCCGTCGAGCTCAGCGCCGCCGACGGCCGAGTGGTGCGCGCGCGCGCCTGCGTCGTCACCGTGCCGCTGTCCGTACTGCAGCGGGGGGAGCCGGAGTTTCGGCCGCCGCTGCCGCCGCCGCAGGCAGGAGCGATTCGCAAGCTCAAGATGGGGTCCGCGCTCAAGGTGATCGTGAGGCTGCGGCGCCGCTTCTGGCCGGCCGACTTTTACGACGCCGTCTGCTCCGACTCGTTCCTGCCGGAGGTGTGGCTCTCTCCCGCCGCCGAGCTGATGCGGCCCGACGCGGCGCCGCCCTACACCATCGTCGGCTTTGTGGCGGGCGCGCGGGCGGAGCGGGTGGGGAGGCTGCCGCACGCAGACATCGCTCGCCGGATGCTCGCCCAGCTCGACGGGATGTTTGGCAGCAGCGACGACCCCCACCCCGCGAGCAGCAGCTGCGACGGCTTCCTCGTCAAGGACTGGGCCGCCCACCCCCACGTCCACGGCGCCTACTCGCACCCGACGCGCGGCGCGCATGGCGCGCGGCCCGCGCTGGGGGAGGCGGCGCACGGCTGCGTCTTCCTCGCGGGCGAGGCGTGCCACGCCGGCGTCAACCCGTGCATCCACGGCGCGATGGAGACGGGAGAGCAGGCGGCGGCGCGGTGCTGGTCTTCCCTACAGCCGCAGTCGCGGAGCCGGCTGTGAGCACGGCCGCGCGATGCGCGCCGCGCCCGCTTACGCGCGAAAGCCGAAACCACACGCTGCAAGCGCAGAGAGAGAACTCAACTTTTTTGTCACATTGCGTGACACCGCGGTCAAAATGTCACGTGCATGTCGCCTTTCCCTAATAAGCACTCTTTCGCCACATCGGCCCCGCCCCGGGATAATGTTTCCGCGGCGCTGCATAGTGCATTTGTGCGCCTAGAGCATGTGCGCCCACGCCTCTCTCGCCTGTGTGTGTGTACGGCTCTCATTCCGTCTCCACCGCCGCCCCAGCAGAAGAATGAGGTGACTACACTTCATCCTTCTGCTTGGCCTCCCGCTTCTTCCTCCTCCTCCTCCGCTTAGCCCGCTTGGCCGCCTTCTCCGCCGCCTCCTTGGCCGCCTTCGCCTCTGCGTCCGCCTTTGCCTTTGCAGCCTTGCGCACCTCGTCCTTCGCCTTCCACTCGGGCGTCTCCGCCGGGCCCGGCGTCCGCCTACGCGGGCAGGGCGCGCTGTCAGCGAGAGGACAGGCCGCTGGGCACGCCCGACCAACCGCCCGAGCGCTTGCTGTTCCAGTCGGTGGCGACACACTCCGGCTGCTCGAGCGCAAACTCGACAATCTGAGCAGAGGCGGCGGCGAGGCGGTCGGCTGCGCAAGTGCGAGCACAGGCGGGCGCGGCGGCGCCACCTCGTCGGCGAACAGGCCATGGTTGGTCGAGAAGAGGATCGTCGCGTTGTCGACGACGTACGCCTGCGCATCCATCCCCTTTGAGCCCAGCAGCGCATTCCACCTGCGCAAACAGAGGCGACCGCTCTCTCGCCTCCGCGCCAGACCGCGCGCGCACGCCGCGGCGCACCGTTTTGCAATCTCCTCAGTGCCGGTCTTATCCTCGCAGCAGCCGGGGTAGTCGACCGTCGCAAAGATCATCGTCGGCCCTGTCGTCTTTTGCGAGTCCTCGACCATTCGCTGCCGCTTCTTCGGGTCCTTCTCGCGCTGCAGCTTCTCCACGTCCAGACCGCGCGCCTTTGGCGGCTTGAACTCGTACTCCTCCTTCTCCTGCGGCGCTAGCAGCGAAGGGTGAGCGCGAATACTCGAAACGGGCAGCAGGGCCGTCGCTCGCGCTCTCCTCGGGCGTCTCCCACTCCTCCTCGACGCGGCGCCAGTCCTCCTCGGTCATCTGAGCAGTCTTCTTGGCGATGTCGCGCTGCGTCCGCGCTCCGGCCGAGGCCAAGGAGCAGACGAGCAGAGCGGACGCGAGCCACGCACGCGCTGTCGCGGCAGGCGCCATCCAGGGGGTTACGATTTTCTTTTTTGCACAACACTGGGTCGTACGTAAATTCTTCTTTGCGCATCGGGGGCAGCCACGGTAGGTCGGTAGCGACTGACGCGTCCTCTTCTGGTGGCGCGGAGGGCGCTGCGGGCAGCGTTCCCGACGAGATCGTGGCTGCCTGGCTGCGGCTTGGCAAAGCGACGGCGCAGCGGTGCTGGCGTGGCTCGACGGCGGCGGGAGGGTGGATGCGACCTTCACTCGTGACGGGGTGAGCGGTAACACGCTGCTGATGGTCGCCGCCCGCATCCTATGGAGCGTCCTCACGTTTGATGCACTGGCAGACGATCTCTGCTCGCCCGCCGGCCGTCCTGATTGAGATCGCTTCCAGTCTCAATTCTCTTCCTATTCGACTTCGGCCCCTCACCGCACTTCACCGCCCTCTGCGCCTCTCTTGTCGTCTTGTCGCCCTAGCGGCTCGGGCCCAGGCGTGAACTCCTCACTGCGATTTGGAAATCCTTCTGTCCCTAGAAAAGAAAAAGAAAGAAAGAAAGAAAACAGACAACCCAAGGGAGGGATGGGAGGACGGCACGCCGCCACCACACAGGGATTTTAAGGAGAGGTGTGTGGTGCGCTAGCCGTCGCCCACCCTAGGGAGTCTGCCTCTTCCTATCTCTCTTCGCAGTCTCTCGCCGCTTCTCGCTGCAATCTTCTAGAAAAGAAAGAATGCTGACGTAGCCTCGGAATTCTCTTCCTCGCCGCGGCCACCCTAGTGGGCCGAACGCCGGCGGTTCGATGGCGCCCACGTCGCGGCGGGCCGTGGCCCACACCGCGACGGACCAGTCGGCGGGCGCGTCTCGCCAGGCCGACGAGCGGAGGCCCGAGAAGGCATCCGACGCCATGAATGCCTTCACCGTCGCCTGTGCGGGCACCTTCAGCGCCGTCTACTTCCTGCCGTCGGTGCCGCTGTTCTGGCCATATGTTCTGATGGCGGTTCAGATGGTGGCCGAACTGCTGCTGCAGCCCGACATGGCCTCGGTGATGCGCGTCCACCACCTCGCCAACCTCGGCGTGACGCTCCTCTATCTCGCTTGGCCAACCTTCGACCCGATCATCCGCGAGGGACTGGCGGTCGAGGTGCGCGCCTCGCGAACCGCCTGCCGTGCGCTGTCGTCGCGTCGATCCCGAGCATGCGACGCCGATGCCGCGCCGCCGCCTCCTCGGCCTCCTGCCTCCGCGCCTCGGCCCACTCCCGCGCCTCGCTCCTCCTCGCTCGGCGCAGGTCGCGACTCTGCTCCTCGCCCTGCACAACCTTGTCGGCAGGCGGGGGCCCCCTGGCTTCGTGCCCGCCATCAAGGCGGCCTTCGCGCTGACCTTTATGTACACTCGCTTCTGGGTCAGCGACCCCTCGCTCACTTCACAGACACTTCACAGACACTTCCACGAAGTGTCAGCGACCCAACGCTCTCCGCCGCCCTCCCCTTGCCCCTCACCTCTGCGCCCGCGTGCGCCCGCGTGCGCACCCGCAGGTCGGGGGCATTCGACTGGCCGACCCCGCCTTCGTGTGGGGCAACGCGGGCTCCATCCCGTCGCGCATGGTCCCGGTCGGGTACGCCTGCTTGTGTGTGATTCACGGGCGAGCGGCTGCCCGCGACCTCTCTCCTCCCATCGCAGCTCCGCCGCCACTCCTCTCCTCCCGCCCTCTCCTCCCGCCCTCTCCTCCCGCCCTCTCCTCCCGTCGTTGGCCTCACCTCCCGTCCCCACCGCCCAGGTGCGCAATCACCTGGGCCGGGCAGGTCTACCTCGCCGTCCTTAAGATGGTCAAGCTAGACCCGCTCCGGCGCCTCGCCCCGCCCTCGCCCCGCCCCACCGCCGCCCAA
>NW_005202237.1:153198-183826 GCF_000372725.1 Emiliania huxleyi CCMP1516 | reverse complement strand
CCCCACCCCCCACCGCCGCCCAACCGCCCCTTCCCTTGGCCGCCCTTCGGCCCAGACCGCCCACACACGCTCTCGGCCCGCGGCTTCCCCCGCAACCCTAACCCACACCCTGACCCACACCCTGACCCTGACCCTGACCCTAACCCACACCCTGACCCTGACCCTGACCCTAACCCACACCCTGACCCGAACCCTAACCCCTAACCCCTGGCCCGCGCCTTCTCCCACAGGCCGACGCTCGAGCCGCTCGCCGCGCTGCCCGCCGCCGCCATCGGAGTCTGCCGCGGCTCCACCCCGGTCGCCGCCGCCGCCAGCGCGCTCGCCATCGCAACCTACGCCTCGAGGAGCAGTGCGGCCGCACGGGGCGCGGCGCGGCTGCTGCCCGACCGGCGGCCGGCGCTGCTGCCGCGGCCCGCGCGCGCTGCCGAGGCGCGCGTGCGGCGGCGGGGCCAGGGGGCGGGGCCAGGCGCAGGGGGAGGCGGGCGGCGCTGACGCGAGGAGGCTTCTGGGCCGTAGGTTTGCGCGCTGCAGTGCGTCAGCCTGGTAGCCGCAGCAGAGGCCCAGCCGGGAGGGCTGGGGGGCGGCGGGCTCGAGTCGCTCGGCGCGTGGCGGCTGCTTGCACACGGAGGGGCGGCGCTGCTGACGCTGGCAGCCGAGGCGCGGCTGCGATCGGAGGGCGAGGTTGCCGGGGTGAGCTGGCTCTGCTGCGTGGCTGGCGCCGCGGTGGCCGCTTCGGGAACGCCGTACTCCACTTCGGATCTGGTGACGGTGGTGACGCTACTGCTGCTCTCCCTCTCCCTCCTCTACCAGCTGCACCGGCAGTCGATGCTTCAATTCGCGCACCTCGGCCCGCCCGCCTCCGCCGCTCCGCCCTCGCACTGCAAGGCGGCCAGATCGCTGCAGATCGCTCCTCTGCGCTGCTCTGTAGGCATGCACGGGCTCGGCGCCGCTCTACTCTACCAGGCCGATTCGCGGACACGCCCCCTCGCTGCCTTTCGCCCGCCCGTGACTCGGCTTGCCCCCGCCGTCTTGCCAGGCGTGCCACGCGGCGAGGGCGGGCGCGGGAGGGGGCGGGCAGTGAGGCGGGCAGTGAGCACGTCGCCACTCGCGGTGCGGAGGCCGGTGCCAGCCCCTCCCCCCTCGGAGCATGAGTCAGGCCCTCCTGCTCTGCTCGGGAGTCGGTGTGTGAAGCTTCCCCGAGGCCGACCGGGGGCATGGCTGGCTCTGAGGGCTCGGGGGGCTAAGGCACCGGGCTCTCGCACGCGGGTGAGGAGCGTGCGGCTCGGTGCTTGGGGAGGAGGAAGACGGGACTTGGTCAACTTGGATGGAGGAGGTGGCGGGGGCGCCCAGGAAGGGCTCCCCATACTCTCGCGCCACGCACCGCACCGCCGCACAGCGAGCGAGATCTACATTTAGCAGGCGGCTGTCGTGTGGGTCTCTGAGCGGAGAGAGAGGGGTGTGCGTCGCTCAATCAACACGGAGTCCATATACGGCTCCACAAGTTTCTCCGAGACCTCGGGAGCGGGCAGGTATTCACACCTCGGCAGTGTGGTTTGGGCCGGGCAGGGCAGTGTGGGTTTCACACCCGGGGCAGGTAGGGGATCGGGCAGGGGCCACAGGGCAGTTGTGCGGCAGTGTGCGGGCATGGCAGTACGGCAGGGCAGGGCAGGGCAGTTGGGGTCATAATTGCAGGGCTGAGATTCGGGATCTCAGGTGGTGAAAAAAAAGGGGAGACAATTGCTGTGAACATGGAATTTGAATAACAATCTCAGTGAGATGTGTGAACATGACGGCCGATCGACGAATTACACGCGCGAGCTGGCGAGCTCATGTGCATCTCAATCGAATCTCAGAGGGGCGCCGTGTGTATAACGGTCGCGTGGCACTGCAGTAACCTATGCCAACTACTCGTTAAACTCTAACCGACGTGCAACATTCTCCAACTCCATTCGACGCTTATACTCTACGAGTTTAATGAGGCGGCGCCACCGCCCTCGCCGAACGAAGTTCCACAGAAATTGACGCAACTTCCGCACTAGGTATCCAAACCTTTCCTCATCGTCATAATACACCTTAAAAAAGCATGGCGAACCTCCCATGAAGCGCTGGCTGCAAGCATCTCATCCTTGTAACCTCTTCCATTCATGAAATCATGATACCAACGCTGGCGCTCCAACCATAGGCGTTGGGGCATCCTATCTCAGCCTCAGATATTCTTTTTAGTTGAACCCCCGCGTACCTGTCCCACGAAGCCGACCCACCCCAACCCCATCAGCCGGGAACCCCATCCGACTATTCCATGCTTGGCCTTGTTCCTCAGTTGCGTCCCTTAAGTTTCTCGTTACGGGCCACATACTAGGGGCCCGAAAAATGTCGCTTCCCGATGGCCCCAAAAATGTTGGTATTTCTCCAACTCTTGCGCGCAGTCTTAGGCCCCTGATGATGCGGCGCCACTTGGCCCGCCGTACGATCCGTGCCACCGCCTGTCTGAACGTCTGCACTACGCGCCCAAAGTTACTGATTTGCTGCTCGCGTGACCAATCTGCTCTTTCTGCCGCGTAGTCGCGCCAATCAGGCCGTATTGTCCCGTTAGCGGAATTTGGGTCAGTGTAATCACCCCGGTACCCCCGGTTGAAAGCTGCTTGGGCCCAATTAGTCCAGGGACCAGTGCTTGCGGTATACAGCTCATCTGCGTAATGCATCCCGAGTGTAATGGGTCCCCGGCTTAATGGGATGTGGGGGGCCATACCATAGGTACGTGGTCTGTTGGCCTGCGCCGCGGCCACAGTGGCAGGGGTCCATTGGTCTAGACTCCAACCAGAGAAGCGGATCCGCGAGACGGCACCGCGTGGAGAGAGAGAGAGATAGGCTCTGTCATTTTCATGGATCATGCTCATTTTACTCTCAAATGTCTCGTGAGCCGCGTGCACCATCCTCCATCCACCATGGTCCATGCACATGTGTGTCGGACCCCGCACGTCACTTAAATAAATTAAATAAATAAATTTATTTATTTAAGTCTCCTCTGACAAAAAGCGCAATATAAAATATTAAAGTATATTAAATTATCAATATAGATATGAATATCACAGCCGTAACAAAAATAGTGACGGCACACAGAATAGCCATCATATATGAGGATCTCCGACGCGGCCAGAAAAAGAGCAGAGGCTGCTGCAGATACGCAAGGACACGGCACACGACTCGGTGCGCGCACAAGGCGGCGTCGGCGTGACCATGCACAGAGTGAGGCGGGCGCGGCTACACCCAGACCGGCGCGGGCGACTTGTCGAACCCGAGCGGCTGCCCGGCGGCGTTGTACCTGCGGTCCCTGTGCGACTCCTTGGTCACTTCCTGCCGCCTCGCGCGCCGCGGCTTGCCGGCGCGCTTGCGCACCTCGACGAGGTTCCGCTCCTGCGGCGCAGCGCGGCCCTCGACTCACGCTCCGCGGGCGCTCTTCTAGCGCGGGGGAGGGGCGGGAGGGGGGGGGGGGGGGGAGCGGGCGCGGCCAAGCGAGGCGAACGAGCCGAGCGGTCCGCCAGCCATCTCGGGCAATCTCGGGCAGTCTCTCGGGCAGTCTCTGGCAGTCTCTCGGGGAATCGGCCTTGAACGAGTCGAATCGGTCCGCCAGCAAGTCGACCTCGGCCGGCCGCGGGAGGGCGCGCAGCGACGACCCGAGCTCCTCCGACAGCAGCACCTCCGGCCTCCGCTCCTCGTACTTGAGCTTGCCTATTGATTAATCAATTAATTAATTAATTAAGCTCCTCGTACTTGAGCTTGCCTGGGCACAGCGCGGCCGTCGGTGGGAGAGGGCGGTGGGAGAGAGGGCGGTGTGTGTGAGAGAGGGCGGAGTGTGAGAGGGAGGGGGAGGGGGGGGGGGGGGGGCCGGACCGGCCGCCACCCAACCGCTTGGGCCGGGGGCTTTTGCGCTCCTCCGCCGCCTCGGGGCGCCTCTCCCTCCCCCGCTCCTCTTTGGAGAGCTGCGACAGGATTGGGCCGAGCCGGCCCAGCTGCACCTCGCGCTTGCGCTGCTCGCGCGCCGCAGCGGCCTCCTGCTCCCGCTCGCGCGCGCGGCGGGAGCGGTTCAGCTGTGCCGCCGTCTTCTTGCGATCTGACACGGCGCGGCGCACGATCGGCACGCCCGCCTCCTCCTCCTCCTCTCCGCCGCTGCCCTCGTCGCCCTCGCCCGAGCCCTCGCGGAGAGGCAAGCTCGTCGTAGAGGCCTGGTCGACCAGCGCCCTCCGCGCCGCGGCCTCGATCGCCTCCCGCTCCAGCCGCCACGCCGGCCGCTCCTCGCGCCTCTCCCGCTCGAGCTCGTGCCCGACTGCGGCGGCGAGCAGCGGCGCGTGCGCCTCTGCCGGCGGGTTGAAGGAGGCGCCTTCGGACGGGACGCGCACGCGAGGCACGCTCGCCTTGCCGGTCGGCTCGGGCGCGTGGAGCGAGCTGGGACCCGCGCGCGCGGGCCGGCGGCGCAGCGACGGCCCGCCCTCCGCGCCGCCCTCCGCGCAGCCGCCCTCCGCCCAGACGTCGCTCAGGCCGCCGAGCGAGGTGCGAGGCAGCTGGCCGGCGGGGCCCGGCGCGGGAAGGACCGGGACGGGCTTCGGCGCCTTGATCTTGCCCGCCTTGCTCCGTTTCGCCGGGCGCGCAGGCGCAGCGGCCGCGGGTGCGGCAGCGCCCGGCTCGGCCTCGCGCTGCCGCTTCTTGGCCGGCTTTGGCCGCGGCTCCGAGATGGGCTTGATGTGCGGGTTTCCAGCGACGACGGTGTCGACGTGCAGAGGCGGCTGCGCCTCACGCCGCTCGCGCCGGCTCAGCTTCTGCTCGCGGCCGCCCTTGCCCGGCTTGGTGTCGAGCGAGAAGAGGCGCTCCGACTTGACGCTTCCCAGCGCGCCGCCGGTCCGCCGGTCCTGGTCGGCGCCCTCGCGCGCGACGCGGAGTGCCTCCTCGATCGACGCGCCGCGCTTCCGCCAGGAGGCCTTGGACTGCTTCTTCTTCGCCATGTGGTCTGAAAAAGTGGCGCGTGTCCGTCTGCCTCGTTCGACAAAAGAATTTTGCCCATTCGAAGCCGACCTGAGCAACGATATGACTTGGCGGCAAATGATCGCAGTGGGCGTCAGAAGAGTCGTCCTTGCGCGAGGAGAGCTCGATAAACTCGAGGGGCCAAAATATGCCGCGAGGAGGGCAGAGTTGCGCCGAAAGGCGGGAGCAGCCGCGAGAGCAAGGATCGGGGGCAGGCGGTGGCGGCGTCGCAGGACGAGGCAGACGAGAGCGACGCGACAGAGGAGGAAGCGACAGGAGGGAGAGCGACGAGAGGGGGACGACCGCGAGGGGTGGCATGATCCATGAAGGTTGCAGCGAGAATCGGCGAGAAACTGCGAAGAGAGATAGGAAGTGGTAGACGCCCGAGGGTGGGCGACGGCTAGCACCACACTCCTCTCCTCAAAATCCCTGTGTGGTGGCGGCGTGCCGTCCTCCCATCCCTCCCTTGGGTCCGTCTTCTTTCTTTCTTTTTCGAAGCGGACCATCTCTCCCCACCCGTAACTATGCGCGCTGTACAGGTTGAGGAGCACGCCAGGCGCGCCGACCCAGCCGATGCCCGAGACTTGGAAAGTGACAAGTGCGCGCGCCGCAGGCGAAGAGAAATTTTGAGCTGGGCCTCCCGTTCACACTCGCGTCTGGCCTTTTCTCGGGGCCGCGCCTGCGGCGCGCCGTGGTTTCTTAGATTTTTGCGGAAATCGCTTGGCAGGGTTTCTCTGGGACGCTTTCTAATGCCCAGTCCTGGCCAGTCCGCGTTCTTAATGCCCCACTGTACCCCTCTGCTTGCTGCAGCGGCTGGCCACATGAGTGAGCAACCTCTGGGTGAGCGCGACGGATCCGAAGCTTCGCCACAGCCTCAGCCCGAACGCTCCGGCATCTCACGATCCAATCGCACTGACCTCAAGGTGTTCAGTCTGCTTGGCGTTCAAATTGCTCCTCAGCGGTACGTGTGCCTCGGCGTGTGGACTGCACTCGTTGTAACCGCCCTCGCGACGCTCATTGGCTGGGTGGTGGTGAATGCTTTCCTAGCGCGAACGAACCCAGGCACTCACTTCTCGCCTGTTGTGAAGGAGTTTGACGCCCCGCTCGCACTCCTCTGCTGGAAAAACGCGACGCCAACCAGAATCTTGACAGCGGGCTGCGCCGACTTTGTGCACGGAGGTGTGAGGCGCAACTGCTCCTTCTCCCTTGACGACGACTTCGACGTGATGGGTCGGACAGCGCAGGATCGGCAGTGCGTTCAGTTCAACAACGTAAACATGTCTGGGGAGCGGGCGCAGCTTGGCGGAGAGAACGCATCGGATTCTCAGCTGGAGCTGTGGGCTCTCCTCGAGGTGTCCGACGACGGCAGCGCCGCAGCGCAGGGCGCGGTGCTGCATTCCGCCCTCTATTGCCTCCAAAGGGACGAGAGCACGGTGCCACTCTCTCTTTCGCCGCTCCTGCTCGCTGCGAACGAGCACCACGCCGTCGCTGTCACCGCCACGCGCTACGTCATCAACAATTGGGACCACGCGTTCATTTGGCCAACCACGCACGAGACCGACAACTACACGTCCACCGTCGCCTCGAGCCTGCGCGTCACCGACGGCTTGTGGTACCAGCCTCTCCCGGACCCGCTCGCCGACTACAGCCCCTCGATAGAGTCCTACATCCCCGACGAGCTGCGGCTCCGCGACATCTCCGCGAACCGGTCGCTGCGCGCCTTTCGGGCAACCATGTACAGCCCGAACGGCGTCGTGCTGGTCGTCGAGGAGCTCAACCCAACCAACTGGCCCGAGCTCGGCTCCAACGTGCTGGCGTATCTCGGCGTGACCATGCTGCTCGTGCACTGGCTCTTTCCGCGCCGCGCCGACATCAAGGCGGAGGTGGTCCTCCACCCCACCGCCGAGAGGCTGGCGGCAGGAGTGCGCCGCACGATCTCGGCGACTGGCTGTCTGAAAGGCGGGCGACGGCGCTCCGTGCCGGAATCGCCGTGCGAGCCGCCCGGGGAGCGAGCAGCGCCAGCGGCGAGCGAGGCGAGAAGCGACGTTGTCCCTCGAGCGTTGTCCCTGAAGGAGTGACGCCCCACCCTGGCGCCCCACCAGGCAGTACGGTAGTACAGGGTTGGGCAAGGTAAGTAAAGTAAGAGGTGAATGCGCACCCCCGGGGCTAGGGCTCTCTAGCCCGTAACCCGATACCGATCATCCGGCCCGCTGGATGCGCTTCTCAGCTCACCGGCCCTGGATGTGAGGTTGCCGACTGCACTCCAAGTGCTCCAAGTGAATTTCTCCACACTCACACACGAAGTGTCGAAGTGGTGTGGGGCAAGGGAGCAGTCTCGCTCCCAATACGTGCATCACTTTTGTGACGGCGTCACAAAAGTGATGCACGTATTGGGAGCGAGACTGGGGCGGCAACGCCAACCCTGGAAGTGCCTCGTCGCTGGTCGGTGACTGGTCGCGACTCCAGTCTCCACGTCTCTAGAACAAGACACGGTCGAGGGGCCTTGCTCGAAACCTCGATACCCCTTGCCGCGAGCCGCGGGCCTATGATTTCTTTTTCCAACTTGATGACAGTCGTCGGCGTTGCCAAGGAGGAGGGGTCGGACTCTATCGCATGTCCCTCCGCCGTCAGTTCTCCCAGAACCCGCCGCCGCCGCTCCGCACGGGCTCGGAGACGGAGGAGCCGCTGGAGAAGGCGTCTCAATGGGCCCGCGCCCCGCACGAGTGGATCACGCAGCGGGTTGACATCGTGCGCGGCTTTGTCGCGAGCGACCTCTCCGACTATGTGATGCGCTTCTCGATGCTGCTGCTCGGCGCCTACACGCTCTACCTCGCGTGGTGCGAGTCCTGCAAGGCCGACTACCTCGCCTATCTCGCCGGCGTCGGCGAGGCGCTGCTCGACTTTGTGACGCTGACGCGCGGCTCCCTCGCGGGCGCGACGGTCGCGGTGTGCCTCTCCGTGTGGCTGCTGACCGTCCGGTGGATGCGCCGGCCGGCGCCCATCTACCTCATCGACTTCAAGACGTACCGGCACTGCGGCGTCGACGGCGGCGACCGCGACTCCACGGCGGGCGTGCCGGCGTCGCAGGAGCGCTTTATGGCCGAGTCGCGGGCCGCGCTCAACCGGTTCGGCGAGCCGTGCTTCACGGAGAAGTCGATCGAGTTCCAGGAGAAAATCATGAAGACGTCGGGCATCTCGGAGATGTCCATCTTCCCCGAGTCCATCCTCCCCAAGAGTGGCCAGAACCCCCTCGGCAAGGACGCCGAGGTGCTCGGCCTCTCGATGAAGGGCGCGCGCGAGGAGGCGGAGGCGATGATGTGCAAGACGGTGGCGGACCTGCTGGCGGCGACGGGGACGGCGGCGGAGGACATCGGGATCGTCATCGTCAACTGCTCCCTCTTCTGCCCCACCCCCTCCCTCTCCGCCATGCTCGTCAACCACTTCAAGATGCGCTCCGACTGCCTCACCTACAACCTCGGAGGCATGGGCTGCTCGGCGGGCGGCATCTCGATCGACCTCGCGCGCCGGCTGCTGCGTGGGCACGAGCAGAAGGGCTCGCTCGCGCTCGTCGTCTCCACCGAGAACATCACCCAGAACTGGTACCGCGGCAACGACCGCGGCATGCTGCTGCAAAACACGCTCTTCCGCTGCGGCGCCGCGGCCATCCTGCTCTCCAACCGCGGGTCGGACGCGGGGCGGGCGCGCTTCAAGCTGCTGCACACGGTGCGCACCCACGTCGGCAAGGACGACCTCGCCTACAACTCGGTCATCCAGGAGGAGGACGCCGACGGCATTCGCGGCGTCCGCCTCTCCAAGGCGATCATGCAGATCGCGGGCGACGCGCTCAAGCGCAACATCACGGCGCTCGGCCCGCTTGTGCTGCCGCTCAAGGAGCAGCTCAAGTTCTTCTTCAACATGGTCGCCCGGACGGCCGCCCGCGGCAAGGCGGGCAAGCCCGTCAAGTCGCTCGCCCGCTCGCTCGTCCCGCTGCCGCTCTTCCGCTCGCTGGTCAACTTCACGCCCGACCCGGCCGACCAGCCGCTGCCGTCGCCAAAGCCGGCCGCCCGCGCGGCGGGCAAGCTGAGCCCGCCGCGGCCCAGGCCGGAGAAGCCCGAGGACCCGCTCCTCAAGGCGCTGCCTCCGTACGTCCCCGACTTCACCGCCGCCTTCGAGTGGATCTGCGTCCACACGGGAGGCCGCGCCGTCATCGACGCGATGGAGAAGAACCTCGCGCTGCCGTCGCACTACCTCGAGCCGTCGCGCCTCTCGCTCTACCGGTACGGCAACGTCTCCTCCGCCTCGATCTGGTACGAGCTCGAGCTCATCGCGGAGAATGGAAACCAGTGCGGAGCCCACCGGCCCGACGGCAACCTGCCGGCGGTGCCGCGCAAGCTGCGCCGCGGCGACCGCGTGTGGCAGATCGCGTTTGGCTCGGGCTTTAAGTGCAACTCGGTCGTCTGGCAGTGCATGCGCGGCTCCTGAGCCCCGGGGCGCCCGCGGCTCGGCTGTCCCTTGCGACCCCGGCGGCGGCAGCTGCGTGGCAAGGGAGACGGGCGCGGAAAGGTGCCTTTCCTCTGTGGCATTGTGCATGTGCATGTCCCAGCCGGTGACCAATCTTGTCGGATGAGCTTGGTGGGGGTGGGGCGGTGGGCAGCGGATGGTGAGCGGCCGGAGCGCACACGTGGCCTCGCATGCGGGGCGGGAAGCCGTGTGCGCGCGAGCTGTGGCCTGTGCAGTGTGTGCAGAGTGCACCAGTCGATGGGCGTCAGAACGAGTCAGAGTCCCAGAGCGGTTAGCGCGGGTCAGAGGACGGGGTTGACTGTGAGGAGGTGTACGGGGCGGCGCTTCTATCCCCCCTTGGAGCTCAAGAACTTGCGCTGAAAGAACCGTTCTACTAGAAGATCTCAAAAAAACGTGTCCCTGGGCGCTCTCTGCCGTGTGGCTGGCGTGGGTGGCTCCAAGACCGTCCAACCGAACGGTCGAACGTCCGGCACTGCGGGGTGATAACCTGACGGTTTGCACTGCCGACGCTTCGCACGCGCGCATCGAGCGCAGCCGATCTAATACTAATTCCTCTTCTTGGACTTGGCCGCGCCAGAGTTGGAGGAGAGAATGAACGCCACGGTGTAGAGTACAGCCTGGACGCCCGTCAGGACAACAAAGGGAACGAGCTTGTCTGCGCCCGTCACATTCCTCTCGGGGGTCATGCCGAAGAGGCCTGCGTTCTGCGAGTGGCATGCGCAGACGGCAATCGCCCAGATCATGTGCATGAAGTGGATCACGGCCACGTCCTTCGTGCCACGCTCAAGACCCATGATGAAGGCGTAGATGGAGCCCAAGCCCATGCCGAGGAACAGGCACGCCTCGACGCGCGGAAAGACGAGCGCGAGCGAAACCAGATCCTTCGCGGCCGCGCTCGGCTTGGAGCCGAGAAACGTCGACAAGATTGACTGGCACTGATCCTCCGAGATGTCGAAGAAGCCGAACGTCTTGCAGCCGGCGAAGAGCCCGCCCCCGCTCTGCACCAATGCAATCATGAACAGGATGTTCACGACGAACGCGGCGGTGGAGACAGCGCTAGCGACAGCCATGACCCTTCACTCCCTTCTGGCACCAGCGGGAGCCACGAGCGCTCCCCCACCACCAATCACCGCGGCCGTCTGGGGTTCCGGCTCCTAGCCGGATGGGGGTCCTGCGGGTTGGTCTTGTTTCGCCCGAAACCCTGCAATAGGTACGTACCACCTATTTTCATCTTTTTTCGCTTCGCTGCGCGGCCTGGGGATAGGTAGGTAGGTAGGGCGTTTTGGCGCGAGTCAGAGAGAGAGAGAGAGTCAGAGAGATTTTTAGCAATACCAAACAACTCTAACACTCACACGTAATTTGGGGCCTGGAGCCCTGTTCACGCGCGCGCGAGACGTGCAGACAGGGTTGCCAGGTGAGAGCGAATGGCGCGGTTCACGCCTCGGCGCCTCGCACAACAGAGAGAGAGATGCGCTCTGCATGGTGGGACATAAAAGAGAGCGAGTACTTGGGCGAGTAGGCCGTGCGGTCAACGCTGCCGCGCGCGACTTTGCGCGCGAGGCGGCGCAGCTTGAGAACGGCGGTGGGCGAGAAGCCGCCGCCGAACGTCTCGTGGAGCAGCAGGTTTTGAAGTTGTTGCGCTTGACAAAGATCGCGTCGTGGTAGAAACCGCGATGCGCCTTGACGTAGCCGTGGCCGGTCTTGTGGGAGAAGGGTTGGCTGGGCTGCCCGCGCGCCTTGCAGCCCATGTTCAGGCGGCGGGCCTTCTCTTCGGTGTTGCCGAAGGCGTAGGAGTGGCCGACGGAGGCGGGCGTGCCGCCACTCGAGGGGTTGCCAACGCCCGTCGAGGAGGTCTTGAGGAGGGGCGTCCAGAGCTTGATCTCATTTATTTGTTTGAGAGTCAGTGGCAACAGACCCCCTATCCGGCTAGGAGCCGGAACCCTGTGCCTGCTTCCGAGTATGACTCCGAGTTCGACTTTTCCGACGCTGAGGCGCAGGACAGGACGGCAGGGGTCGTACACGACGCAGTTCAGCAGGCTGTGATCTAGGCTGTGATGCAATACGGCTATGACGACGAGCTCTTGCAGGACGGCGGCAGTGATGGTGCTATCACGGGGCATGCTAGGTTAGCTTGTGCGCGTTATTCTCGCCCAGTACTATCTATATTCTTTTGCTTATATTCTCCCCGGACCCTCTATATTCCTACCTACCGGAAATTTTTGGGAGTCGTCTCAGTCTCACGTGAATTCGTCCCTGTCTCACTCTCAGCGTCTCAGCGGTGTCTCAATAGATCCATCACTCCGTCTCACTTCCGTCTCACTTCCGTCTCTGACTGCCTTCTCGTCCGTCTCAGCGCGGCAGGCTCCCGAGAGTGCCGAGATTGCCCAAGATAACCCGTGCAACCTCATGAGGTGGTCGGGGCAGTGTGGCAGGCGCCCGAGAGTACCCGAGATCGCCCTCGTGAACTGATGTGGTCTGATGTGCAGTGGTCACCTCGGGGCAGTGGCAGGAGCCCAAGCACGCAACCTCGGGCAATCTCGGGTATTCTCGGGCGCCTCCCACTGCCCCGACCACATCACGACGTTGCACGGGTACTCTCGGGCAATCTGGGCACTCTCGGGCACTCTCGCTCGGGCGCTCTCGGGCGCTCTCGGGCACTCTCGGGAGCCTGTCGCGCTTGAGACGGACGAGAAGGCAGGAAGAGACTGCAGTGAGACGGAAGTGAGACGGAGTGATGGATCTATTGAGACACCGCTGAGACGGCAGGAAGGAGAGACGGAAGTGAGACGGAAGTGAGACGGAGTGATGGATGGATCTATTGAGACACCGCTGAGACGCTGAGAGTGAGACAGGGACGAATTCACGTGAGACTGAGACGAATCAACGTGACGCCCTATATTCTCGAGACAGATGATAACCTCTAGGTAGGTAGGTTCCTCTAACTTGTGGGTCGTGTAGGGAAAAGAAAAAACTACGAACGCCGGCCGCGGGCCAGTCGCAGGCGTTGCCCCTCCCGCCAACTGATCAGCATATGGGAGGCCGCGGCATGGCCGGCATGGGCGGGCACGGCATGATGCCCGGCATGGGGATGCAGCCGCAGATTGTGCTGCTGCGCGAGGGTACCGACACTTCACAGGGCAAGCCGCAGCTCATCTCGAACATCAATGCGTGCCAGGCGCGGCGAGAGACGGCGTCGCCCCGGGCCGCCCGCCTTGCTCGACCCCTCCGCTGCCCGTGTCACCGCAGGCGGTGGTTGACGTGGTGCGGACCACGCTCGGGCCGCGCGGGATGGACAAGCTGATCCACGACGAGAATGGCACGGTGCGGCCGACGCCACGCGCGGCTCTCGCCGCCCTCGCCGCCGCTCACCACCGGTGCGCCGCCCCGCCGCCCGCAGGTGACCATCTCGAACGACGGCGCCACGCTGATGAAGAAGCTGCAGGTCGTCCACCCGGCCGCCAACACGCTCGTGCAGATCTCCATGTCGCAGGATGCCGAGGTTGGCGACGGTACCACCTCCGTCGTGCTGCTGGCGGGCGAGTTCCTGCGCGAGGCGAAGCCGTACATCGAGGAGGGCGTGCACCCGCAGGTGATCATCAAGGCCTACCGGCAGGCGGTCGCGCTCGCCACCGCAAAGATCGACTCGCTCGCCGTCAACCTCGAGCAGAGCGGCGGCGAGGTGCGCGCGATGCTGGAGAAGAGTGCGGCGACCTCGCTCTCGTCCAAGCTGGTGTCGGGGCACAAGCAGTTCTTCGCGAAGATGGTGGTGGACGCCGTCCTCTCGCTCGACCAGGCCCAGGGGCTCGACATGCTCGGCACCAAGAAGGTGGTCGGAGGCTCGCTGCAAGACTCAATGCTCGTCGAGGGCGTCGCCTTCAAGAAGACTTTCTCGTATGCGGGCTTCGAGCAGATGACGAAGCACTTCAAGGCGCCGAAGATCGTGCTGCTCAACGTCGAGCTCGAGCTCAAGGCCGAGCGTGACAACGCCGAGGTTCGCGTCTCCGACGTCACGGCCTACCAGGCAGTGGTCGACGCTGAGTGGGGTGCGGCCCGCCTGCCCCCCTCGCCCCCCCCCCCTCGCCTGCCCCCCTCGCCTGCCCCCCTCGCCTGCCCCCCTCGCCTGCCCCCCTCGCCTCCCTCCCTCGCCGCCCCCCTCCCCCTCTCTCACCTCTGCCTCGCCTCCTCCTCGCCGCCCCCGCACCTCCGCCTACCCCTCGCCTACCCCTCGCCTACCCCTCGCCTACCCCTCGCCTACCCCTCGCCTACCCCTCGCCGCCCCCTCGCCGCCCCCTCGCCTACCCCTCGCCGCCCTCTCGCCGCCTCCCCTCTACCCCTTCCCCTTGCGCTCGCCGCACCTCCCGCCCGTCCCGCCCGTCCCGCCCCTCGCGCGCAGACATCATCTACGACAAGCTCGCGAAGATCGTCGCGTCGGGCGCAAACATCGTCCTCTCCAAGCTCGCGATCGGCGACCTCGCCACGCAGTACTTCGCCGACCGCGGCCTCTTTTGCGCCGGCCGCGTCGAGGACGGCGACCTCAAGCGCGTCGCAAAGGCGACGGGCGCGGCGGTGCAAACCTCGTGCAACGACCTCAGCCCGGGCGTGCTCGGCGCGTGCGGCGAGTTCGAGGAGCGGCAAGTCGGCGGCGAGCGCTTCAACTTCTTCTCCGGCTGCGACAAGGCGCAGCAGCCGCGCCCTCGCTGCCGGCCAAGCCGCAGCTGCCGGCCAGCCTCGGCAGCCGAGCCGCCCCGGCCCCTCGCTGCAGGCGAGCACCTGCACCTTCATCCTGCGGGGCGGCGCGGAGCAGTTCATCGCGGAGGCGGAGCGATCGCTGCACGACGCGATCATGAACACGCGCCGGCTGCTCCGCCACCCGTCCGTCATCGCCGGCGGCGGAGCCATCGAGATGGAGCTTTCCGCCTACTTGCGCGACGAGTCGCGCAAGATCTACGGCGCGCCGAGATCTAGCCGAGATGCGGCCGAGATGCAGCCGAGGTATGGCCCGAGATATGGCCGAGGCAGCGCGACGGTCCCTCCGCCGCCCGCGGCGTCTGCCGCCGCGCCTCTTGACGCCACACGTTCCCCTGGCCTGCAGGCAAGCTGCAGCTGCTCATCGGGGCCTACGCAAAGGCGCTCGAGGTGATCCCGCGCCAGGTGGCCTCAAACTCGGGCATGGACCCGACTGACGTGCTCAACAAGCTGCGCATGAAGCACGCGCGCGGAGGAAAGTGGTTCGGCGTCGACGTCATCGAGAACGGCGTGTGCGACACCTTCGAGGCTTTTGTGTGGGAGGCGACGGTGATGAAGCGGAACGCGCTGCTCGCTGCGACCGAGGCGGCCTGCCTCATCCTCTCCGTCGACGAGACGGTGCGCAACCCGGCTTCTGAGAAGCCCGACGCCGGCGGCATGCCGGGCGGCAAGGGCATGATGGGCAAGGGGCGCGGCGGTGGCCGCTTCGGCCGCGGCCGCGGCCGCGGCCGGTGAGTAAAGGCCCCCAGCGACCCGGCTTGGCTCTCCGGGCAGAGCGCGGCGACGCAGGCACGCATGTCGCGGGTTCGCACGACGATCCCAGGCGGCTCTTGGGGCGACGTTTTTACTGTATGGGCGATGGGCGATGGGCGGATCCCACTTCCCAGCCTGCCGCGCGCCCTGGCCCCGCGCGCCGTTTATTTGTACGATGTTAAAAAGCGAGAGAGATATAAATCATAAATAAAACTCTCTCCCACTCTGCACTCAGCACTCTCCCTCTCCCAAATGGCCGATGCAAAATTAGAAAATCTCCTTGACCGCGAGGACCTGAGCCCTGAGGTCCGCTCCCGCGCTCCGTGTGCGTGTGTGTCCCATCTCGTCTCGAGCGCAGAGGATCCGTGCGCTCGCGTGGCCCGCGTCCCGGGCGCGCGGTGGCGCGCACGCACACGCACGCTGCCTGCAGCCTGTGGCCTAGCCTGTGGCCAGCTAGAAGGGTGCCACACAGTACACACGCTCGCGACGGCACGTCGTGAGTGTCGAAGACACAATGAACCGTCCCCGCCGTGTGTACCCCCCTCCCCGTAACACTCAACCTGCCCAGCCGGTGGCGCAAGCAACCACACACACACGCCGGCGCGAACGAGGCGGCCGAGCGGAAGCAGAAAGCGCAACCGCGGATCACCCGTCGAGTGGCCTCGGACCAACACACGAGCCCCAACAGCACACTCGAACCAAGCTGCCACATCTCCATCTACCACCCGCTCACACCGCTTGCAGACACACAGTACACCAGGCGCAGAGCACCACGTATCACATACGTACACATGCAGCTAGATGAGCGTTGAACTCCCTCGGCCTGCATCCGCCCCCTCCGAGGATGCAACGGACCAGCACGCATCCTCGTCCACGGCCATCGCGCACAAGTCCCCCCCCCCCCCCCCCCCAGTCTCCCGCAAAAGCACAGCAGTGCGAGAGGCCTCAGCCGCCCTTGCCACTCGTCGACACAGCGTTGCGCTTCGCCCGCGCCTTTCGCTCTGCACTGAGTGCCTGCAGCGCGTGAGAGGAAGAGTTACCCGACACGAGGGATGGATGAGGGGTGGCCAGCGTGGTGGGATGCTAGACGGCAACACAAGCATTGGCCTACCTGCTCGTGCTCCGCGGCGCGCTCGGTGGGCTTGAGGGTCCGCCCCGAGGCGGTTCGAGCTCGGATTGGGGGCGGCTGCGGCGGCGCCGCCGGCCCTTCGGCGGGTTTGCGCTTCCTCGTCGGCGTCGCAAGTTCGACCTCCTCCTCCTCCTCCTCGCCCTCCTCCTCCTCGCCCTGCTCCTCCTCAGCGCCCTCGTCGCTAGCTGCTGTAGAGGCGGCGGCAGCAGGTGCTGCCCCATCGATGGCAGCAGCGGCGAGGAGGAGGTTGAAAGCCGCGCCCGCGGCGGCAGTAGCCTGAGGACGAAAGTGTGCCCGTCGAGCGTGTGCGCATAGCTTTGTGAGCGGTGCAGCCGACTGCACCTCGGTGTCGGTCGACTCAATTTTCGCGCCCCCGGTCTCTCTGGGGCCACCTGCAGTGCGAAAACACAAGTTGGATGGTTTGCCATCTCAGGCCACGTGGGGCGTTTCGGCGCTCACGGTTTGGCTCGATGACTCCTGGCGCGTTTGGGCCCTGCGTCCTCTGCGGAAGTGGCGGAGCAGCAGCAGCCGGGGGGAGCTGCACCTGACGGACATGGGGCGACAAGCTCAGACGTTAGCTGAATGAATGGGAGAAAGGGGAGAGCTGTGTTTTCTGTTCTCTCTCTGCACTCCTTGTCTCGTTCTCTGTCGTTTGATTGATTGATTGATGGGAAGGCGAAACACAGTCCGACCAACGACTGGGACACCAACGTTTGTAACGAAAAATGAAGAAAAATCCCGCCAGTGCGAGCAAAACCGCGGGAACTCCACCGATCTCCTGCGAACCAATGCCGAGGCGAGGCTTCCGCCTCCTCTCCGACTCGCCCTCGTTCGCCGACCTCCTCATCACGGCGGACAAGGCGGATCTCGTCGTCGGCCGCAGCATCCACGCCGACTATCGCATCGCGAATGCCCAGATCTCGGGCACGCACTGCACGCTCCGGCTGACTCCGTCGGGCCGGCTCAAGCTCACGGACACGAGCTCCAACGGCACCTTCGTGAACGGAAGGGAGATTGCGCGCTTCAAGACCGTCGACGTGCGACGCGGCTCGACCATCACCTTCCTCGTGGCCTCTGTCGACGAGCGCGACGCCGAGTATGGCGACGAGGTCCCGGCCTTCACCGTGTGCGACGCTCCGCCGCAGCAGGCGGTGGCGGAGGCGTCGCCCGGCCGCGAGACGGTCCCCGACCGCGTGCCGGCGCCCCCGGCCGCCAAGCCGCCCCCCCAGCCGGCCTCCTGCCGCTCCGAGGTGCAGGGCCGCGTGCTCCGGAAGCGGCCGCCGTCCGGCTCCGCATCGGGCGGGCGGGCGCGGCAGGTCGCGCGCCGGCCGAGGGAGAGCCTACTGCTGACGCTCTCCGCGGACCTGCTCGGCCAGATCCTGACCGCCCTCGACACGCCGGCGATGCTTCGCGCCGCCTCGACCTGCTCCCGCCTGCGCCTCGAGGCGACCGGCGCTCGGCGCGTCTGCTTGCGCTCGCTCCGCGTGCCGCTCGGGCTGGCGGAGGCGGCGGCCTTCTTCGCGCGCTTCCGCCGGCTGAGGAGCGTGCGGCTCGACGGTCCCTGCCTCGCCCGCGACGGCGCGGCCGCCGTCCTCTCCGCCCTCCTCCCCGACCTGGCCGAGCTGGAGGTGCCGGGCAACCCGCTCACCTCGCTCGGCGCAAAGGCGCTGCTGGCGGCGGTGGAGGCGAGGGCGGGCGGGGGGGAGCCGCTCGCGCTCCGCTCGCTCGACCTCTCCTCGTCCGGCCTCTGCCGCCTCACCGGCGTCGCCCATCGCGAGGAGACTAGCCGCCGCGCGCGCGGCCCTGCTCCCCCCGGAAGCCTGCCTGATGCTTCTCGGAACCTTCCCGTAGGACTACCCTCGCCACGCGTGCGGACTGCTCCTCGCGCTGCGGCACGCGCCGGCCCTCGTCTCGCTGCGGCTCGCGGGCAACGAGCTCGAGGCGGGGGCGGCGCAGGCGCTGGTGCGGGGCGGCTTGCTCGGCCGCGGCTCCAGCCTCGAGCTGCTCGACATGTCGCACAACAGCCTCGGCGACGAGGGCGTCTCGGCCCTCGCCGACGCGCTGCGGCACAGGGCGGCGGGGCTCGCCACGCTGCTCCTCGATCGCAACTTCGCCGGCTGCGAGGCGGCGGGCCGCGTCGCGGGGATGCTCAAGGTGAACCGGCGCCTGCGCGAGCTCCGCCTCGCGCATAACGCCATCCGGCACGGCGGCGGCGAGGAGATCGCAAACGCGCTCGACGCGAACCGCGGCCTGCAGCTGCTCGACCTCTGCTGCAACACCTTCCTGCTCTCGCTGACGCACGAATTCTCCGGCGCCGACAGCAAGCTCTACCGCCGCCTCCGCTCGCCGCCGCGCGACGACCTCACCATTCACCTCGGCTGAGTAGCAGAGGGGGGGAGCCGGGCGCGTCGAGGGCGCGTCGAGGGCGCCTAACAGCCCGGCGCTGTCTGCATGGATGCTCATGTTTGGGGTGAGAGAGGGACCTTCCCTCGCCCTTGCCCCCCTGCTTGTTTTGAAATGAGGGGCGGGGGGGCAGGTTCGGTGTTTTTTTTTCGGGAAGCGGGAAAACCAACCTGATACCTGTGAGACGGTCTTTCGCGGCAACCGCCCAATGGAAGCCTTTGTCTCTATTGAACTCGTGGGTAGAGGCACCACGGGCGTGGCGCACCGCGTTCGCCGCCGCAGCGACGGCAGGATCCTGGTGGTCAAGCGGATCCCGCTTTCCGGCCTCGATGAAACCAAGCGCGCCACGATGCAAAGCGAGGCTTCGTGCCTGCAGCGGATCCGCCACCCCTCAGTCGTGGGCTTTGTCGATTCCTTCATCCACGACAATGTGCTTCACCTGGTGATGGAGGACGCCGGGAGGGACTTTGGCATGTGGCTCAAGGCCCGCGCCGCCGCCGGCTGCCCGCCGACCGACGAGGAGTTCATCTGGAGAGCCGTCATCCAGGTCGCCTCTGGGCTGAGTGCGATGCACGGGGCGCGGGTGCTGCACCGCGACATCAAGCCGGACAATATCTTCACGGACGAGCGCGGCGTCGTCAAGATCGGCGACCTCGGGCTCGGCCGGATCATGTCGGAGCAGTCGCACCAGGCGACCAGCAGCGTCGGCACGCCGCTCTACTTTTCGCCAGAGATGTGCGAGGAGCGGCCCTACGGTCCAAAGTCGGACGTCTGGGCGCTGGGCTGCTTCCTGTACGAGCTGGCGACGGGCCGCCCGCCCTTCCTCGCCTCCAACCAGCTCGCGCTCGCGCGCAGGATCCTGCACTCGCCTGTGCCGCCGCTGCCTGCGCGCTACTCGCCGGAGCTCGCCTTCCTCGCCGTCAAGCTGCTCGAGAAGGACGCGTCTCTCCGGCCGACGGCGCAGCAGATCCTGGCCTACTCGCCCGTGCGACAGCGCCTGCCCGCGATCAATGCGCTGCTCAGCCCCGAGGGCGTCGTTCGGCCACAGCTCCCACCGCAACCGCCGCCGCCGCCGAAACCGCCGCCATCGCTGCCGCCGCTGCCGCCGCAGTCTTCTCTCCCGCCGCCGTCGCCCCCGCCCCCGTCATCGCCGCCGCCGCCGCCCTCTCTGCCTCCCCCCCCTCCTCCGCCGCCGCCGCCGCCCCCAGCCCTCCCGGAAGAGGCTGCCGATCTTCCGACGGAGCGCGCGCCCCCTCTGCTGCCAGCCTCCTCTCTGCTGCCAGCCTCCTCGCTCCCCAGCCTTTCAACCACCTCGCTCCCCAGGGCGATCCAGTGGACGATCCCGTGGACGCCTTCCGCGTGCCCCAGCAGCTCAGGACGGGAGGCGTGGCAGGGCGTCCCGGCGGCGGCATCTGCACACGCCCACGAGGCGGATGCAACGGATGCAACGGATGCAACGGATGCGGCGGCAGAGGCGGCAGAGGCGGCAGAGGCGGCGGCAGCAGGGGCCGCCACTCGCCCGATGGCTGCAGAGCCCGCTGCGCCGTGCGCGTCCGCCTTCTCCGTCGGCGAGGAGGGCGAGGAGGGCGGCTCGCGGCTGTCTGCGGGCACGACGCGAGCGCACTGGGCGGTGCCGCGCGGGCACCGGTCGCTCGAGGCCGTCCTGCTGGCGCTCGAGCGGGAGAGGGCCGAGGGAGACGCGCTGCGGCGGCAGTGCGCTGCGGCGCGCAGCAAGAGCGCGAGTCTCGCGCGCGAGCTCGCGTCGTGCAGGAGGAGGCTCGAGCGGGAGCAGCAGGCGGTCAAGGCGCTTTCGGAAGAGAGAGAGGCGCTGCGGGAAGCGCTCGGGGGTCGGCCGGCGCCGCTGGCCGAGGCGACAGAGGAGCAGGCGCAGGCGGAGCAGGCGCAGGGCAACCAGGCTGCCGCCGCGCCGTCTGCCGCACCGGAGGTCTCCGCCCCAGTCTCGCGCACGGAGGGCACCGCGTCACTTGCTGCTCTGACCGCGCCAGCTGCTGCTCTGACCGCGCCAGCTGCTGCTTTGGTCTCAGATGAGGAGGCGGCGACTGAGCAGCCCCTCTGCCGTCCGCGCTCCTCCTCCGCTCCTCCGCCCGCCGCAGTCCCACCGGCAGTCGCGGAGCTCGCAGCGTCCGAGGCAACCGCCCCTCCTGCAGCGACTCCGGCGGAGAAGCGGCCGCCCTCGCCGCCGCAGCGCGCAGCGCCGTCGCTATCGCCCGGGCCGCCTCGCTCTCCCCTCGCTGCCCTCGTCGGCGAGGCTGCGGCAAGCGTCATCTCGGCGTACGCACGCGCCGCCGCGCCGCTTCCTCCGCCGCGCGAGCACGACCCGTCGGAGGCTGAGGAGGCTTCGCCTCCTTCCGAGGGTGCTGCCGCCTCGGAGGCTGCCGCCTCGGAGGCTCAGCTCGAGCACTCGTACTCCGCGCCGCAGCCGAGGCTGCTCGCAAGCTCGCCCGAGGACCCGGCGGGCGGGAAGGAGCTCGGGGAGCAGTGCGTCCCGGCATCTGCTCCCGCCGACTCACGACGCGAGATTGTCGGCGCGAGCAGCGGTTGCGCGAGCAGCGGATCGGCAGCCGGGGCTGCCGAGGCCCCCGAGCCGCCCCCGGCGCCGGCATTCACCTTCTCCTTGCCGCCGGCGCGAGCGGAGCCCGCCCAGTCGGCCGGCGACACCTCCGACTCGGCCTCCCTCCTCGGTAGCTCCACCCCCGTGGTCATCGCAATCTCGCACTCGCCGAGGCCGCGCGAGTCGCCCGACCTGCCGCGCGGGTCGGCGCAGCGGAAGCAGCTGCGGGCGCTGCGCCGCTCCTCTCACCGGACGGACCCTCACCGCCGCCACACGCCCCGCTCGACCGCTGTGCCGTCGTCGGCACCGCCCACGCCCACTCGGGCCCCTCGCCACGCCGATACAGCGCAGAGCTTGCCGCAGCTTCCGCTGACGGCCTTGAATTTGCCGCCGTCCGACAAGCCGCACGGCAGCGCCGCTTTCGGCGTGCTCTACGCGTGGCGGCGCTCAGACTTGGCGCTGCCCAGCGAGGTGCGCGCTTCGGCCGAGTCGCTCGCTGCGGTGCCGTGGCTGCACTGGGGCGGCTCGTGGCTCAACCGGCACCGCGCCGCCTGCATCCAGAGCAGGCATGCAATCTGCTTGCTGTACCGTGCGCACAGCCAAGTCGCGGTGCGAGGGCTGCGCGTCCGCTTCCGGAACGAGGCCACTCTCCGCCCGCTGCGCGTGCCCACCCCGTTCAGCTTGCCTCGCTCCGAGCCGTCGCCGCGCGGCCGCTGGGCGCTGCTCGACCTGCCCGCAAGCCTCACTCGATTGCGAGAGGTGGCCGAGTTTACGCTCGAGTTCGACGCGCCGCACCTCCTCGACGAGGTCTTCGCGATCGGGCACAGCCCGTCGCTCGTCCGGACCGCCGTCCTGCACGCGCGGGCAGAGGCGCGACGCGCCGCCGCCGCCGCCGCCGCTGCCCACGGGTGGGAGGTCAGCGCTCCGCCCCGAAGCTTATCCTCCTCCTCGACCCTCGTCTCGTCCGCATCTGCTCCGTGCTGCGCGCCTCTTGCGGCCAGCCAGGCGGCGTGGGACGGCGCTCGGCCGGCCGCCGCGGCTGGCGCGGCGGCGCCGCTCTTGCTCGAGAGCGAGTCCTCGCGGCTCGTCTCGCCGAGGGCGCAGCGGCTCCGCCACTTCGCCCTCTCCACTGCCGTGCAGCCGAGGCGCCGCGCTCTGACGACGGCGCACGCCGCCGGGCCCGGCGCGGGCGACCCTGCAGACGCGCCGCCGACAGCTGCGCCGCCTTCAGCGTCGCCTCTAGCCCCATGGGCCGCGCGATCATCCGCGGAGGCGCGCCGCGATGCGGTCGCGGGCTCCGCGGGCAAGTTCGCCCCTGTCGAGGCTCCTGCAAAGGCCAACCCGCACTTCCGAGCCGACTCTCCCTCGACGGTCGCGCGGCGACTCCACTTCGACGCTGCTCTCGCCAACGACAGCGCTCTCGCCGACGCCGAGCCGTGCCCGCACCCTCGGACGGACTCCGACGCCGCGGACGTGGCGAGTTTTGAGCCGGACATTTGCGAGGGGAACAGCCCCATCCATCGCGTGGCTGTCGTGGAGAAGGACATGGACGTGCTCTCCTCCCCGGAGAACTCGACGGAGCAGAGCGAGGAGCCCGGAAGCGCGACGCATGTCGGTGCTGTGCATGCCTCCGGCGGAGCGGAGGACGAGCGTCGAGCGCTCGTCAGCGAACTGCGGCGCTTGCGCGCGGAGGCGAAAGCGGCCGAGCTGGCCAGGACTTCAAGCGTCTAGCCAGTTATTATTTAAACCATACCCTGCATGTGTGATGTATATATATCTCCAAATTCGAGCTCGGCCTCGTTCGGACCCGCTCGAGGAGACGCGCGAAACAAAAGACCAATGGGGGAGGTTATAAACTTAATACTTTGGCCATGGTGCATGGTCGAGTCGTTTGAAATGGGCGGGTGCGACGCGTGCATTGCAGACGGTCAGGGCTTGATTTTTCTCAAAATGCCGTGACGTAATCGCGTCAATAGTTGTACGTCGACAAGATAGGCACTAGCGGCACGGCATGACTGCACCGCCCGACTGCAGCAGGCCGAACCCCAAGTTTGTGGAGTCACTGCGAAAGCAGGAGAAGCTCAAGCTCGCTGGCACCCGAGGCCGCGACCTGCCTCCCAGCACTCCTGCTGATCCGTATGGTCCGCCGCCTTTTGAGTGGGAGAGTGCGATGTGCTTGATGGGTGCAGGCAATCGAGCCGTGGTATCTACGTATGGGATCATGCGGGGCCTGCACAAGAAGGGAAAGCTCAACCACTTTGACGGCATCGTTGGAAGTACGTGGCAACACTCACGTTGGCCCGATCCACTGCAGTTTTCACAACCACGTACATCACGCTTAGACCAACAACAATCAGCGACTCATCATCCATTCCTCCCGCCCCCGTAGTCTCCGGTGGCTTCTGGGCGTTGTCCGCCTACACCTTTGGTCTCGCCGACTTGACCGCTGACGGCGACGCCGAGGACTTGCTGCTGGACGTCAGCCGCGATTGGAAGCCGGAGGCCATCGCAGACCTCGATGTGCTTGAGAAGGAGTCGATGGGTTTTGCCACCACGCTACCCTTCGGCCTGCGCGAGATCTGCGAGCTCCCCTTCTACAGCTGTGCAGAGTGCCTCAAGGCGGTTGGCCTTCCCGTGCCGGGCTGCCACGCCTTCTGGCAAGAATCGGTGTACCGCACGTACCTCAAGACTTACGGCATCCCCAAAGGCCGCTTCCTCGCCTCGAGCGAGGCCGAGGCCGAACGCATCGTGTCCGGGCGGCCCGACCTCAAAAAGTCCGATTTTCTGTGGCCGCGCCGCTGCGGCAAGACGCAAGACAACCCCTCTGGAGAGCACCGGAAGCCCGAGCCGATGGCTCTGTACGCGAGCATCATGCCGACGGGGCTCAGCAACGCCAATGGGCTCGGTGCGCTGAGCGAGCAGCAGGTGAAGGCGGCCAAGGGCGGGCTCGCCGACGCGATTACCGCCCGGGAGGAGTACAATGGGGTGACCACAGTTCCCTTCTTTGCCACGCCGACCGCCGCCGGCACGCGGTACGAGGCTGTGTACGTCGACGGTCGGATGGCGCCGCAGGGGCCGCCCGAGATGCGCTTCTTGAAGTGCCAGGCCAACACCGGATGCAAGCCCCCCGCGCCGATTCGGTTCAACAAGGTGCACCACCCTCCTCACGAAGCGCTCGTCGACCCTCCCGGGTGCTGCCCGCCGTGCCAGAGGGGCTGCTGCCCGCTCGAGCCCAGCTCAGAGAGGCTGATCATCTCTCAGTCTAGCGACCTGCCTCCATGTGCCGCGACTGCTGCCACGTCACGCCGCGTGGATTCTTTTTGAGGGGGCTGGATTCGGGCGCTGCTCAGAAGAACTTGTATGTACGGCTACCTCGGCGACTTTATGGTGCACGACTCGTGGGACGAGGTGCTGGGGCCATTCTTGGAGGACCTGTGACGCACAAAGTGTGAGGGGTAGGGTGGGTGGGTGCGGGGGTGGGGGTGGGGGGACTCTCTTCTTGTGGGCGAACGATGTGATTGTGAAAGGTGGCGTGCGCCATCGTGTGCGACCCGCATCCGCTGCACACCCGAAACTCACAATGATCAATGTATATGGATCTTCAGCCTGTCGCATGACCTGCCTGAGCTGTACGGCGCGTGGATTCTTTTTACAAGTGTGGGTCGTGTGTAACTCTCGCACTGCTCTAAACCTCTATCTACCTAGCTCTCGCCACAGGCTCAGCCTCCCTCCGCCCGCACGCTCGACACACAACAGAACCCGGACGACGTGCGTTTTTGCTTCTCCACAAAACGCGCACAACGCCCGCCCCAGTCAGCGGACAGCGCCATCGAGAACAAAGACTTTGGCGAGCCAACGCAGCCGAGAAATAAATTCTCCGCAAGAGAGCCCGCCGCTGTCCTGCGGTGCAGGCCGCACAGCGCGAACTGGCGGTTGTGCTCTATTTTTTTGGGCTGCCGCGCGTCGCAGGGACGGGCGCGGTGGGTGCTGCTCACGTGTCCGTTGCACGAGCGGCGCTGCGGGTCGGTCTATATTTCCCTCCTTAACACCCCCCTAATGTTAAAAGAAATCGTGCTGCGCAGGCCAGCGGCGCTGGGTGACAAAGTGTCGAGAGAGAGTGTCGGCTGCGCTCCGCCGATGGCAATGGCGACGGGCGGCAGCTCGGACCTCACGGCGCAGGGCGCGCAGTGGCTGCAGGGCGCCAAGGAGGCGGTCATGCAGATGACCAAGGGCGAGAAGAAGGACGAGGACGAATCGTACTCGCCGTTTCAGTCGCTGCAGAAGGCGGCCGTGCTGCAGGAGTGCAGGTGCTTCAACGACCGCGAGATCAACCCGCGGAAATGCATCAGCATCCTGACCAAGATCCTCTGGCTCCTGGCGCAGGGTGCGCGCTCCGCCAACCGCGCGCGCCCAACGCCCAGCGAGCGGGCGCCGGGCGCGCGCTGCCGACCGCCAGCCCCGCGCCTCTCCGCCGCGCAGGCGAGAAGCTGACCGCGCTTGAGACGACCGAGATCTTCTTCGGCGTGACCAAGCTGCTGATGCACAAGGACCAGCAGCTCCGGCGGCTCCTCTACCTCGTGCTCAAAGAGCTGAAGCCGAGCCCAGAGGAGGTGATCATCGTCTGCGCGACGCTCACAAAGGACATGAACTCCAAGGTGGACCTGAACCGCGCGAACGCGCTGCGTGTGCTCGGCGCCATCATTGCGCGCACCGACCCGACGATGCTGGCGCAGATCGAGCGCCACCTCAAGCAGGCGCTCGTCGACAAGAATTGCTTCGTCGCCGCGTCTGCGCTCGTCTCTGGCATCCACCTGATGCACGTCAACCCCGAGGTGGTTCGCCGGTGGGTCAACGAGGTACAGACGGCGCTGGCATCGGACAACCCTTCGGTGCAGTACCACGCCCTCGCGCTGCTCCACCAGATCAAGCGGCAGGACCGCCTCGCCGTCTCCAAGGTGGTTGCCTCGCTGACGCGGACGCCGCTCAAGTCGCCGCTCGCGCACTGCCTTCTCATCCGGTTCGCCAAGGCGATGATGGAGGACGGTGGCTCGGAGCGCGACCGCGCGCTCTTCGACTTTCTCGAGGCGTCGCTCCGCCACCGCTCCGACATGGTCATCTACGAAGCGGCCACCGCCATCTGCTCGCTCACGTCGGTGGCGCAGCGCGAGCTGTCGCCGTCGATCACCGTGCTGCAGCTCTTCCTCTGCTCGCCAAAGCCGGCGTGCCGCTTCTCCGCCGTGCGCACGCTCAACAAGATCGCGATGGCGCACCCGATGGCGGTGACCCCCTGCAACATGGACATGGAGGGCCTCATCAACGACTCGAACCGCTCCATCGCCACGCTCGCCATCACCACGCTGCTCAAGACGGGCTCCGAGTCGGGCGTCGAGCGGCTGATGAAGCAAATCACGTCTTTCATGTCCGAGATCGCGGACGACTTCAAGATCGTCGTCGTCGACGCGATCCGCGCGATGTGCCTCAAGTTCCCGCAGAAGCACCGGCTGCTCATGACCTTCCTCGCAAACGTGCTGCGCGAGGAGGGCGGCTTCCAGTACAAAAAGGCCTCCCCGCCACCGCCCCCGACCCCCGCCACCGCCCGGGCGAGAGGGCGCGCGGGGAGGCGCGCCGCGCGCCACCCGTCTCGACTCGCCACCCCCCCCCCCCCCCCCCCCCCCCCGCCTTCCCGCAGGCCATCGTCGACACGCTGCTCTCCATCATCGCGCGCGTGCCAGAGGCCAAGGAGGCGGGCCTCTCGCACCTGTGCGAGTTCATCGAGGACTGCGAGTTCACGCTGCTCTCGACCCAGATCCTGTACCTGCTCGGCGTCGAGGGGCCAAGCACGCAGGAGCCCTCGAAGTACATCCGCTTCATCTACAACCGCGTCGTGCTCGAGAATGCGACGGTCCGCGCGTCGGCCGTCTCTGCGCTCGCGAAGTTTGGCATCTCGATCGCCTACCTGCGGCCGTCGATCACGGTGCTGCTGCAGCGCTGCCTGTACGATAACGACGACGAGGTGCGCGACCGCGCCATCTTCTTCGTCACGCTGCTCACCGGGCTCGACTCTGGCGCGACGCTCGCCGGAAAGTCGGCGCAGTCGCTGCTGCTCGAGCCGCTGCCGGTGCCGCTCGCCGCGCTCGAGGCGTCGTGCAGAGAGTACCTCGCCGCGCCCACCGAGCGCCCCCTCTCGATCGACGACGTCACCATCGACGCCGAGATGCTCGCGAAGATGCAAAAGGAGGCGACCAGCAAGGCGGCGGCCGCGAGCGAGGACGCCGGGCCCGCCGCCGACGCGCCCGCGCCCGCAATGGCGGCGCCGGCCGAGGAGGCGGACCTGCTGTCGCGGATGCCCGAGTTTGTGCACGTGGGCGCGCGCTTCACCTCGTCGAAGCGCGTGCCGCTGTCCGAGGTTGGGACCGAGTACGAGGTTGTGTGCACCAAGCACCTGTACGCGTCGCACCTCATCCTCGCCTTCCAGCTCAACAACACGCTCGAGGACCAGCTTCTCTCCTCCGTCACGGTGGCGCTCGACCTGGCCGCCGTGCCGGGCCTCGCGCTCGAGACGCACGTGCCGTGCGCCTCGCTGCCCTTTGGCCAGCCGGGGACAGCGTACGCTTGCCTGCGCCGGCTGGAGGGTGTGCCGGTCGGCACCATCCCCTGCACGCTCAAGTTTGTCGTCAAGGACGTCGACCCGGCGACCGGGCCGACGGACGACGAGCCTGGGTACGAGGACGAGTACCAGCTGGAGGAGCTCGAGGTGTGCGCCGCCGACTTCATGAAGCGTGTCGCCGTGCTCGACTTTCGCGCCGCGTGGGAGTCGGTCGGCAACGGCTGCGAGGTGGTCGAGACCTTTTCGCTGTCGTACAACTCGATCCGGCAGGCGATGGAGGCGGTCATCGACTTCCTCGGGATGTCCCCGTGCGAAAACTCGGCCGCGGCGCCCGACGACGTGACCAAGCTGACGGTGCTGCTCTCGGGCGTCTTCCTGGGCGGGATGCAGGTCTTTGCGATAGTCAACTTGCGCGCGGACTCGAACCGGGCGGTCGGCATGCGGCTGACGGTCCGCTCGTCGGATATGACGGTCTCGCAGTTTGTCGCGAGCTCCGTCGCGTGAGGCCTCGGGGCGGGGCGGGGGTGGGGCGAGTGGCCGCGAGGCTTGGGGCGAGAGAGGTGGCGCGCACAAGTCGCAGCACCGGCCGGCGCGGGGCGGAGGTCGGTGGGGAGAGAGAGAGAAGGGGGGATGTCTTATTCGTCTACTCCCGCGTATACAACAGCCATCGCGCCAGGCAGCCATGATCCAGGCCGAGAAGCACGAGAGCGGCAACGCCCCATGAAGACGCTTCTCGTTGTCACCGCCGCTTTCGGTGCCCGCACCTGAACCACCATGCTGAGCATTCCCCTGATCCTTTCCGGCGGGCATGCATCATCCACCAGTGGGAGCTCTGACATTGATTAAGTGACTCACATGCTGCGGGGGATACCCGGCGGAACGGACAGATCGACGAGGGCGCGCGCACGCGACGCCACAGTACGGGTACACCGCCCTCGTGAGAGGGGGGAGGGGCAGATTCTAAGCGATGCAGGGGCGGGCGCAAACATTTGCGAGCGGGTGGATGGAGGGGGCAGCGAGGGGGAAGGCAGCCCTCGTGCGAAGCCGCCCTGCATGCACACGCACACACGCGCAGCCCGCCCGCAGCCGGCCGAGCGAGTCGGCCGAACGGCTGCCCCCTCTGCGGCAGCAAGTTCGGCGCGCGCGGCCCGTGCGGCAGTTTGCCGCGCCCCCCTCCCCCGCCGCTGAACGGCAGTCTACTTCGGGTTGCGCAGCACGATGATGACCGAGTCGCCTCTCAGGAACATCTTCGAGATGAAGCGGTCTTTGTTGACGGGCTTGGCCTTCTTGACGCCCTTGCCCTTTTTGGGAACCTCCGTCCACATCTCCTTGACGTTCTCGAGCACCATGTTGCAGTGCCGGTCAAAGGCCTTGACGCGGCCGAGCAGCTTCTTGTTGTTGCGGCAGTTGATGAGCACCTGCGTGTTGGACTTGACGCTCTGCGTGAGCACCGAGAGCGGCCCGGTGTGGAACTCCTCCTCCTCCGACTTCTTCTCCTTGACCGCGTCCGCGGCGCGCGTGGTCGCCATGTCGCGGCGCAGCCACGGAGGCGCGAGCAAAGGGCAGGCAAGGCTCTTCCCACACGACACCGTGAAATGAAGGTGCACGGCGAAGCAGGGTATTCGCAAGTATTCCAGGAAGGCAGGGCGCGAGGCTGAGCTGTCTCGACGCAGTGTACCACCACCCAAGCTGTAGATGGACAGAGAATAGTTCCCTTCCCCCCTCGGAGGGGGCCGGGAGAGGCGCACCCCGAGGGCCCCCCTCTTTCCCCTTCCCCCCACCCCCTCGGAGGGGGCCGGGCGAGGCGTAACCCGAGGGCCCTCTTCCCTGACCCCGCCCGCCTGCCCGCCTGCCCTGCCCGCCTGGCTGATAAGATCTTTTCACTTTGACTTGGTGGAGTACAGGCGCCGGGGGCGTGTGGTTGAGACTCGGCTCGTGAGCCCCGCAGACTCTCGCCTGCCAACCCGGAAGGGGCTGCCGTCCACCCGTCGCTGCCCAGGCCGGGGGAGGGGGGGAGACCTCCTGTTCCTCGCGGAACGGGAGTAGGCCCCTCCTTGCCGGGTCAGGAAGCAGGGCGGTGGTCGTGCCCGCATCGTCGCCTCGAACTCGAAACCGCCGACGCACGCCGCATTCGTCGCCGGCGCGCGACAGGCTCCCGTCGGCCGGACTGCCCTCGGCGAGTGGGTGTCGCCAACCAAGGCGACACGCACTCGAGGGTAGTGCCGACGGGACGCGGCTCGAAGGGCGTGGCTCCGCAGCGCGACTGGCACTCGTCGCAGAGGCCTCGCATTCGAAAAGTCGGGAACGGCTCTACCCGCAACTTTATCGCTAACACGCGCGCACCGCCGAGCCTGCGGCGGGCGCGCTGCAGCCGCACGTCTACCTTCGTCATAGTGCCACGACGTGCGGCCTACATCGAACGCCTGTATGCCATGCGCGCGGACCACGCTTGCGTGGATACGTGGCTGGCACGTCCAGGCTGACCCCTGACCCGTGTAGGTAGGTAGGTAGAAAGGTGAAGAACAGCCAGGCTCGGACTGGACACCAACGCGGTATGGGTGGACGCTAGACAGATGATGACGACACGCACGAGCGACACACAGACACAAACAGGCTCACAAGACACACAGCCAGCGGGCTGCCACACACCCTGAGTAGGCGTACACATAACTCAAGGCCACATCCTCCCTGTCGCCCCCCCCAGCCAGCACTCCAAGGTGCCAAGAGAACAAACAAGCGTTGATAGCTTTTCTTCATCGTCACGCTGCTACTACTGCCAGCCATCTAGCGTGCTGAGAAGTGCGTGTGTGCGTTGTTTGTGGGACAGTGTGGTGGGTGCGAACGGTTAGCGAGCGCCAAGAAGGGGGGGGGGGGGGGGGGC
>NW_005202237.1:136065-153098 GCF_000372725.1 Emiliania huxleyi CCMP1516 | reverse complement strand
ACGTGGAGGGCTGGAGCACGTGCGCCACCTGGGCCTGGGCAGGTGGCAACAGGTGGCTTCAGCCCCCTCCAAGCCACCTGCCCCCCCTCCCTCGCCACACGAGGAGGGCTGGAGCACGTGCGCCACCTGGGCCTGGGCAGGTGGCTCCAGGTGGCTTCGACCCCTCCAAGCCACCTGCCCCGCCCCCCTCGCCACACGTGGAGGGCTGGAGCACGTGCGCCACCTGGGCCTGATGGGTGGGCAGGTGGCGCCAGGTGGCTTCGGCCCCTCCAAGCCACCTGCATGCCCCCCCTCGCCACACCTGGAGGGCCGGAGCACGTGCGCCACCTGGCGCAAGTTTGAATTCGGAAACGGAAAATCCGAGCCACGGAAGGGCTGGCCTGCCAAACGCGAGCCTCCCCGCTCCTCCCCGCGCTGCAAACTGGGACTGTGGGGTGTGTGAAAGAGGGCCTGCGGCGGTCATCGGCGGCTACAATCAATGTCCGGCGTCGACATAAGCCTGGGGCTTCAACCCGGCCCGCGCGGGCGTTTGGTGTGGCTGCAAACGCCGCAGGAGCCGGTGGCTGCGCTGCTCACGCGCCGTTGCTGCCGACGCTGAGCAGTCTGACTCGCCAATGAGAAGACTGCCCGATAATACGCCATCACTCGATCCCCGATAAACCAGGCCATGCAGAGCTTTGTCGGCCTCGTCGACGTCGTGTGCTGGCTGCGCGGTAGAGTTGCGAGAGTGGATTGTGGAGGCGCGGCGGGGGCGGCTCGTGGTGCCGAGGCGGTGTATAGTACATTCCTATTCATAAGAACACGCACGATGAAATTCCCGAAGTGACGCCCAGGTGGCGCACGTGCTCCAGCCCTCCAGGTGTGGCGAGGGGGGGCATGCAGGTGGCTTAGAGGGGCCGAAGCCACCTGGAGCCACCTGCCCGGGCCCAGGTGGCGCACGTGCTCCAGCCCTCCAGGCAGGTGTGGCGAGGGGGGCAGGTGGCTTGGAGGGGGGCGAAGCCACCTGGCGCCACCCGAGCGGTCACATGGCCACAGGCGGCGTTTGGAATCTGCTCCAGGTGCTTTTTGCACTGTTTGCCCATGGCCACAGGCGGCGTAAGCCATCTGCTCCAGGTGCTTTTTGCACTGTTTTGCCCATGTCCACAGGCGGCGTAAGCCATCTGCTCCAGGTGCTTTTTGCACTGTTTTGTCCTTGTCCACAGGCGGCGTAAGCCATCTGCTCCAGGTGCTTTTTGCACTGTTTTGCTCATGGAGCAAGTGGCTAAAGCCACCTGCATTTTGTGCAAAAAGCTGCAAAGGACTCGTGGAGGCACGTGGCGCTTTCCGCGTGTGTCTCGTGCAAAATCCGGCATTTTGTGGCTTTCAGGTGGCACGACGCGATTCAGGTGGCGTGGAGCCTCCTACCTGGGCCCATCTATGGTGCCACGACGTGCGGCCTAGAATTAGCACACGTGCCTCTGCTTGCATACACTCATACATTGGATTGTCATTGCCTGTGAGTGCGAGATAGGGCTGGCCGCTGGCGGCTAGCCCCTGAGGAGAGTGACCAGAGACACCTCACATGACCCCACGCACGGTCTCGTCCGTGCCTCGCCGGCCGGCGAGATTGCTAGAGGTAGAGCAAGCCTGCTCTAGCCTCGCACGTCACTTCCTGTCGTCTGTTGTTTGTTTGTGCCCTTGTTTGTTTCTCTTGGCACCTTGGAGTGCTGGGGGGGGCGACAGGAAGAATGTGGCCCTGAGTTATGTGTACGCCAACCCAGGGTGTGTGGCAGCCAGCTGGCTGTGTGTCTTGTGAGCTTGTTTGTGTCTGTGTGTCGTTCGTGCGTGTCGTCATCATCTGTCCTGCGTCCACCCATACCGCGTTGGTGTCCAGTCCGAGCCTGGCTGTTCTTCACCTTTCTACCTACCTACCTAGTTTAGACCATGTTTGTATTAGACCCAGTTTCGACCAACTGGGTCTAAACAGGGGTCGGCCTGGGTGGGGGACCCCATTCATTAGTCATTAGACATACCAGGTTTAGACCCGGTTTAGGGCGCCCCTAGGCCCTAGGGGCGCCCCTACCTAGCCCCTCGCGCTAGCTCCGCCGCCGCGGCCGCGCTGGCTGCGGAAGCGGCAGCGTGCAGCCGCCATCCTCTGCCTCGGGCCGGACAGGCGCACGGTGTCGGGCAGCGTGTCTGATGACCTCGTCCATGCCGGTCGTCGAAGTGCATCAGCAGCCGGTGTCGTGCTCGCTATTGGTCGGCCAATGGGCGACGATGGTGGCGGGGAACCAGTCCGTGCTCCCATCCTCTTGGTATTGCTAAAAATCTCTCTCTCTCTCCCACACGGCCTCTCTCGTCACAGAGCAGGGGAGCTGGGCGGGGAGGTGCGCGCTGCCTCGCGCGGGGGGGTGGGGGGGAACCCATTAGACACACCAGGTTTAGACCCAGTTTATCGTAAACAGGATTAAAATCTGGTTCGTGTTTAGCAGTGGTCTAAACTTGGAGCACTTGGAGTGCAGTAAACTGGTCTAAACTGGTTCGCCGCGCACCCTCCTCGTGAAGAAGGTGAAGTTGTGTAGAGACAGGAGCATTCCATTGAAAGTTCAAGAGGCCCAGTGCGAGTGGATGAGCGTTGTGGCGGTGAAAGAAGGCTGAAGCTGACGCAGCAGGATGCTTGCGATGGGGTTGTTTTTGTTGGCGTGTTGTGTTTGTTTTGAGAGAGAGAGTGTTGTTGTTGGTCTCGCTGTGAGAACGAAAAAACGCGACGCGATGGCAAGCGCAGCACGCAGAGCAGCCTGCGCGATACATTGAAGGGAGCCGCCGAAGGGAGAGGGGCAAGGGGGGCCGGAGCGAGGCATTGCCCAAGAGGCATTGGCAGCGACCGCCGGGCCGAGACCGCTTGTGGGCAGCCAGCGAAGCGGCCATCTGCTTACGCAGGTGCAGACCGCCCGAGAAAAAGAAAGAAACCGCGCGGGCAAAAAGAACTCCATGTGTTGTGCTAAGATGTAAGAACGCTGGCCTCACAGAGTCTTTGTGTGGGGGGCTGCGCTCCCTCCGCCGCGAATGGCGATGGCGACGGGGGGCGGCAGCTCGGAGCTGACGGCGCAGGGCCTGGGGGGCGCGCACCGCGCGCAGTGGCTGCAGGGCGCCACGAAGGAGCTTACTGCTTACTCTCTAGCGTAGGTGAGGCGCGGGGTCCGATCTCCGAATGCAGATCGGTGTGACCAAAGGCGAAAGGGCGAGAAGTTCTGGTCCCGGAGAAGCCGAACACGAGGACACCGAGCGAGGACGAATCAAAATCTGACTACTGCGTACTGGGGGTCTGGGGCCCGGGCCGACCGTACACAGACCCGTAAACGTAACATCGTATACACGGCGTACAGCGTACAGAGGGGCACGACACACGACACACACAGAATCAAATGATGGACTCGTCAGACCACGGCGCGGGCGGGCGGCGCCGCCACCTTCTCACCCGAGGAGGCTGCCCACCGGCCCGACTTGTGCCGCGAGAGGGTCGCCCGCACGCCCGCCATCGGGTCGCCGACCGAGTGCTCGCGGATGGCGTCGACCCACCGCTGCCGCTCGGCGGCGGACGCGGCCCGGAAGCGGAAGGAGGCGTGGTGGCCCTGCTCGACCAGCGCGCCACCCGGCCGGTACGAGGAGGCGCGCACCGACCGCACGTGCCTCGGGCCGGCCTGCGCGCCCGGCAGCGCCGCTGGGCGCACCTCGAAGCTGGCCTGGCTGCGCGAGGTCGGCCGCACCTCGACGCCCTCGAGCGGGACGATGCCGAGCGGTGCGGCGTCCTTTGGCGAGGTGAAGTAGTAGAGGCACGAGCCGCTCAGGATGAAGTAGCGCCGCTTCCAGGAGGGCACGCGGCCGCCGCGCTTGCACAGCCAGCCCTCCACCTTGCTCGAGATGTACTCGCGCTGCTCCATCACGATCTCGCGCCCGCAGATCGAGGCGTACAGCTCGGCGAGCAGCGGCGCGGGGAGGTCGGCGCCGCCGTCGACCCCGCGCAGCCCGGCGGCGAACTGGTGCTGCGTCATCTTGTGCGTCACCGCCGCGCTGTGCGCGTCCACGTTGAGCATGATGAGCGCGTAGGAGAGCACGTAGACCGTGTCGGCCGAGCCGAGCGGGGTGTCCGCGTGCTGCGTGGCGTACCGCGCCGCGAAGGCCTCCATGATGCGACCGATCATCTGCGCCTCGCCCGGGAGGCGGAAGAGGGAGAGGAAGAAGCGGAGCGCGTCGTCGAGCCGCAGCGCTCGCAGGTCGAGCGCCGCGACAAAGGCGGAGAGCACCGCCGCGGCCGACTCATCCCGCCGGCCGAGCAGGTCGCCGAGCCTGAGCTTGGAAATTTGCTCCTCGGTCAGCACCCACGCGGCAAGCTCCCGGCCGGTGTACCGCCGACCGGGGCAGCTCGCGTGCTCGCCGCGGAGGAGCGCGGCGACGGTGGCCCGCGCGTCCTGGTTGAAAGAGCGGCAGGCCTGCGCCGGCACGTCGGGGCAGCTGACGCACATGGTGACGACAGACCCGTCATCGCACGAGTGGATGAGCTCCACGCGTGCGACGACGGGTCTGTCGCCGCCATGTGCGTCGGCCGGGCCTTCGCCCTGTCGCCCCGATACGCTCGACTTCGTTCTCAGCCGCCTCAGCGATGGCACCGCCGCCGAGGAGGGGCCCGCCTCTCCCGTGGGCGCCGCGTTGCTCCAGTCGAGCGCCGCCTCCCGAGCACGCAGAACGTACTCGGCTGGCGGCCTCGGTACGGCCGGAGGGGTAGACGCCGCGGGCATAAGGGCGAAGCAGGTCGGCGCAAAACCCGATCGCCGCTGAAGCTGCCTCGCACGGTTTTTCTTCCGTTTTTCTTCCGGTAAAGGAACTGGCCCCGCGAGCTGGGAATAGGACCGCCGCAAACTTAAAATGAACTCGGGGGCACGGGACGCGGCACAAACGGGGCACACACGCCGGGCTACAAACACGGGGAGGCGTACACAGAAAGAAAGAAAGAAACCATATAATCCAAGGGAGGGATGGGAGGACGGCACGCCGCGAAAACAGTAATATTCTACGCGGTGATGACAAGCTTTCCGGCTCCAATCTCATGAGACTTTGCTGGCTTTTCACCCTCGCCGCCGTCGGCGCGGCGCTGCGCGGGCCGATCGCGCATCGCGGGAGTCGGCTTGCGAGCCCACGGATGGCGCCTCGGAAAAGGGCCACCGCCGCGGCGCCGGCTCGCGGGGCCGGCCTGTGGCAGCAGGTCGCCGTCCGGCGAGAGACCATCCGTGCGCGAGATGGCACGAAGCGGCCGGTTGTCGCAAAGAAGAAGTCGCTCGCTGCGAGCAAGAGCGCGACGGCATTCAAGCTCCCCGAGGTCGACCTGACGCCGACCGGCCTCGCCGCACAGCTCGCTCTCCGCCTAGAGGAGCGCGGCGTCGTAAACGTAACCGCTCTTCTCACGGTGGAGCCGACGCCTGCCGCGCCCGCGGGTCTGCCGGCGCTCGCAGACCGGGCGAAGCAGGGCCTCTCAGACCTCCGTCCGCGCCTGCCCACCGTCCCCGGCTCGCTCCTCCGCCTCGGCGTGCTCGTCGCCCTCGTCTCTGTCGCCGGCTCACAGGCCTCAGCGCACGGCGTGGGAGGTCGTCTTGACACGCCCTCCGCCCGACCCGCACCGCGCCGCCTCCGCGCGCAGGTCTTGTCCGACAGGCTGCCCACCTACGACGAGATCGCGGCGCAGGCGCAGGTCTCTTCCGCCAAGAGGGGCGCCTCGGACATGGGGACAGTGGAGCAGGCTCTCTCGCCGCCACCGCCTCCGCCTCCGCCTCCGCCTCCGCCACCGCCACCGCCACCGCCTCCGCCTCCGCCTCCGCCTCCGCCTCCGCCACAGCCCGCTCCTTGGCAAGCCCGCCCCGCCTCCCCCGCGTCCCACCACCCGCCGCCGCCGTCCGCAGCTCGTCGAGCGGGAGGAGCGCGCCATCAAGCGCGCCTTCGCAGAGATTGAGGAGGGGCGGAAGGTGCACCACAGCGAGAGATGGCCGCGAGATAGCCGAGATGTGGCCGAGATATGGCCGAGATTGAGGAGTGCAGACCACGCCTCCCCAGACGCCGCTTTTAGCAGACGCGTCCACTCCACGTCATCCCCGCCCGCCCTCCAAAAGGTGGACTCGTCCGAGGTTGCCGCCGCCACCGCCGCGTCGAAGCAGCTCCGCGCGGCGGGCGAGTCGTACCGCGACGCTCTTAATGATTAATGATTGATGCTTATTATTAATTATTAATTAGGCGGGCGAGTCGTACCGCGACGCGCTCGGCGCGCGAGGGGCGGAGGAGGGCGGGTGCAGGGACACGTCCATGACACGTCCAGTGGCATGCCCCGCAGGCGCAGTCCGCGAGTGGCGGAGGAGGGCGGGTGCAGGGACACGTCCATGACACGTCCACCGGCATGCCCCGCAGGCGCAGTCCGCGAGTGGCGGTCCGAGTCGGCGCGCGCTGCGGCCGCGCTGGAGGGCGACATCACCGCGGCGCTGGAGCGGGCGGAGAAGGGGTGCGGCGAGGCGGTCGCGGCGCATGAGAGAAGCTGCGGAGCCTTCCTGTGAAGCTTCTCGGAGCTTCGCTGCAGGTACGATGAGGCGCTCGCGACGCCGGAGAAGCTTGCCGCGGGCGCGCGGCGGGGGGAGGGGAGCGGAGCGGAGGGGGAGGGGTGGGCGGTGAGGGAGGGGCGAGGGATGGATAGGCGCCAAGGCGAAGGAGGTGATGGCGGACTTTGAGTCGGCGGAAGAGGCGCTCGTGCGCTCGCGCTCGATGCTCGCGCGGCAGGCGGGCGCAGAGGCGAGACGGAGCTGTTGTCATGGGATGAGAGCTGACACGCACTCGACCCTCTCCGCAGGTGGCGCTTCGGAAGGCGTCGGCCTCGGGCGCGAGGGCGGCGGCGCTGCTGGAGGCTGCGGCCGCGTCGAACGAGGCTGCGGCGGGAGGCGTCGAGGGGGGAGGGGCGCGGCGAGCTGCTCTGCTGATGGCGGCTCTGAGTCGGCTCTTGCGGATGAACTAGGCATCGAGGAGGAGTGCCGCGTGCTCGAGGAGGCCGCAGGTTAGGGCTAGGGCTAGGGCTAGGGCTAGGGTTAGGGTTAGGGTTAGGGTTAGGGTTAGGGTTAGGGTTAGGGTTAGGGTTAGAGGAGGATGCCGCGTGCTCGAGGAGGCCACAGGCGGACGCGCCAGAGAGGCGGAGAGAGACTAACCTCTCTGCTCCCGCCAGTAGTCGCTCCAGAGTACCCTGCACATCGACTACTCCTTGTGTTCACACCCCGACTTGTTCACACCACAGGCCGCCTCTCCGCCGTGGCGGAGCGCTCCATCGTCGACGGCAAGGTCGCGCCCTCGACACTGCCCGAGTTCCAAGAGGCGCGCGCTGCGGCAAACCAGGCCGACGAGGCGCTCGCGGAGCGGCTCTCCGCGTCGGCGGGCGCGCTCGAGGCGGCAAACAAGGCCGCCTCCGCCGCGAACGCCGCGGCGGACGAGGCTGCTCGTTTCGTCAAGAGCGGCGCGCGGCGGGAGAAGCGCCGCCGCGTCGCTCGCGCTGTCCGGCGAGCGCCTGGTCGGGTGTGACGACTAGGCGGCGCAGAGTGGTACACCGACTCGTCGCAGCTGCTCCAGCGGGCGCGGGAGGCGGCCGTCAAGGCGCAGGAGGCGAGCTCGCGCGCCGACGGCGCCGCGAACAAGGCGAGCGAGCTCGGCGCGGCGCCGGACCGCTGGAAGAAGGCCAAGGCGGCGCTGGCCGAGGCGGAGGAGACGCAGCAGCGCGCGCAGACGCGGCTCGCCCGCGCGAGGGGCATCGGTGAGCTCCCGCCCGCCGCTCGCCGAGCCATCGCCGAGCCATGCCCCCCCTCCATGCCCCCCCCCCCGGGTCCCCAGCCCCGCGCTGCTCGGACAGGCAAGCAGCAGATCGGTGCCCTCAAGCGGGAGATCGCCTCCAATCGCGGAGAGGTGCGCCCCCCGCCCTTGCCAGCCGCCGCGTGCCAGCCGCCGCCGCGCCCTGACGCGCACACCCGACCCTGGCAGGCGACGCCGTACATCCCCGGCCCCACGCCCACGCCAAAGATCGAACGGTACGTGCCGCCAAAGCTCGAGCTCCCCGCCCGCCCGCCGCCCCGAACCGCGGCGCCAAGGGCGGACAAGGCGGCGGCCCCGGCCGAGAAGGCCGCCCCGCAGAAGGCTGCCGAGGAGACGCCGCCGCCCGTCGCGGCCGAGCGGTCGCCTTCCGACAGCGCCCCGGCAGCCGCGCCCGTGGCGGTCGCGCCGCCGAAAGCCGCCGCCCCGCCCGAGTCCGCAGAGGCGCCGTCCACTCTGCAGCTCTTCGGCGCACTCGCGCCCGCCACCAAGCCCGCGCAGCCGCCGGCCGAGTCTGGTGGCGGCGACGCCGTGGCAGAGGCTGCTGCAGTCGCGGCTCGGGTTGCTCCAATCGCAGCCGGCGCCGCGGTCGTCGCCGCCGCCGGTTTTGCAGGCTTCAAAGCCGTGTCGGGAGGAGAGGAGCAGGGTGTGGACGAGGCGGCGCAGCTGTACGAGGAGCTTCTCGGAGGAGGGGGGGGGGGCTCAGACGGCGGGTTGACGGCACCGGCACCACCACCGGCGAGGTCGGAGCAAGGCGCAGAGCCGTTTGCCGCTGTCACCGCCGCCGCACCAACAGAAGCGGCAGCTGTTGCGGCCGCGAGGGAGGAGGACGAGGGCGAGGACGCGGCGGTTGGCGAGGCGGCGGCGGCGGCCGACGCTGTCGAGGAGGTGGCTGAGGCACAGGCGGAGCCAGCCGCGGAGGAGGAGGAGGCGGCCGCTGCGCCTTCAGACGCGGAGCTCAAGGCGATGGCCCTCGAGGCGGAGGCAGCCAAGCTCGAGGCGGAGGCGGCCAAGCTCGAGGCCGCAGCTGAGGCGATGGGCGACATCTCCAACCTCAAGGCCCCCAAATGACGCCGATGAAGTGAGCCGTGCTTTCGGGCGCGGGCGCCGAGGGCCACATGCGCCCGCGCCCGTCAACCATGAATGAGCCGCACCAAAATTGTGCCGGGCTTCGGCCTGTAGCCGACTCGCTCCAGATATCCAGAGCGTCGGCAACGTCGCTGGGGTAGGCAGGGAGGGTTCGATGCCGGCGGCGCAAAATTGTCGCCCGTCACCTGCCCAGCCCCCAACTCGGCGAGGCATGCAATTTCATGAATTGAAAGTCGCCATGTGAGCAGTGAGGCGGACCGCGCGTAATAGCCATGTAGTCAGAGAGCCGCAGTACGAACCGAGTACGCCGTAGTGCGAGTATCTCCGCCCGTCTCGCCGTCTCCCCTGTGCCTGTCTCTATATCTGAGCTGTGTGGCGTACAATCTCCTATAAAACCCACCGCTCACCCACGCGCACTGGGCCTTGCACTTTGAATGCCGTGGGGCTCCTGTTAGTGGGGGAAATGGCTCAGGCTGCGAAGAAAATTTTTCCCTGCCGCTCTTCTGGGCAGGTGTGCACCAAAAGTGTTCGGTAGACCAGCCTCTCGGTACACGCCACGGCCCCGGGCTAGGCCCGATGCGTCCGCTACCACGCTCTTAACATGCGCACCGTCCTGCTGCAGGTCGCCATCAAGGAGCCGTCCTCGTCGCGTACGTCGTGCTGCCGTCGCGTGTACCGAGATGCCTCGCAACAAAGGCCTCGGCCGAACGGGCAAGAAGCATAAGAAATCAGCCAACGACAACATCCACAGGCAGCCCAAGGCGACCACCGAGCCCACGGTCGCCACCGAGGCGCCGGAGCCGCCCGCCGCGCCCGACACCTCGCCGGAAATGGAGGTCGAGCCGGCAGCGCCCGACGCGCAGGCGCTCGCGACAGGTGCGGCTGATCGGCGACGTCGAGCGTGGTGCCCGACGGCTCAGGATCCTTCTACCATAAACCACTACCACGGCTGCCACCGTCGGCGCCTTCGCTCGAGCTCTCCGAGGCCGCGTTCTGACCTCGTGCCGCGGCTGTTGTCGCTACAGCAGCGACGAGGGCCGCGGCAAGGGGTGCAGCGGCGACGGGCGGGGGGGAGAGGCGCGGCCAGCTACCGGGTCGTTGCCCCCGCCCACCGCGCCGGGCCCCTGCACCCGGAGGCGGCTTGCGGCAGCCTTCCCGTGTCTCCGTGCGACCCGCTTGGGTACCGGCCATGTGTGGCCCCCGCTGCCGGAAAAAATCCGGGGTTTAGCTGGCGTATCTCGGGCCCACTTTAGAGCTAGGGCATGATCTTAGGTGTTCTGGATAGCCCACAAGGGTCTTCTTTGGCATGGTAGCGGTGGTTTTGCGCGAGGCGTTCATTCAAAAATCACCATTTCCCCCACTACTCCTGTCGTCAGACGTGGAGACGCGAGGGTTGCCCCCCCTTGCCCCACCACCTCGTGTGTGTGGAGAAGTTTACCTTACCTTACCTTACCTATAAAACCCCAACTCCGCCTGAGGCCGAGACGTGTGCTCTCGTGTCTCGAGTGCTCGATCGAGCTCGAGGTCGAGCCACAAGCACACACAACGCACACATGACACAAGCACACCAGTCACCACACACACCCGCGCGAGACACACGAGATATTATCGAAGGACGAAGGGCGCTTGGGTCTAAATTTAGGAGCGGCCGCACACTGGCTTCGGTACCCCCCCTGCACACCTAAGCCCATGGGCCGACCCCCCCCCCAGCAGGAGCGCTCTGCTGCTGGGGGGGGCGGGACCCCCCCCCCAGCAGCAGCGCTCTGCTGCTGGGGGGGTCGGGACCCCCCCCCCAGCAGCAGCGCTCTGCTGCTGGGGGGTGCTGGCCTCTCTGTACAGACAGCAGCTGTAAGTAGCATGCGTTCGAGTTGCGAGAATTTATGGTCGGCATCAAAATCAGTGGTCTCCCCGGCGGGGCCTCCTACTGCCAACCGGGCTGTGCGGGGCAGTCCAGGGCGAGCCGCATGGCTTGCACCACGTCGCTGCCCGCCATTGCGGCGACGCGTCGCGGCGGACCTGACAGTTTTGCCGGGCGACGGGCGCGCGCGCGTTTTCGAAAAAAGAAAAGGCAGCGCCTTGCTGACAGCTCAGTCGATCGATTTGCGACGAGCGAGCGATCCGAGGATCGAGCGGGTGGCCGATAGGCTAGGGAGATCAGCGCTGATCGATCAACGTCAGCGAGACGCCCGAGTGAGTGGCTCACTATACCCTATGACCTTGAGCTATGCGTGTGGTAGTAACAAGATAGACTCAGATGGTCACAGGTCTTTAGTAAAACGCCAGCACTCGACAGCACGAAGGTGTATTGGGCTCGAAGGCGCGGTGAACACAACCGCCTCGAGCGTATACCGCTCAAACACGAGCCGACAGCCGAGGGGGCGGGAGGGGGGGCGGCGGGAGGCGGGAGCTGGGTCCAGTGCGCTCTGCTGCTGGGGGGGTCGGGACCCCCCCCCCAGCAGCAGCGCTCTGCTGCTGGGGGGTGCTGGCATCTCTGTACAGACAGCAGCTGTAAGTAGCATGCGTTCGAGTTGCGAGAATTTATGGTCGGCATCAAAATCAGTGGTCTCCCCGGCGGGGCCTCCTACTGCCAACCGGGCTGTGCGGGGCAGTCCAGGGCGAGCCGCATGGCTTGCACCACGTCGCTGCCCGCCATTGCGGCGACGCGTCGCGGCGGACCTGACAGTTTTGCCGGGCGACGGGCGCGCGCGCGTTTTCGAAAAAAGAAAAGGCAGCGCCTTGCTGACAGCTCAGTCGATCGATTTGCGACGAGCGAGCGATCCGAGGATCGAGCGGGTGGCCGATAGGCTAGGGAGATCAGCGCTGATCGATCAACGTCAGCGAGACGCCCGAGTGAGTGGCGCACTATACCCTATGACCTTGAGCTATGCGTGTGGTAGTAACAAGATAGACTCAGATGGTCACAGGTCTTTAGTAAAACGCCAGCACTCGACAGCACGAAGGTGTATTGGGCTCGAAGGCGCGGTGAACACAACCGCCTCGAGCGTATACCGCTCAAACACGAGCCGAGGGGGCGGTGCTCGATGGAGTTGTGGAGACCAGAGGGTCCCCCCAGCCAGCACTTTGAGTTTCCGGAAGTTTCCAGGGAAACCAGAGGGTGTTTGGTGCTCCATTCTGCTCCCCATTCTGGCAACTCTCTCTCGAGTTTCCCTGAGAGCTGGTTTGGAGCAAAATCTGAGGCGAAACCGAGGAAACCGGCAAACTACGCGGGTATTTTCCAGCTATGTATTTCCAGGTGTCGATGCTGTCCGCACGAGCGTGACTCGCCACTCCACACGACCTCCACGACCTCCACGACCGCCGAAAAGTTCTCCCACTCGCTCTGCCCCAAACCTAAATCTTTCTACAGTTACATACATATCCGCAATAAATAAATAAATAAAAACGGACACCTCTCTACTGTGAGATGGGTAAAAAGGAACAGGCCCCCGCCCTTGCGATCTTTGTGCAGGGTTCTTTGTGGGTGTGGTCGGCGACTAGCCGGGGTCGTCCTCCCGATGGGGGACTAGCACTAGCCGTCTTCCACATGGTCCCTCGGGTCCCTGCTGCTCCTAATCTCTTCGTACATCCTCCTGCTGATCTCCGCAAAGTCCTGCTCCCTCCCTCGTCTCACCCTGCGCGTCTGCTCCGCCTCACCGTCTTCTGCCCTGCGTCGTCTGGCGACGGGTCCTCCATAGTCGGTCGAAGTCGCCGCCCTCCTCGTCCTCTTCCCAACGTTCCCTCGGCGGCCGATGCCGTCTGCTCCGGCTCCCCAGTCCCCGGGTCTGCCCTGCTCTCGTCTGCGCTAGTTTCTGCTTCGTCCTCACCGGCGTCTCTCCTCTTCCCTCTCCCCTTCTTGTATGCTTTGCACATCGCGTCGATTCCTGTTCGCGTGAGCACCAGCCTGAAGCCCGCCCAGCATCTGAACCGCTCCCTAAGTCGAAGGAGCATCATCAGTCTCATATCCGCAAAATACACCGGTATTTACTATTTTGCCGATTTGGCTGATTTGGCTTTTGGGACCCAAACCAAGCACCTGAGTTGCTGAGACACTCGGCAGACGGCACAGAGCGCGAGAAATTGATTTCGCGGGCAGAAGTGTGTTTGATAACTGTGTTTGTTCGCGGCCTTACGAGATCGCGCCGAGCGCAGGTGAGGTTAGGGTGGCGACACGAAATTTCTTTTTACTGTAAGGCGGGAGCGCGGAATCTTCTCATATCTCAAAAATCTCTCTCGCACGTTCCCAGACTGTGTCAAGATGGAGGTATGCCGCTAGTCTAGCCAATCAGCTAAGCGGCCTGGCCGTTCGTGGAATGGCCGGGTGCAGATCCCAGCGCGGCAGCGGGCCTGCCAGCTGACCCTATGCTCGCTAGCGAAGTTTGCGGCGAGGCGGCGGCAGCCGGGGCGGTGGCAGCAGTTGGTGCGGCTGCGGAAGGCGCAAACGCTGCGGCGTGATGGCTCGCGACGACAACGCCGTCAGGTTCAGCGGCGCCAGGGCCGCGCGCTGGTAGCCCGCCCCGCGGGCCCCGCCGCAATCGAGCTCGAGGTCGCTGATGAGGTCGACGAGCTTGGCGGCGTCGGCCGCCGCGCAGCCGCTCACGACGTGCGCCCCCTCGAGGCGCCCGCGGCCGGGCCGGCTCGCGGGCCGCCGCGAGGCGAGGCGAGGCGCGGGGCAGGCTGGAGCCGCAGCCGCAGCCGCAGCCCGCTCGGCCTCGATGGCCCCAGCGGCGGCGGCGGCGGCGCGCACCTCTGCGGGTGGCGCGCCTCGACCTGTTGGCGCGCCTCGATCTGGCGGGGGGCAGTCACCGCCATTCCTGGCCCGCTCCGCTCCCGCTCCCCACAGCCCCGCGCCCGCCCGCAGCCCCACCGCCCCTCCCGCTGTCGGGGCGGGGGGAGGCGCCCGGCGCGGCAGGTCGGCGAGAGGCTGTCCCTCCTCCCGCCCCTCCTCCCGCCCCTCCTCCCCTCCGCCCCGCGGACCAACCGCCCGGAGCGGCGGCGGCGGCGGCTGCGCGCCCCGCCTCCGCGCCGGCAGCGGCGCGCGGCTCGGCGCGGGCTCGGGGAGGGAGGAGGGAGGCTGTGGCAGGGGAGTCGCCCCGCCGTGGGAAGCCTCGGCTCTGCTTGCCGGGACGGGGCCGCACTGCCACAGCTGCCGCTGCTCGAAGGGGCCGGCCGAGGTGGCGGGCGGCGGGGTGGCGCTTGCCGAGGTGTGGGGTGGGGCGGCGGACGAGGGCGGCACCGGCGGGGCGGCGGGCGGCGGGGCGCAGGAGGAGGGCGGCGGGGCGGCGGGAGCTGGGGCGACGAGCGGAGGCGCGGCTGGTGCAAGCTGTTCAGCCCTCTCTGAGGTGCCGGCTGCATTCGGCGGCCGTGCCTCGCGGCCCTGCGGCTGGTCCAGGGGTGGAGCGGGGAGGGTGGAGATGACCTCGTCGGCAGCGCCAGCGCCTGGCGGCTCGGCGATGCTCTCGGCCGCTGGGGGCGGCTCCGCGTTGTGGCCGATGCGCTCCTGGTAGGCCTTGAGCAGCTGGAGCGAGTGGCGGAACTTGCCGCGGAGCTCCGCGGCCTCCTGCACAGGGGAGCGGGCGGAACTGAGCGAGCTGCCGCACTACACACGGTGGGCCGAGGCCGCGAGCGCGCACGCCTGCACGATGAGGTCATTCTGCGAGCGCATCGCCTGCAGCCGTGCAGCTATCTGGCTGCGCTCGCGCGTCGCCTGCTGGCCCTCCCGCTGAGCGCGCGCAAGCTCGCGAAGAAGGTTGCCGATCTTGAGCTTGTCCTCCGAGCGGAGGTCCTTGAGCGTCGCGCCGCCTGTCGCGCCGCCCGGCTCCATGCCGGCCTGGCCAGCCGTTGTCGGACTGGCGCGGACTGGTAACACACACCGGCACACCACCGGAGCCGTTGCAGGGTTCCGGCTCCCGTCGGCGATAGGGTACCGGTGGGATGGTGAAAGCTTGTGATCGATTGTTTTGATGCTTGTGAGCTTGTGTGGCGTTCTAGGTATATTGTTGGCAAATCAAGACACAGAGCTCACACAGAATCACAGCGGGAGGAAAGCGGCGAGTCGCAATTCCAGGGGTCGTTGTGGCGGGCCACCCTGTCCAGAGAGGCATGGATGCCAATCTGGGGTCTCTCGACCGAGTCTATGAGCCCTGGCCGCCTCCCGATCTTGGTGGTAAAGCCGCAGCCGAACAGGGCGACGGAGATGGCGCGGGAGAGTACGGGTGTTCCAGGGGATCACGACACGCACCGACCCTTCACGAACCGAAAGGCTGCCGTGCCCGGCGTGCAAGGGGCACGGTAATCCGGCACGTGTTGGGCGCCCCATTCCGTTTAGGGCTAGGTCGGCTCAGGGCCCCGTCCACTTCCCTCCCACTTGGCGCGTGATGATGAGGAGATGCCACCCAGGCCAGCCAGGGCAAGGGCGGAGGGCGAGAGCGGAGAGCGGAGGGCTGGGCGGAGGCAAGGGCGGGCGGAGGGCGAGGATTTTTTTTTGTTTCGTCGTTCTTCACTTAAAAGCGAGAAAATTCGTGTGACCGAGAGCGATATGCCATGTCCGCCTTGCTTTTTACCTTTCACATCGAAGGCAAAGACATACATCGCAAAGAGAAAATACGTCGCGCTCTCGCCCCGACCCCGACCCAGCCTGCCTAGGGATGGGCGCTGTCCACGGGGCGCGCGAGCCACCGCCACCGCGTCGCACGCGGCCACTCTCTTACCTCCCCACATTACACTTACTCGCTCCGCCGCAGGTGCACCTCAAATACGTCGCCGCCTCGGCGCTCTGCAGCGTGTGCGCCTACCACGCCGGCCCCGACGGGGAGCGGATCATGCCTCTGCGGTCGCTTCTCGTCTACTCGGCGGCGACGCACGGCCTGTTTGCCGGCCTCTTCGTGGCGCGGGTGGGCATGGGCATCCTCGGCAAGCAGCGGGCCGCCGGGGTCGTTCCGTGGTGGTCATACCTCGTCTGGGCGCCCTTCCACAGCTTCACCTACCTGTGCTCTCCGAACGCGCCTTGCACGCACCCGAGCCCCACTTGCACCGAGCCCCGCCCGCGTTGCACGGACAGGTACACGTACTTCCACACCCTCCACTCGGAGGCGCACGGCACGCCCGTGGCGACCGAGGCTGCCGCGCTGGCGGAGAGCGGAGGCGCCTGACTCCATCGAGAAGGAGCGTCTCCGAGCCCTCCTGTAGGTGGCTCCAGGCTGGTGGATCGGAGGGCGGTACGCGCACTGGAGGATGCCGGAGCGGCGGTGGCGGCGGCCGCTCGACCTCACTCCGACAGCAGCTGCACCTCTGTCCAAGCCCTGCCCGCAGCCCTTCCTCCAGGTGGGCGGCCACCATCGACCTGACGTGCGAGTTCCCGGAAGGGTCGATCCGCAACACGTCAAACTACCTCCTCACCCCCTGCTGGGACGGCGTCCCTCCGACGCCGGTGAGACTCCGAGACACCTCCGAGACGCACCTCCGAGACACCTCCGAGGCACCTCCGAGACACCACCGAGACGTCTCGATCTGCGGCGCCGCTCTCCGCCCCTGTGGCCCCCTCCAGCCTGGCTGCCCCGCGTGCACCGCCAGGCGCAGATCGAGGAGGCGGCGCGGCTGGCGGCGCGAGCGTGCGGCGAGGCCGAGCCGTGGCACTGCTGCGCCGGAGCGGGACGCGCCCCATGACATGTCCGAGACACGTCCCTCAGGCCAAGGGGACGTGATGGTGCACTGCGCGCACGGGCGCGGCGCCTCTCCCCGCCCCCCCCTCTCCCTCTCGCCCCCGGGAGACGCCCCCCTCCCCCCCTCTCACCACAAAGAGGCTCTCTCGGGGGCCCTCGTCGGAGACATGTCCGCGACACGTCCGCGACACGTCCGCGACACGTCCGCGACACGTCCCCCGCAGGCGAGGCCGATCCACCACGGTAATGCTCGCCTTGCCTCGTGCGGGCTCTTCTCGGAAGTGTCGAGGGCGTGTCCCGGTAGTGTCTAGGTGGTGCTGTCTAGGTGATGCTCGCTTGCCTGGTCCGGGCCGGGCTCTTCTCGGACTGGAGGGACGCTTTTGAGGCGGACGCCGCCGCTCGAGCAGCCCCCGCGTCTCCACCTCC
>NW_005202237.1:114019-135965 GCF_000372725.1 Emiliania huxleyi CCMP1516 | reverse complement strand
TAAAGGCGCGAGCCGCGCCCCAGCGAGGCGGGAGGGAGGCGGGAGGGAGGCGGGAGGGAGGCGGGAGGGAGGCGGGAGGGAGGCGGGAGGGAGGCGGGAGAGAGGCGGGAGGGAGGCGGGAGGGAGGCGGGAGGGAGGCGGGAGGGAGGCGGGAGGGAGGCGGGAGGGAGGCGGGAGGGAGGCGGGAGGGAGGCGGGAGGGAGGTGGGCTGCCCTCACGGCGCGCCACCCTCCCAGAGGGGCTCGACTCTTGGGCGGCGCCTGTGGATGCTTCCTTCCCTTCCCTCCCTTCCCTCCCCCTCCCGCAGGCGCTCGACACGTGGGAGGCGCGGTACGGCACGGCGCCGTACTCGGTCAGCTCTCCGAGACCCTCCTTTTGAGCTGGCTGGCTTGGGAGAGGAGAAGGGACGGGGGAGCTTGTGGGGTGTGGGGAGCGGGCTTGGAGTGGGACTGCATGACAGCATGAGATCGCTGACTCGACACCAACCTCCGCTGCAGCGTGGCGGGCGACACGCCGGGGCACGTGCGCACCTCCAGCTCCACATCTCCACAATCTTGTGCCCCCAAAGTGGCAATGGCGGCACAAGCGCCGGCGGCAAGCGCCGCCCTTGCGCCTTGGGGCGAGGGGCGCTACCGCCGCTAGAGCCGAGTTAGAGGGTCCGCAGCGTCCTAATCTAAAATCTGAGGATTCAGGCAGGATTGAGGCATCGCTTCAGTGAGGCCAAAGTGAGTTTATGGATGTGTGAGAACGCGGGTTATAGGGACACGCGCGGCGAGGTCGAGGAGTCACGCGGACCGACTCGTCGGTGACTCTGCTGCACGCCGTTTCAGAATTTTTCTCAGCGTGAGCGAGACGTGGAAGAGTGCCCCACCGTCGGGTAGGACGGGTCGGCCCGGAGTATCAGAGTAGCCGTCGTGGTCGCGGCGAGGGAGCAGCGCCGCGGCCACTCCGGCGCCGCGTCGGCAACATGGGAACATGTCCACCGCCACTTCGCGGTCGCAGCGCTGTTGTCGCCCGAAACGCCGCATGTACCTCTGGCGGGCCAAAGATCGAAATCGCATGTCGATTTCGACTTGACGGCAGCATGGAGGCATCACGTCTCCATCGTCCATGCTGCCGTCAAGTCGGAGCCAGTCTGCGGCGACCACAGGCCACAGCGCTTGCAGGAGGTACATGCGAGCTTTTCAGAGTCAAGCGATTGCGGCGAAATCCCACACTGGTGGATTTTGGGGCGCTGTGGACCTCGCTAGCCGAGTCCCGCCGGGAGTCTCGAGAAGATTCAGGAAGCGCGCGTTCGCTATACAATCATGTAGAGGGCGCCGCTAGCCTCTGCCCTGGCGCCTGGGGGCCCTCTGCACTGCGCACAGGGGTTCGGTGGGCAGCAGATAGGTGAGAGAGATAGACTCAAGATTGATAGAGTGTGCGCGCAAGCCTTAGCAGCGAACTCAAAATCTCAAAAGGGCTCGAATAATACTCTACCATGGGATTGCATGAAACTCTCAAACGGAGAGCAGGGAAACTCGATCGAGGCCGCACCGCACCGCGGCCGCAGTGTCCAGTGAGACACGGCTTGAGACACGCGGTGATCCGCTCTATCTCTGTCCAGTCTGTCGGCCCATACCACATCTCGTCACATTCCGGCGGCCCGGCGTCACCCGTGCGGGTCGTAGCCTGGGAGGGGCTTATATCGCGGGAGGTGCTTGACTCGCTCCGCCCACGGCAGCGCGAGCAGCTGGTTTAGCTTCGAGCCGGGCCGCCACTTTCCAAAGTGCTGCGTGCGGCCGACCTCCTCCTCGGCAACCTCGCGGAGGACCACGCGCAGGTGCGAAAAGTACGTCTTGCGGATCCCCGTCTTCCCCCTCGCCTTGATGTCCATCTTTTTGAAGTGCTTCCCCTTGTTGACGACAACCTCGTCTGCAGGCGCAGGGCGGCGGGCGGGCGGCGTTGGGCGACGGAGTCGGTCGATGCCGAGGCCGTTCGCGCGCGCGGCGGCCGTGTGTGCGGGCGGCTTGGGCCGGGGCCGGCGTGCTCACCCACGACTAATCTTTCTTTGGAGAGGCCCTGCGCCTCGGCGTTGCCGGCGGCCGACTCGATCGCATTCTTGACCATGACGGCCATCTGCTTGCGGCAAAACTCGAGCTGCATCATCGCCTCCCGCCAGTACAGCTTGGGAGTGAGGTTCGCCACCACGCGCAGCTTCTTCGGCGAGACGGGCAGGTTGCGGTAGAATGCCTGCGCCGTGCGGCCAGGCTTGACCTCGGCAGCCGGAGCGACGGGCAGCGGGACGCCGAGCGCCGACGACAGGGACCGGACCGCCCGCGCGGCGGGGCCTCGAGAGCTTCCAGCGAGTCGGGCGAGCATGTGTGCCAAAAAAAAGTCCATTCCGCGCAATTCCCCAATTCGCGAGGTATTTCCAGTGAATCTGGCGAGGTACTCCCACACCTCTCGGGGGATTTGTCTGGCCGAGTCAACCCGAGAGGCGTGTCTCGCCTCGTCAAGTCTGTGGGACGGCCGAGCCTCGTTCAAGAGGCGCGTGCGTGCGTCCCCCTCTCGACTACGTTGCGCGTTGACGTCAGAGCCCTCCAAGTTCTCCCTGTTCTCTGTGTGTGGCTCCGAGCACTGTGAGGTGTGCGGTGGGGGGCAAAGTAAAAAGTAAGTAGAGGGTGTGTGTTTGGCTCCCCGCGGGGCCCGACTGTTGTCGCGCACTGTTGCACTGGGATTGGGTCGATTCCGCATGGTCCCGCCCGCGCCGAGCCAAAGGAGCTCCGCGGAGCCGCCAGGCGCCCACCCCGGCGATTCGCTCGCTACGCGTCGCTCACCGCCGGGGCGGGCGCCTGGCGGCGCCGCTGCGCAAAAATTTCGTAAAAAAGTCGCTTTCGCACCCGAGGAGGCAAGAAAAATCTCCGCTCCGTCGCAACTCTCATGGTCGTCGGTCCCGCTACTGCCGCCACGGCGCTCAAATGGCCCACTCTTCGCGGCCCCGTCGGGCGCGGCGCCCTCGGGCCGGGCTGCCGCCGCGCGGACGGCAACCTGCTCGAGGGCGTGCACGCGGAGTCCAACGAGCTGGTGCAAAAGGTGCTGAGCAGCGTGCCCGAGCTCGCCTCGTGGCCCGCGTGGTACAGGCACCCGCGCGCGCTTTCAAACGGCCACGTGCACACCATCCTGGCAGCAAAGGCTCGCCGCACGCGCGCCGTCAAGTACCACCGCCTCCTCGTGCCGACGCCAGACGGCGGCACGCTCGCCGTCGACCTGCTGTGCGGCATCAGGCGCGCGCGTGCGCGCGACCCGCAGGTTGGCGCGCTGGGTTCGCTGCTCAGCGGCGGCGCCGTCGCGGGAGCTGCCGAGGACACCTCCCGCACCGACACGCTCTTCGTGGACGCTCCTCCGCCGCTCGAGCAGAACCGGCCGCTGCTGCTGCTCGCCTCGGGGCTGGGCGGCGGCTCGCAGGACACGTACGTCCGCTCGATGGCTGCGACGGCGGCGGAGCGCGGCTGGCAGGTCGCCGTCGTCAACATGCGCGCGTGCGGCGGCTCTCCAGTCACGTCTCCGCGCCTCTTCAGCGCGTACCGCGGAGCCAACGACGACGTGCGGCTCGCGGTGAGACACCTGCGAGAGACGCGTCTGGGGGGAGGCGGCGTCGTCGCCGCCGTCGGCTGGTCGAACAGCGGGACCATCGTCAACAACGTCCTCGCCGAGCAGGCGCCGGGCACGGAGGATCTAGCTCAGTGCGATCTCAAGTCTAGTCTAGCCTCGCCCAGCAGGCGCCAGACAGAACCGGAGCATCGCCCCCTCAAGAGCAGAGCCTCGTCTCGCACCAGGCGACCACGCACGCCGGCGACGCGTCTCACGCCATCGGCGCGGCGTGCTCGCTCGCGACGCCGCTCGACATGCCGGCCAATTCGGCCAACCTCCAGCGTCCCTTCCACAAGGCCGTCTACGACCGCAACCTCGGCCGCTCGCTGCAGGCGCTGTGGGGCGCCGCCCGCGACCAGTTCGTCGACGCGAGCGGCGCCCCTCTGCGGGTGCCGTACTGGGACGGCCTCTCGCGCCCCGACAAGCTCGACCCGACCGGCGGCGACAAGGCGGACGGCGCCTTCCTCGCCGACGACGCGCTCGCCTCGAGCGCCCTCTCGATCCGCGAGCTCGACGAGGCGCTCACGCGCCGGCAGTACGGGTACGAGTCGGTCGACGACTACTACGCCGCCGCGAGCAGCGACCAGCGGCTGCCGCTCATCGACGCGCCGCTGCTCCTGCTCAACGCGTTCGACGACCCGATTGTGCCCGGGCTCAGCCTGCTCTCCGCCATCGAGCGCTCGCGCGCCAACCCGAGCTGCCTCTTCGCCGTCACCTCGCACGGCGGCCACCTCGGCTGGGCGGACAGAGACGACTCCTTCCCGTGGGGCGGCTCGGGCTGGGTGGAGCGGGCGTCGCTCGGCTTCCTCGAAGCGGCGCTCGGCATCGCGCCCGCATCCGAGTGCGAGACGGTCGCGTGCGAGGTGTTCGACTGAGGCGGGTGGGGAGAGTCACCTCCAAAAGCGCAGCAGAGCTGCGCGCTTATTCTAGTTGTGCGCGCGCCCACCGTGTGTGGCTGCGGGCTCTATCTGTGTCAAGCGGCCTTGAGAGTCTGCGGAAACCCTAGCCGGCGGCGCCGCGCCCCCCAAAAAACACAGTCCAAAACGCATAGCAGAGATACGTCAGTAGGGGTACGATCAGAGAGGGAGATTAGCACAGACCAGACCACACACACACAGTCACCACTGTCACACCCCCGCCGCACCGCGCGCACACCGCCACCGGCGACGGCCGACGCGCCACAGGGGCCCACACAGGCACAGAGGCCACACCAGCCCCCAAGCCCCCCCACGCCAGCCCACACCGCAGCACTCAAAGCACACAGACTCTTAAAGACGTGTGTACACACTGACTGAGTGTGCCGAGAGAGAGACCCAGCACCCGGCCACAGACATCGCCTTATTGCACATTCCTCCTGACTGCGATTGCAACTTTTCCGTAAGGAGGACATATTTCGCCCGAGCGCCAGTAGCTCCCGGCGCGGCTTTTGCCTCTCTTGCCGCTCACGGCTCGCTCCTCAAACATCAGCCGTCCTTTGCGGCGGCTTCGGCGGCTCTGTCGTCTGGGATTTCGGGAAGCAGAATAGGTAGAGGAATGCCACCAGGAGGAACGCGGCGAAGGCCGAGCCAATCACGAGCGCCGCAATGTCGCCCGGCGACAAGCCTCCGCCGCCACCGCCATTAGAGCCAGCCGTCATCACTGCGCAGGCGATGCGCGAGCCATCGAAGGCGTGAATGATGAAGGTGTGGCCGTCAATCTCCGACGCGGCCAGGCCGGTCTCCACCGAGAACGTGCCTTGCGCCTGGTCCGCCTCGTCGGCAGTGTACGCGACAGCAGACCACGGGTCGGACGCGGTCGAGTAATAGTGGCCGAGGGCATCTTCGGCGCAGGAAGTACCCGCGTGGATGTGGATGCCACATGAGTTGGCCGCGCCGCCAGCTCCGGAGCTGCAGGCCGGGTCCACGCCGTCGAGCGAGAACGTAAACGTCTGCGTTGCCACCGCGAGGTGGGAGGTGGTGATCGGGTCGATGCTTCCACTGACCTGAAGGTTGCCAGAGTATGAGAAGTACGGCACAAAGCCACGTGCCTCGAGGAACTGTGGCGGTTGCATGATGATGGCACAGGCGATGCGCGAGCCGTCGAAGGCGTGAATGATGAAGGTGTGGCCGTCAATCTCCGACGCGGCCAGGCCGGTCTCCACCGAGAACGTGCCTTGCGCCTGGTCCGCCTCGTCGGCAGTGTACGCGACAGCAGACCACGGGTCGGACGCGGTCGAGTAATAGTGGCCGAGGGCATCTTCGGCGCAGGAAGTACCCGCGTGGATGTGGATGCCACACGAGTTGGCCGCGCCGCCAGCTCCGGAGCTGCAGGCCGGGTCCACGCCGTCGAGCGAGAACGTGAAAGTCTGTGACGGCGTAGAAAGCCTGTCCGTCTCGATGTCGTAGATGACGCCGCTCACCTCAAAGCCGCTGCCCGAGTTGAAGTAAGGTACGAAGCCGCTGGCGACACAGGTGGCGGCGGCCATTGTGGGGGCGAAGCAGATGAAAGAGGAAAAGCGAAAAACCAAGCGAAGCGAGCGAGCGCCGAGCCTAGGAGCCAAGCGGAAGCGCCGAGCCTAGGAAGCCGACGACCAACATTCCGTGTTTGCGAGCAGGCCCATGAATGTTCTTCATGTTCTTCATCTCTCTCTGTCGTTTGACAAGGTTAATGGGCGGCCATAATAACAGGTGTATTCTTCTTCTTGGCTGTTATGGCTGGCTGCTCATAACACCCCATAACACCTCATAACACCTCAGAACACCTCCATCACTGTTATGGCTGTTATGCCCACCCTACCTTGGGCTGTCCGAGGTTTTCCGGCAAACAAAAAGGATTGGTCCCCAGCACTTTGCGTTTCCGGAAAACAGACAAACAAACGTGTGAGTGTTAGAGTTTTCAAAAATCTCTAGAGTTGTTTGGTATTGCTAAAAAAAACAGAGGGGTGTTTGGTGCTCCATTCTGGAAACTCGCGAGTTTCCCTGACGCCTGAGTCTGAAAGCTGGTCTGGGCACTGGGCTCTGGGGCAAAATCTGAGGCAAAATTGAGGAAATCGACAAAATACCCAGGCGGTCGCAGGGTAATTTCCAGGTATACACGGCGAAACACGGGTTCTCCGAAAAATTCCCGGCATTTTGCCGATTTTGCCTAAAATTTGGCTGATTTTGGGCCCAAAGCCAAACCAGCCTCAGACTCGGCTCAGAGCCCAAAATTTGACGATTTCCACGCAGTTTTCCCGGGAAAAGAGAGAGGAAAAGAGAGGGTGTTGTAGAGAAAAAAGGAAAGGAAAACAGACGGGGTGCGAGAGGCAAACCTCGGACAGCCCAAACCCTTACCATAACACCTCATAACACCTCATAGCACTCATAACACCTCCCACTGGTTGTTATGACAGCCAGCATAACAAACCTCAGCCGCAGGAGGCAGGTTGATGTTATTGAATTTAACTTGAGGGCAAAAGAGAACATATTTGGCGATCGATGCCGAACCTCGCGCGCGGCAGCGCGCGCGAAGCAAAAATTCCAGCGGCGAGCTGTTCGGCGGGCCTCTCGGGCCATAACACCGTGGACGGCTCTCTCATAGCAGCCCATAACATGTACATGTGCATGTTATGGGTGTCATGGCTGTTGGTTGGGGCCGTGTTATGGGTGTCCGGCACCAATGCCCAAACAGCCATAACACCTCCATAACATGCACATGTGCATGCACATGTTGGTATGGGCTGCTATGCCCAGAGAGCCATAACACCATAACAATAACTGTGTCCGGGGTGCACTGTCGTGCACGCTCTCGTGCTTCGTTGTGACACGGGAGACGCTCGACGCCTCGACCACCTGAGTCCTGACCCGGGGACCCGGGCGCCTCGTGCCGCTTGTGAGATGTGAGCGCGCGGCATCCGGGCGGGCGCAGAGCCGCCTTTTAGCCACGCCCTCTTTATATCTTGTGTGTGCGCGGTCATAAATCAAAGCACATAACATAAAGAGAAGAGTGGCATGAGCACAACAATAAATGGCGGAAAGGTAGAACTCCGCCGCACCGCCGGACACGCGTCTCGCGCTTCACATGCATCTTTCTGTCGCAGAATGTGTCCAGCATGGACATGGATCTCATGGCATCTCATGGCATGAACCCCGCGCCGCTCCCGTCTCGGCTCTCCCCTCGCGCGCACCGCGAGAGACGCCGGAAATAAACCCGTGGGCCACACTCGTGGATCAGGTCAGTGAAGCCCTCAGCCGGGGGCTCACGACTGTTGCTCCTCCTCCTCCTCTTCCGCCGGAGGCCCCCAGCGCGCGCGGAGCTCGAGCGGCTCGACCTCGGCGCCGTCCGCGGCGACGTTCACGGTCAGCAAGCCGCTCCCCTCGTCGTACTCGAAGCGGACGGGCGAGCCGTCCACGCACACCTCGAGCGGCGCCGGCCGCGCAAAGGCGCCGATCCGGCCAGCCGCCCGCACCACTGCGGTGGCAGCCGCCTCTCCTGGAGGGGAGGAGAGGGCGAGGGAGGAGGAGAGGACCGCGCCCCCGCCGTTGAGCATGTCGAGCAGGCCGAGCGGCGCCCACCGCACCTCCCCCTCCGCGCGGACGGGGGCGACGACTACGATCTCCCACTCCCTCGCCGCCAGCCGCACCTCGACCGCGTCCTCTGCCCCGAGCACGCGCAGCCCCTCTGCGCGGTGCGTGTACAGCGCGTACTCGGCGGGAGGAGGCGCGGCCGGGGAGGAGCCCCCGCCACCCCTCGCCCCGTCCTCCCCCTCCTCCGCCGCAATCTCGCGGCGGCCGAACGGAGCCACGTCAGCGGGGCGGAGGAGGGCTGTCACCGCGCCGCCGCCCTCCTCCTCCTCCTCCTCCGCCGCTGCCTGCTCGAAGCGGCGGGTCGCGCGGTCCCAGCGCGCGCCCTGCACGTTGAACGCGCCGACCACGCCCGTGCACGCGTTCTCGTTCCAAATCTTGAGCGCCGATACGCCGTCCGCGTTGACGTCGCTGAAGAGGACGTCTCGCGTCGGCCTGCCCGCGTGCCGCGCGAGCAGCGCCGTGCCGTCGGGCAGGACGAGTGTGCGCAGCAAGTCGAAGTCGTGCTCCCCGGGCTGGTCCGAGACGTAGATTGGACAACCGCCCACCGCGCGCGCCGCCGCGTGCATGTGCGCATCGGAGTGTGTCGACGTGAACATGTCCCAGTCGACGTGGCCTATCTCGCCGAGGAAGAGCGAGTTGTACGACACGTGCGCCAAGTGCACGGGCTGGGCCGCCGGCTCGTCCGGGTAAAAGTCGTCTGCCGCGCGGAGGAGCGAGGTCTCGCGGTAGTGGTACCTAGGAGGTGTCTCGGAAGTGTCTCGGAAGTGTCGCGGGGCAGCGAGTCTCGCGGCAGCGGCGCACAGGTTTTCGCTCGAGTGGCACATGCAGTTGATGCACCGGTTGCCGCGAAAGTGCTCGCCCACCGACGCCTCCATAGCGCCTGATTCGTCATCACCACTCCTCGGACTCGGTGCTCCTTCCACTCGGCCCGCCATACCGACGCCGCTTCGCGCCGACGTGGCGCGACACGACTCGAGGCCCTCCCCCGAACCCGCACCCGAGCGGGCCGAGCCCCGACTGCGCGTCCACCTTGACGCCGTCGACGCCGCTCTCGGCGAGGTACGAGTGGATGCCTGAGACCGCGCGAAGGGCGCGTCACGGGCGAGCTCGCCTCGGCTCCAGCTACGTCTCGGCTCCATCCCCGGCTCCATCTCGGCTCCATCTCGGCTACACCCAAGCGCCGTGGAATAGCTCGATCTCGCGCCCCTCTCCGACGGCCCCCACGCCGCAGACGGCGGCGGCGTCCCATCCGAGCGCCGGCTCGACCTGCGGACGCGTCGCGGACGTGTCGTGGACGTGTCATCGAGGCGGCGAGGAGCCGTCCCGCCCCCACTCCACCTCGAGCAGCGAGTCGGTCGGGCGCGGGAAGTGCTGCGCCGCGGCGAGATGCGCCGTGAGGGGCGAGGAGGTGCAGACGCCGCCCCAGTAGCCGCCGAGCGTGTGCCTGTGAGCACAGCAGGTCATCATTAGCAGCCGTGTGCCGTATACAGCCGAGACGCAGCCGAGATGCAGCCGAGATGCAGCCGAGATCGTGTCTGCACGGCGAGGCGAAGGGGCGCCGCTCGCAGCACCGCTCGCGCCACGCCTCCACCCGCAGCGCGCGTCAGCAGTACACGCGCCTCGGCCCACGCTCTGAGATCTCTATCTCGGCTGCTATCTCGGCTACATCTCGCCAGCAGTACACGCGCAGCGGCCCAAACTCGCCTCGCAGCGACTGCACAAAGGAGCGGAGGCTGCGGCCGGCGGACGGGTCCTCGAACTTTCCGTTTGCGCGGAAGGCGGAGAGGCGCTTCGAGAAGGTGGTCTGCTCTGCGAAGAAGCTCTGGAGCGTCGGCCGCAGAAGTGTGAGAGCGAGACCTCGCCACAGCCGCACGGCGATCGCGCCCCGGTCGGCGCCGTCGACATGGTCGCGGTACCTGTGGAGACAGTGCGGGGACATGTCCGGGACATGTCCCGGATCTGTCGGCGCCGTCGACATGGTCGCGGTACCAGTTGCACACCCAATCGACGACGGCGTTCGTGTCGTTGGCGAGGGTCGGGTTGTTGAGGGTGCTCTCGTCGCCCGCCACGTAGTCATCCCCCGCCGCCGCGCCGGCCGCCGCCGCGCCGCCCGCCGCCGCCTCGCTCGCCGCCTCTCCCGCCGCCAGCCCGCTCGACGCCGCCGCGTCCACCGCAGACGCGCCACCGGCGGACCCGCCTCCCGCGCCGCCGCTCGCCCTCCCCGGGTCGTCCGCCACCTGCGGGAAGGTTCCAGGAAAGGTCGAGGAAAGGTCGAGGAAAGGTCGAGGAAAGGTCGAGGAAAGGTCTAGGAAAGGTCGAGGAAAGGTCTAGGAAAGGTCACCGTCTGCCACCCGTCGTCGATGATGAGCATCCGAGGCGGCGCTCCTAGGGTTAGGGTTAGGGTTAGGGTTTGGGTTAGGGTTAGGTTAGATGAGCATCCGAGGCGGCGCTCCTCCGCCACTGAGCGAGCGGAGACCAGCCTGGATCCCGGCGGGGTCGACGCTCTGGTAAAAGGCGTCCCAAGTGCACCAGCCGAAGAGGTGGCGGTCGGCGGGCGGCCGCTTCGCCGCCTTGACCTGGAAGGTGCCCAGCCGCTCCGCCACCGCCGCCATGCTCTCGGCGACGAGCGTGAACGGGTCGTCTCCGACGCCGACGTAGAGGGCGTTGGATACTTCGCTCGTCCGGACGCGAGCGTCGCCGCTCTCGCTGAGCAGCTTGAGGCCGGAGCCCGACCCGCTCAGCGTGCACCGGAACCCGCCTTCCACGAGCGGCAGCAGCAGAGCGTAAGCGCTCCCAACCTCGCAGAGCAGGAACTGGGTCTCGCCAGGCACGTCTGCGGCGCCGGAGCCGAAGCTCGGCCCCATCCACCAGCGCTTGGTGCGGGCGGCGCTCAGCAGTCGGTCGCACCGCAGCACGCCGAGGGAGACCTCGTGCTTGGACCTCTGCCGCTTTGTCGAGAGCGAGAAGAAGCCCGGAGGAGAGGCGGCGCCATTCAGAGACTTTGAGACGCCTTGGAGGAGGACGTGCTGCTGCTCTCCGCTGGCGAAGACGAGGTCCCTGCCCTCGACCCAGACCCGCGAATCAGGGGTCGTCGCGAAGGGACGCCGCTCCTCCTGCTGCACCTGCGGCTGCGTCACCGCTGGACTGCGAAACTTTGCGAGCGTGCGTGAAGGAGCGCCGCCGCCCAGGAGAGAGGATAAGCTCGTGCACGACAGCAGCAAGAGCATATCAGTGCAGCAGACGCAACTCCAAGTCGCTGGTTAGTGGCACGCGCAAGCTTGTGCTGATCAGAGAGGGCACGATCGGCGCTGATCAGATCAGTGCTCGGCCCGGCGGTGAGTCTCTCGTCGGGCGTAAGCGCGATTTCTTCTTCGTCAACACTTGTAATTCTTTTTCGTTCCACCGTAACCCAACCGGCATGCAACAGACTATTTCTACTACGTTGATGTGCTGAGACGATTCCGGTTTAGCGCGCTGGACAGCTGCCTCTGCCTCCGGCATCTGACCTTACGTGCGTATCGTCGGATGACGATCGCCGCGCCCCGCGACTTACAGTCGTGGGCTCGTATCTTAATTAAGATTAAGGTTTCCCCCGCGCCCCTCCGCCGGAGCGAGGCTTGATTGCGGGTGCCGCGCGTCTTCACGCGGCTGCCGCCTGCGGCCGTTCATCGAACATGCGGTGCACCTGCGGCGGTGGAGGGTGGGGTGCGGTGTGGGGAACCCCTGTCCCCCCGCCCCCCCCCCCAACCCGCCGGCTGTTTCGCGCCTCGCGCTCGATGATGTCTGCCGCCTGCATCACCTGCTCCTCGGAGATGACGAGCGGCGGCGCGAGCCGGATGATGTCGCCGTGCGTCGGCTTTGCGAGCAGGCCTGCGCCCATCAGCGCGTGGCAGAGCGCGCCCGCGTCGTTTGCGCCGTCGGGGCGCACGACGACCGCGTTGAGCAGCCCGCGCCTGCAGGCGAGGCGGGTGGGGCAGGGGTGAGGGGGGAGGGAGGGCCGTCGCAGCCTCGCCTGCAGGCGCGAGGGTGAGCCCGCGCCCGCGCACGGCGGCGATGGCCGGAGAGTCGATGGCCTCGAGGCGTGCGCGAAGGAGGTCGCCCATGGCCGCGGCGTTCTCTGCGAGCTTCTCGTCGCGCAAGACGTTGAGCGCCGCGATGGCGACGGCGCACCCGAGCGGGTTGCCTGTTCACAGCGTCAGGCTGTGAAGAGACGCTGTTCACACCGCTTTTGTCCTCCGCCCGAGCGGGTCGCCTACGCGACGTGTCCACGACATGTCCTCCTCTCGACACGCGTCCAGGACGTGTCCCCCGCCCGAGCGGCTCGCCTCCGTACGTCGAGCCGTGCTCGCCGGGTCGGATGGTGAGCATCACCTCGTTAATTAACAATTAAGGATGACTAATTACTAATGAATGATGGGTCGGATGGTGAGCATCACCTCGTTAATTAACAATTAAGGATGACTAATTACTAATGAATGATGGGTCGGATGGTGAGCATCACCTCGTTAATTAACAATTAAGGATGACTAATTACTAATGAATGATGGTCGGATGGTGAGCGTCACCTCGTTAATTAACAATTAAGGATGACTAATTACTAATGAATGATGGGTCGGATGGTGAGCATCACCTCGTTAATTAACAATTAAGGATGACTAATTACTAATGAATGATGGGTCGGATGGTGAGCATCACCTCGTTAATTAACAATTAAGGATGACTAATTACTAATGAATGATGGGTCGGATGGTGAGCATCACCTCGTTAATTAACAATTAAGGATGACTAATTACTAATGAATGATGGGTCGGATGGTGAGCATCACCTCGTTAATTAACAATTAAGGATGACTAATTACTAATGAATGATGGTCGGATGGTGAGCATCACCTCGTTAATTAACAATTAAGGATGACTAATTACTAATGAATGATGGTCGGATGGTGAGCATCACCTCGTTAATTAACAATTAAGGATGACTAATTACTAATGAATGATGGGTCGGATGGTGAGCATCACCTCGTTAATTAACAATTAAGGATGACTAATTACTAATGAATGATGGGTCGGATGGTGAGCATCACCTCGTTAATTAACAATTAAGGATGACTAATTACTAATGAATGATGGGTCGGATGGTGAGCATCACCTCGTTAATTAACAATTAAGGGTGACTAATTACTAATGAATGATGGTCGGATGGTGAGCATCACCTCGTTAATTAACAATTAAGGGTGACTAATTACTAATGAATGATGGGTCGGATGGTGAGCATCACCTCGTGCGAGGAGAGGACGGCGGAGACCGGGTACACCCCTCCGGAGAGGGCCTTGCCGAGCACGAGCAGGTCGGGCTTCACCTCCTCGTGGTCGACGGCGAGCATGCGCCTGACTCGTGACCGCGGATTCACAAGGACTCACCACCGGCGTCCTCCGCGTGGTAAACAGCGAGCGTGCGCCCCGTCCGGCAGAGCCCCGTCTGCACCTCGTCCGCAATCATCAGCACGCGGTGCTTTGTGCACAGCTCGCGCACACCGCGCAGGTACCCGGCCGGCGGCACAACCACGCCCGCCTCGCCCTGGATGGGCTCAAACATGAAGCCGCACACCTGCCGCCCGAGGGCTAGGGTTAGGGTGTTAGCACACCTGCCGCCACAGGCGCCCGGCGCGGTGAGGCGGAGAGCGCGAGGCCGGCGCAGAGGCACAGCAGTCACAGAGCGAGGGGAGAGGAGGTTTGAGGAGGCGCTCACGTTTGGGTTGGCGGTCAGCGCCGCGTCGAGCGCCTGCAGGTCGCCATACGGGACGAGGTCCATGTGGCTCATGAAGGGACCGAAGCCCTTGCGGCAGCTCGGGTCGCTCGACGACGAGCAGGCCGAGAGCGAGCGGCCCCAGAAGTTGCCCTCGCAAAAGAGCACCGTCGCCTCGTTCTCCGGCACGCCCTTGACGTCGTATCCCCACCGCCGCGCGAGCTTGATGGCGGTCTCGCCGCCCTCGACGCCCGTGTTCATGGGGAGCACGCGGTCGAAGCCGAAGAAGTCGGTCACGAACTCCGTGTACTCGCCGAGCACGGAGTTGTGGAAGGCGCGCGACGTGAGCGTCAGCTTGGCGGCCTGCGAGTGGAGCGCCTCGAGGATCGCCGGGTGGGCGTGGCCCTGGTTGACCGCCGAGTAGGCAGAGAGGAAGTCAAGGTAGCGCGTGCCGTCCACGTCCCACACGTGGACGCCCTGCCCGCGCTCGAGGACCACTGGCAGCGGCGCATAGTTGTGTGCGCCGTGCCGCTCCTCGAGGCCGATGAGCCTCGCCGCGGCAGCGGAGGACGTGGAGGAGGCGCGGCGCGAGCGCAGCAGGCTCGGCAAGAGCGGAGCTCTTGAGCGGAGCATCGTCCGAAGAGTGGTCGGCACAGCGATCACGGCGAGCTCCGCCGACGAGCTGTGCGTTGTGCAAGAAATTTCAGGTGGGAGGACGCCTCAAAAGTCAGGAGCAGGAGAGCCCACCTGTCCCCCTGATCGTCCTTCCAAAATCCTGCTCGTGCAGGTGTGGACCCTGTCCTCCTCCCCTATCCTCGTTTGTGGCTTGTCTGTCTTCTTTCTTTCTTTCTTTCAAAAGTGACAAATCTCTCTCAAAAGTGATGCGGGACGCGGTACGAACTAGAACATGCATGTACACGGCGAGAAGGGAGGCGGCAGAGGACACAGAGAAGAGGGAGATAGTGGACCGACGGACGTACGGGCACATGTGAGATTTTTAGCAATACCAAACAACTCTAACACTCATTTGGGGCTTTGTTTTGTTGTTGCACATGAGTCAGAGCGCGCACGAGTGGGTGTGCGGACAATTTCGAAAGACGGTGAGGCCGGGATCGCACACGGCAGGGGTGGCGGGACGGCTGTGGAGCGAAGTCATGGGACAATAAGATGAGATTGTGAGTGAGAATGGGGGGAAGGACAGGCGAGCGACATTTGACGACGTAGGGGCCACAATGTGACGACCAAAACGATCTTGGGGGCCAGGGCGAGACAACAGGTCGGGGTGCCACACGGGGCACACCACAGGCGTATTCTAGAGGGGGGAAAGAAACGGGGAATGAGGGGCCCCGCCACGAGGAGTGCGTTTTGGGGATGCAGAGCGTGCAAGGCGGCTAGGGATGAGGCCGCAAAAGACGCGCGCGAGACAAGGAGGAGAATAGGAGAAAGGCATGGATGCCAATCTGGGGTCTCTCGACCGAGTCTATGAAGCCCTGGCCGCTCCCGGTGGTGGCAAGGTTAAGCAACCCCGAGCAACGGAGATGGTGCGGGGGTGGTGCGCACTGTGCCTCTGTGTTCGTGCGTCGCCCATCTCTCCTGGAGGTGACTGCTCTATTTTTTATTCCTTTCCGTACAATCCTGCTTGGTGGCGCGCGTGCCCGTTCTCCCGTGCATCCCGCGGGATTTTCTTTCTTTTTCCCTTCCCGGTGGCCTGACTGACTCTTAGGTCTTAGCACCGAGGAAGAGTGCGTGTGCGAGCCAGTCCTTAATTAAGAATGAGGTCTCAGGCCGGCGTCCCCTCGACAATCTCTAAAAGAGAAACATCACGCCGGGCAGCCAGCCCAAGTCATCACCACGCTCAGGCACACAAACTTGGCCGGCAGCCCGGGCGGCCACCACACCACCTGGTGGCAAGACGCGTCCGCGACCGAGCCGTGCTGCAGCTGCAGCCGGACGGCGCACGCTGGCGCGCAGGCGGGCTCCGCCGCCGAAGACTCCACGCAGCACGAGTAGCCCTCCAGGCAGGTCGGCCAGCCGCCGCCGTCCTGCGGGTGCCACTGCGCGGCGCACGCCGGCGGGCTGTTTAGCGCGCTGCCGTCCTCCGCGCTGCTGCAGCTTCCAGCGAGGTTCATCTCGAGCTCGCCGTACCCGCCACTGTGGTACGCCGCCACGAGCGCCTCGATACACGTCACGCTGATGCTGTTGCCAGGGGCATTCAGCCGCGCGAGGCTGGTCCACTCACCGCCCGAAAGCGAAGCGGCGAGCAGGGCGCACCAGGCATCGCCCATTGGCTCTGCCAGCTGGCAGTGGCTGTCCGCGGTGGAGGGGCACGCCCACAGCGTGTGTACGTCGGACCGCGTTGACGTGACTGTCCCGGTGGCGTCCAGCAGCGTGATCCACTCCGACAGCGGCGGGGCGGCGGGCGCCGGGGCATTCGGTGGTTGAGGTTGCTGAGGGGGTGGCGGGGCGCGAGGAGGGTCGGGAGACGGAGGAACCTCTGGCGGAGTCGACGGGGGAGGCGGAGACGATGGGTGGGGCGGACTGGGGGGCAGGGGAGGCGGCGGCCGAGTTGGAGGCGGCGGAAGAGGCGGTGGGTGCGGAGGTGGCGCCGGAGGTGACGCCGGAGGCGGCGACGGCGTAGGTGGTGGACGCAGAGGTAGAGGCGGCGGTGACGCTGGCGGAGGAGACGACGGCGGAGACGAGGGCGGGATTGACGGTGGGGGTGGAGGCTGAGGCGGAGGCAGCAGCGGGGGAGGTGTGTCCGGCAAAGGTGGGGGCGGGAGTGGCGGCGGCGGCGCAAGTGGTGGTGGAGGGGAGGGTGATGGCGCCGGCTGCAGCGGTGACGGTCCCGGTGCTTCAGGTGGTGGGGCAAGCGGCAGTAGCGGCGGGAAAAGGGGAGGCGATGCTGGGAGGCCCTGAGGCATCAGTGGCGGCGAGGGTAGCGGCGGGGGCGGTGACGAGGGCGGCGGCGAGGGCGGTGGCGAGGGCGGTCGTGAAGGCGGTTGCAAGGGCGGTAGCAGTGGCGGTGGCGGTGGCGGTGCCGAGGGTGGTGGCGAGAGCGGGGGTAGCGACGGCCAAGACCATGGCAGCGACGGCGGTAGTTGATGGGCGGCGTACGGCGATGGTGGGGGCAAGTGCGGAGGGATCGGCGACGGCAGCCCGGGGAAGGTAGGCGGTTGCAGCTGTGGCAGAGCTGGCGGAGGTAGGAACGGTCCACCTGCGGAAGATGGGCTCGGCGATGGTGGTGGCTGCTTTGACGGCGGCACCAGCGGTGGCAGCAGTGGTTCTGGCGGCGGCAACAACGGAGGTCGCCACTCATGCATGCCCAGGCGCACATGCCCCATGCCCACCAAGACCAACTGTCCGGTCTCACGGACGATGATCCTGGCCGCATCAGCAGCGCAGAGAAGGGAAAGCAGCACCGTGTCCGTAGCATGGCCGCGCATTCGGCCGAGCCGGGGCGCGGTGGTTTCGCGGTTTTGCGAGCGGCCAATCGAAGAGTTCTAGCTCCGCACGTCCCACAAAACTCGGCGCCGGACAATGTCCAATCACGACGTCGACTGCCTGCAGCGGCCCCTGACACGACGGTCGGGCTGTCCCTCCCCACGAAGGCAACTCGCGGCCAGTGTGGCGGCTGCAGAGCATGGAACAGTGTCGCAGGCGCTGCCTCTTTTGTGTGGCAAGAACGGCAGCGCCATCTGCGGTATAGACAGGCAGGCAAGCCTCAGCACGCTATCAGTGAACCGATCTTCTGGTGCATGCCTCGCATTGCTGCACCACCAGACCCGATGGGCGCCCAGCGTCCGGACGGGTGACTTTGATCCAGACTGGAGCGACTCTGAGCAGCACTCGGCGGAGACTGACGCCTTTGTCGCCACATTTGCAGAGTTGCGTGGGCTTATTGGCAACCGCTATGACTCCAGGTTGGGGGAGAGGAGACGCAGGTGCTCACCGCTAACAGTCGAGCAGGAGGCTGGGCACAGCGCTCCTGCCTCGGCTCGCCCTGCGATCTCAGCGGCAGCCAGTGCCCACGGAGAGGCGACCGCAGACTTCCAGGAGGCTCTGCTACTGAAAGCTCGGGAGCATCCGTGGGCTGAGCCGCTGCGCCGGCTGCAGCTGAAGTGCCGACCAACGGCCACCGAGCGTGCAAAACTGAAGCTCCAAATCTTGCGCGAAAGCACGTCGCTGCGGCTGGAGCTGGAGGAGCGCGTGGCACAGAGCGCAACGCTGCGCCGACAGAGCTGTGGGAACCTCAACCTCATCGCCGAGAATGCCGTGAACGTGGCGCAGGCCTCCACGCCCCGCCGCCGAGCCGAGCGCATGCGTCAGATTGCGACCGAGCGCGAGGAGCGCGTGGCGACGACGCGGCAGCGCGCAGAGAGGCTTCAGAGTGAACGGGGGGAGATGCTGCGAGTGAGGCTCAGGCGCCATGAGGAGGCGAAGAGAGAGCGGCAGCTGCGCGAGCGGGTGCAGGCTGCCGCCGGACGCCGAGCTAGGTGGGCTGTCCTTGTTGCCTTGGCCTCCCGCACGGCGGCGCTGGCGGTCTGTTTGGAGCGCTCGCGCAGACTGCGCGCACTTCAGCAGTCGGTGGTGACTCTGCAAGCTGCGACACGGGCGGCGGCGGCGCGACGTCGGCAGGCGAGGGAGCGACGCTTTGCGGCCGTCCTCGGCCTGCACCTTTGGCACCTCCGCCTTCGATTACGAGTCCGGCGCAAGCGGCGTGCCGCATCGCACATCACGCACTTCCTCCAGCTTTGCTCCAAGCAAGGGCGCGTTATGGTTGCCATCAAGGTCTATATGCACGCCGTTCGCCTCTTGCAGGCCTACGTGCGGAAGCATGCGAAGGCGTCCGCGACGCGGTTGGAGCTGCTGCTGCTGCAGTGCAAGAGGGCCGAGGCTAAGCTGTACCCGTTGCGGCCCGTTGCGAGCGGTCCGGGGGCGGGCGAGGCGGGCGAGGTGGGCGAGGTGGGGGTGCCGTACCGCTGTGCAGGCCTGGCCCACGACGCCGGATTGACTCGAAGGGCGGAGGGACACTACGACAGCCACGTGCCATGGGCACTCGCGCGCGAGGTGGCGCATGAAACGTGGGCGGCGACCAAGCGCCAGCACGTGCGCCACCAGCTGTCTAGCTCAACCTCAAGCTGTACCTCTGCGCGCCGCCTGCCGCTCCTCTTCTCAAAGGACCAAGTCCGAGCCGTGCTCGAGGAGGCTCGGCGACGGATGCACGCGGCGAGTCGTGATGCGTGATCTGGTGTCAGGGTTCTCTCGAAAAAAGACTGAGGCTAACTGACGTACAAGGTACAACACACACGAATCACCCGCGGAAGGGGCGGGGGGGAGGCGGACCAGCGGCATCGGTAAAGCCACCCACATAGCGCACAGCCAGAGCCACAGGTCACCGCCACCGCACCATATACACAAACTGCTCACGCGCTCCACACGCTCCTTCGCCTCCACTCGTCACAGCTCAGACAGCTCACACACAGGACAGAGGGGAAGAGGCAAATCAGACAAACACAGAGAGCGTGGCGACCCCGCTCTCAGGCGAACATAACCGGCTATTCGTCCTTGGCATCTCCGCGGCGCGCCCTCCGCCGCATGCTGCCCGCCTGCCCGCTCTCGGAGTGGTCCGCGCCCGAGCAGCTGCCGGAGTGTCGCTCCTCGTCTGCGCCGCAGGGCGGATGTGGCGTGGTGCGCCGCGGGGGACGTGCGTGAGTGCTCGTGCGTGCTCGTGCGTGCTCGTGCGTGCGTGTGCGTGTGCGTGCGTGCGTGTGGTGTCGGGGCCGGCGCACGTATCGCGCGCAGCTCCCTCTGGGCCGGCTCTGCGCCGCCCGGCCTCCGCTCCGCAGGCTCGTCCTCGTGGCCGTCCTTGGTCGCCTACGGTGCGTCGCGGGGAGGGTGCGGCGAGAGGGCTCGCACCTTCGCGGCAGGCGGCGCATGGCAGCGCGTCACCCACTCCCACAGGCTCGATGCGGCTGCGCCCGCCGCGCCGAGCGTGGCTGCGCCCGCCGAGTAGACAGCGCTGCCGAGCCCCTCGAGAGGGCCGGGAGAGTCGTCGAGGTCGGCCGGCGGCCGGCTGTGGCGGTCGCGCGCGCCGCGCTGCCCGACAAACTGCGGCCCTCCGAGGCCCGGGTACGCGGCGGCCTGCTCCAGCCTCGCGTGCCTCGCCCTGGCCAGCTCCTCCTCCTCGTCCTCCCACACAAGCTGCTGCTGCAGCGCGAGGGCGAGCGCCTCGTCCTGCTCGACCTGCGCGGAGGCGTTGAAGGGCGGGGAGAGGCCGCCGCCGCCGGGAAATCTCTCGCCGCCGAAGTTGGGCGGCGCAGACGGCGGGCCCACAGCGCCGTCCGCCGCCATCGCGGCGAGGGCGTCGGCGGCCGCCTCCATGCTTCCTGAGCTTTGGAGGACCGCCTCTATGACCTCAACCTCGACTGTGGGGAAGACGGCGTGCAGCGCTTCCATGTCTCGGTGACTAGGCACGGGAAAGCCGCCGGTCTTCCGGTCACTTTGGTCGGCGCTGCGCGGGCGCGGCCGAGAGGGCAAAGCGTGCGAAATTCTTTCTTGAGCTTAGCCTTCGATGTTATGAAACAACGGAAGGCGGACATGGCATATCGCTCTCGGGCTCACAGACATCCCTCACACCCGCCGCACACCCGCGCGCGCCCCACCCCGGCCGGGAGAGAGGGGAGTGACAGTTTGGGATGAGCAAGCCCGAGTATGTTGAGTCCTGGCTCAACAACGCAGAGAACAAGAGGGGGTGGTCCGGCTCACAAGTCCGGCTCACGCGCCTCGAGCTCGCCATCTACCGCACTGAACACTTCCGCCCCCTCGCTCCCAACCCATCCACCCCGCCCCGGGCCGCGCCGCGCGATCTCGGGCGATCTCGCGCGATCTCGGGCGATCTCGGGGCCGCGCCGCGCTATCTCGGGCGATCTCGCGCTATCTCGGGCGATCTCGGGGCTGCGCCGCGCTATCTCGGGCGATCTCGGAGCGTCGCTTGCGCGGCGTCACACCTGCTCAAAAAGGAAGGAGGTTGGAGGCAGGAGGTCACGCCCCATCCAGAGCGCCGTCGTCGCCGGGTTTTTGGCCCCCGGGTCGTCGCCCGACGGTTGCTGCGCGGGGCAGCAGACCATCGGACGGCGCGACGACGCCCCGTCCGGCACGCTCCCCCCTCCACCCGGCTATTGCCGCACGAGCGCCCTCAGCGGCGGAATTTTTCCCTCGCGCTTCCTTGGGCCCCCGGCAACGCCGGCGGACTTCCCGTCCCCCCACCTGCGCCGCAATCACCGCCGTGATTGTCGGCGCCGCGCCCCTTGGCGCCCGTGCATGTCCCGCGTGCCCGCCCGCCAAGGCTGGTGCCAAGGCCAACTCACTGCCAAGGCTGGTGCCAGGGATTTTATTTTAACAATCGTGTCAAAAAAGAATTTTACAGGGATGTCGCATCACACTGGGCACGGGACTGGCGCGCACTGGTACTAACACAGGTACACCACGGGAGCCTAAGCGACTTGCCCGCCAAAAGAAAGCCAATTCTTGACTTGGGCCCTCGGGCCTGCGGGCGGCCTTCTCTCGAGGTCTCGAGATACACAGAGCGGCGAACTAAATGACTCCCGCGAGAAAAGAAAGAACGTAAGATGCGCCTTCTGCGCGGCGGGCGGACTGGCGATCGTGAGGTTTGTTTATCTCTTCTTGAGCACTTGAATCGCGATTTTTTTCGAGCTCAGACGGCAGCGAGCGACTTTTGCCTGCAGACGTAACTCGGCCTCTGGCCGCCGACAGCGCCTAACTCGGGGTCTGGGGCGGAGCCCCAGCCTGGGGTCTGGGGCTGGCAGCCCCAGCGGGGTGCGGGGCAGAGCCCCGCGAAGAAAATTTTGCATTTTTAGCGCCAAAAACCGACCAAAAATAGGCTGTGAGCTGCTGCCCCAAGAGCCCCCGTCTAGAGCGCAATGTAGAAATCTCGTTACATAGTACACACACACACACACACACACACACACACACACACACACACACACACACACACACACACAC
>NW_005202237.1:2500-113919 GCF_000372725.1 Emiliania huxleyi CCMP1516 | reverse complement strand
GCGACGTGCGCACGCGCCTGGCGTCTGGCGACCTGAAGGCGGTGTGCGCCGAGCGCGTGGAGCGCGCCCTGCTCTCGGAGGCCGTGCAGCAGCAGATTGAAGAGCGAGCGGCGGCGCAGATCGCCGCTGCCAAGCAGGAGGAGAGGACGCGTCTCGAGGCCGAGCGGGATGCAAAAGTGGCGGCGGCGCGGCACAAGGAGGATATGCGGCTCAGCGAGGCGGCGAGAGTGCACGACATCCTCCGCGAAAACCAGCAGCGGGTCGAGGACGAGGCGAGGCGGCGAGCAGATATGGAGGCGCGCGCGGCTCTCGAGCGGCAAGCCGAGCTCCGCTCTCGCGGCTGGCAAGGCGGGTGACAGATAGCTCATGGATTTGGCTGTCGTATGAGGACGGTACGTAAGAATATAATACTCAGGAAAGTAACGAACGGGAACGCAAAACGGAGGAGGCTCGCCATCGCGGCGCGCGCGCACTGACGCGAGGGCACCCCGTGAATGGAGGCGGACGTGAGACTAGCGTAGCAGTTTTTGTTAGTTTCGCGCACACACGAGCTGCTATCGTACGAGCATCAGGTCAGTCATATCACTACCTCATTCACCACCCGGCTCGAGGTCACCCGAGTGCTATTTCTGCGCTTGGGCAGCGTTCCCTCTGCGGGGATCGCGCACTCTCTGCTGCTCCCGCCCGGCACCGACCCGTCGCCCGGCGCGTCCTGCCCGACCGCGGCAGCCCAGAGACGCCTCTGCAGGTGGGAGGGGAGGGCGGACCACTGCCCGGTTCGGAGCCCGCCCAGGCGGATGGGGCCGATGCGGACGCGCTTGAGCGCTAGCACCTCCAGGCCCACCATGTCGCACATCTTCCGCACCTGCCTGTGCCTGCCTTCGGTCAGCACGACCCGCAGCTGCTCGCCGTTCAGCCAGCCGGCGGTCGCGCGATGGAGTGGCACGCCGTCGATGGCCATCCCGTGGGCGAGGAGGCGCGTCGTCCGCTCGCGCCGCCGCTCGTCCCACGCCTCGTGGCCCTTTACGCGGACCAGGTACTCCTTCTCCACCCCGCTGTCGGCGGACATCACGCGCCGCGCCATGTCGGCGTCGTCCGTCCAGAGCATGAGCCCCGTGGTGTCGGCGTCGAGGCGTCCGATGCACACCAGCCCAGGCACGCTTCGCGGGTGGTCGGCGGAGCGCGGCGGGGCGCCCAACTGTGCGTTCGTCACCCAAGGCGCCGCGACCGCGTTGTTCTTCTGCACGAGGAGATCGACCGCAAACTTCTTATTGCCGCGCGGAGCAGTGGACGGCGAAAGAAAGGAGAAGGGCTTGTGCTGCGCGAGGAGCAGCGATGTGGCACGTCGCATCGCGCCGGCAGCGTGGGCCTGCGCAGCGTCGCCCCTGTCGGCAGACGCAAGCCTATCTCACAGCACAAACACACGACAGGGCTTGGCGCGGATACCGTCGAAGGGGAAGAAAAATGTCCGGCAATCCGGCCTGGCTTTTATTCACAAACACAACCGGACCCAAGATGCACACCTAAAATATGCCGCGAGGAGGGCGGAGTTACGCAGAGAGGCGAGAGCAAGGGATCGGCAGACGGCAGCGGCGTTTCAGAACGAGGCCGAGGAGAGCGATGAGTCAGAGGATGAATGAAACAGCAGGAGAGCGAGAACGAGGATGAGACACTGGGAAGAACGCGTGGCATGAAGGTCGCTGCGAGGATTGGTGAGAAACTGCGAAGAGAGATAGGAAGTGGTAGACGCCCGAGGGTGGGCGACGGCTGGCTAGCACCACACTTCTCCCCTTGAAATCCCTGTGTGGTGGCGGCGTGCCGTCCTCCCATCCCTCCCTGGGCTGTCCGTTTTCTTTCTTTCTTTTTTCTTCTTCACCTTCGATTCAATACTCATAACAACAACTTCACAAGGTTCACTAGTGCTCCAAGCCGCAAGCGAAAACTCTAGTGTCTAGAAGAGAGAGAGAGTCAAGTAGAGAGTCATGCAAGTCGAAAGCACTTCTTCCAGACCGCATCGAAGGCGAGAGACGAGTCTGTTGTCTGGTCGACGCTGGCGGCGTCGATCCTCAGAGAGATGTTCACCGTCGCCTTGTGGACGCTGCACCACTGCACGAGTTGGTCGACGCTGACCGCGTTCGTCGTCGCGCGGTCCTGAAGAGTCATCGCGCCCGTCGCCGAAGGTCGTTTCGCAAAAGCGGGCACCTCGCTGGCGACCTTTGTGCCCGGCGCGGGAGCCGCCTTGTCGTCTCGCCTACCGCGGACCGAAGCGAATCCAAGTCACGATTCTGTGACGGGGCGATGCGAGCGGGGCCGGTACATCCACACCGTGGGTTCCAGATGACAAAAATGTCGCCCAGCTTCAGCGGCAAGGTGTACTCGTCGGGCAGGCTGTGAAGGCGCAGCATGGCCACGGCAGCCTCGTCACGGTGCTCCACCTGGCAGCGGAGGGGGGTCCACTCGTGACGGCGCAGCGGCGGGCACGCTCGAGGCGAGGCATGGCAGCGCTCCTCTAGGCGCTCAAGGAGGTGGAGATAGTGCGCCCGCTGGCGCGACTGCAGCTCTTCGATTCCCGCTGCCCACGCCTCCGGGTCGTACCTCTGGTCGCCCGTAAACTTCTTCTTGTGCTCCGCGAACGCCTTCTCCAACGTGATCGGCCTTGTGGTCTCACGGCCGCCAATGTCCGACAGATCGAGGACGGTGTACTCAAAGCTGTCCGCAGAGCTCACGCTCGTGCTATTCTTGGCCCGCTCGATGGCCTTGCTCTTCAGCTTGAAGGTGATGAGCTTGCCCAGGTCAAGAGCCTTCGAGAGCACCCTCGCCTCCGAGTCGGGAGCGTACGTCGACGGGAGGAAGCCGGCGATTTTGCGCTTCACCGCTGGCACGATTCTGATGCTGGCTGCCGGCGAGGGGGCCGCTGCGCTGGCCTTCAGCACCGCCTTGAGCTCGGCCTCCTCGCGAATCTTTTGCGACTCCTGCTGCCACGCCTCGTGAGCGTCCATTCGGATCTCGGCGAGCTTTTCGCGCACGTCACGAAGGTTTTCGAGGCTTTCTTTGGCAAAGATTTCGAGCTGCTCGGAGTCGCTGCCAATGCTCTCGAGGCTGAGCCTCGCTGACAGTCTCGCTGACGCCCTGCCCCCCGCGCTATCAAGGGACACAGCTGATCTCCTCCCTCCATCGTGCTCCGAATGCATCCCCTCATCGTGCTCCGAACGCATCCCCTGATCGTGCTCCGAACGCATCAGCGCAAGCTCATTGTCCTTTTGTCGACGCAGCGCCTCCAGCTCTGCCGAGTGCTGCTCTCGCAACGCCTGCTGGGCTGCGGCTGCCGCGCGTACCTGCTCCTCCAGCTCTGCACGCAGTCTCGCAACCTCGCCCCTCAGCGCGGCGACGAGCTGGGTTTGCACGGCGAATTCAGCTTGCGTGTCGACGAGGGGCGGAGGAGGCGGCGGCTTGAAGCTGCACCCTCTCGCTGCAGTGGAAGGTACGGCAAGCGCGACGTCGTCGAAATCCCGGACCCTCGCACGGCCGCTGCCCGGCTTAACGTTTGGCAGTTGGTTGCAAACCGGAGCGAGGGCCATGCCGCTCGTCATGCGTGGCGAGCCGCCGCATGGATGAATTCCTTCCGAGAATTCTTTTCTCTGCTGGGAGAGAGAGTTCTTTTGTTTAAATTCTTTTCTTTATCCGATTTTACGGCGGCTTCCTAGCAGAAACCACGATGGGCCTCGACTCTCAGAATTTCAACGCTTGCGGGGCTTGCTGAACTTCGACTTTGACCCGGACCGCACCTTCCGGGCCGGCAGCGCTCGCATTTCCTTGGCCTTGGCCCTGGCGGCGGCGGCCACCTGCGCGGCGGCCGCCTCGGCGGACGGCTCCTTCTTGGGCGCCTTCTTCTTCTTCTTCGGCCCCTCGTCGTCCAGCCCGCCGGGCGGCGCCCGCTTGCCGAGCGCCGGCCCCGCCTTCTTCTCGACCGCCTTCGCGCGCCTCGCGAGCAGCTTCTGGTTCGGCAGCCCCGCCGCGGGGGTGCCAAAATCGCCGCCGCCGACTCCCTCGCCGCCGCCCTCGCCGTCGGCCGCCTCGCGGCTCCACGCCTCCATCCGCTGCAGGTGGCGCCGCTTCTTGCGCGGCATGCCCGCGTACTTGTCGCGCTTCGCCTTTGCCCGCTTCTCCCGGCTCGCCGCCGCCGCCGCCTCCGCCTCCGCCTCGAGCCGCGCGCGCCGCTCCGCCGCCTCGGCCGCGGGCGTGGAGAGCGGCGCGGCCATCGCCGCCGCCTTGGTGGCCGCCTTCTCCTTTGGCGTCTGGAACCAGGTCTTCGCCGGCCGCGCGAGGATCTCGGCGCGGTGGTCGAGCAGGTTGGACGCCTTGTTCGCCTCCATCTCCGCCACCCGCAGCGCGCGGTCCTCCGCCTCCTCCGCCAGCACCTCGCGCACCTGCGGCTCCATCGCGCCGATCCGCGCCGCCCAGTGCGCCACCGCGACGGGCGGCACGACGCGAGACTTGACGGCGCCGCGCGCGTGCCGCAGCACCTGCTTGAGGAAGGCGCGGTCGCCCTCGCCGACGAGCGAGACGGCGCGGCCGGCGTCGCCCGCGCGCGCGGTCCGGCCGACGCGGTGGACGTACGTCGCCATCTCGGCGGGCAGCTCGTAGTTGATGACCGTCTCGACGCCGCGGATGTCGAGTCCGCGGCCGGCGAGGTCGGTCGCGATGAGGAAGTCGGCCTCGCCGAGCCGGAAGGTCTCGAGGGCCTGCAGCCGCTGCAGCTGCGTCAGGTTGCCGTGCAGCTCCGCCGCGCGCAGCTGCGAGAGCCCGAAGAGGAGGCGCAGCCGGTGCGCCTTTGCCTTTGACGAGACGAAGACGATGGCGCGCGAGGTGAAGGTGCGGCTCGCGAGCGAGAGGAGGAGCGCCTGTCCGCGGCGGGCGCGTGTGAAGAGACGCGGCGCGCTGCGAGGGTCGCTGCGAGGGTCACTGCGAGGGTCACTGCGAGGGCACGCGGGCGAGCGAGGGGAGGGGGCGAGCGAGGGTAGGGACGAGCGAGGGGAGGGGCGCCTCGCGCTCGTGCTCCTTGCCCGGCTTGATGCGCACGAACTCCTGCGCCAGCCGCTCGGCGACGCCGTACAGCGCGTCCACCTTGACCTGCGGGGGGTAGGGCGGGGGCACGTCTCGAGGGCGGGGGCAGGTCTCGGCCCGCTGACGCGTGCGGGGGAGGGAGGGGAGGCGGAAGGGGAGGGGGGGGGCGGGGGAAGCGGAGAGAGGCGGAGAGAAGCGGGGAGCGGAGAGGGGGAGGGCCTGCAGCGGCTCTCGCAGCGACGCGTTCGCCAGCTCTGCGACCTCTGCGGAGATGGTAGCCGAGAAGAGGAGGGTCTGCCTCTCCGGCGGGCACATCCGCACCACCTCCTCCACCTCGGCCCGGAAGCCGAGGTCGAGCAGCCGGTCCGCCTGTTGAGATCGCCCGAGATCACCCGAGATGCGCCTCTCGGGCTGCCTCTCGGCTCCCTCCCGCGCCTCGTCCAGCACCAGAATCTCGAGCGCCTCCAGCCCGACGGCGGGCGAGTTGCGCAGCAAGTCGAGCATCCGGCCGGGCGTCGCGACGACCACCTACGCGGACGCGTCCCGGGACGGGTCCGAGAAGAGCCCCTGCGGCATGCCGGCCGCCGCGACGGCGACGCGCCTCCGGGTGCGTGCGCAGCTCAGCCTCTTGCAGCGAGGAGGAGAGGCCGCCGACCACGAGTGCGAACCGGGCGTCGCAGTGGGCGCCGAGCTTGCGGCCCATCGCCTGCAGGGGAGAGGTAGCCGAAGTCTAGCCGAGAGACAGCCGACCCTTGCTCGCACGCTGCCGCTGTTGCTTGCTACTGCTTGCTGCTGCTACTGCTACTGCTACTGCTCGCCTCGCACTGCGACGCAAGCTCGCGCGTCGGGCAGAGCACGAGCGCGCGCGTCGCCTGCGCGCGGCGCGAGCGGTACCTAACAACGAAAGGTGCGATCACTGAGAAGGCGAGCTGTGCGCGGCGCCGCCTGCTCGCGGCGCGAGCGGTGCCGAAGCCGCTCGAGGATGGGGAGTGTGAAGGCGGCGGTCTTGCCGCTCCCCGTGACGGCCGAGCCGCAGATGTCGAGCCCGCGCAGCGCCGCCGGCACCACCGCCGCCTGGATGGGCGTCGGCGCCTCGAAGCCCAGCTCCTGCACCGCCTTGAGCAGCGGCAGCGACAGGCCGAGCTCCTTGAAGGACTTAGCCTCCGGCCGGGTGAGAGCCTCGCCAGCCTCGCTCCCGCCCGCCTCTCCCGCCGCCGGCCCCCCCTCGTCCGGAGCGGCGGCGGAGCCGGCGCGAGCTCCGCCCTTCTCTCCGCCCTTCTCCTTGCCCTTCTCCTTGCCGCGCCCGCCTCGAGCCGCAGCAGCCTCTGCCGCCGCGGCTGCCTCGCGGGCTCGCCTGCCCTTCTTGACCTCGCGCAGCGCCTCCGCCTCCGCCTCCGCCTCCGCCTCCTCCGCCTCGCCCTCTGCACCCTCCGCCGCGAGCACAGCCGCCCGCGACTGCAGCCTCGCCTCCAGTGTCGCATGCCGGCACGAGACGCCCACGCCCGCCACCTCGGCCTCGGCTAGTGCAGCGGTGGAGCCGGCCAGCCCGTGCGAGCCGTCCACGCTCGCAACCAGGTCGGAGGCGATGTCGGCAATGCCGCTGCTGCTGACGTCGCGCGCGTGCCGCGCCTTGCGGCCGCCCTTTGCCGGCGCGGCGGCGGCGGCGAGGGCAAAGTCGTCACTGCCATCGCTCGACGCGCCGTCATCGACGTCGTCGTCGTCGAGAGTCATCACGAGAGGGAAGTCATCGTCCATTGCGAAAAGCGAGAGTCGCGGACCAGGTGGTCGAGGCGAGAATAGCGTAGGACGCGAGGACTAGGGCGAGGACGCCTCGTAGTCAACACTCCGCTCGAAAAGTGAGAATTTTAAAGTGAGAAAGACGGCTGCCTAACGTCCTTCCAAAATCCTGCTCGTGCAGGTGGGGACCCTCTCCTCCTCCCCTATCCCTCGGACCTTCAAGACATGCGCTTTTGGCCGGTGGCCTCCTCGGACATGGATCATGGTACCTCCGGTGAGATAGTGGCTGCCAGTTCGAGACTGGGGCCGATCGAACTTGACTTGTTCGGAGGAGGAATCCGAGAGAGATTTTTGAAGACCAACAAGAAATCACGACCCGCAGAGAACGATAGAGAGGCCGCGGATGCGGGCGCGCGCGACTCGCCGACCAGGGAGAGCCGGCTCGACCTCCCTGGGAGGCGCGACGAGAGGATCCATTGCGGCCGCATTCGCCCGGGGAGACCTCGGCCGGGCCGTCGACGCCTTCGGAAGCGGTGGAGCCGGGAGAAGCTGGCGGAGACGAAGGGCGACAGCGGAGAAAGCGACACCAACAACGAGGGAAACGACCATACCGGTCGTCGCATAACGCTCGGCGTTTGAGCGCGGAGGCTCAGAGCCGGAGGGTGGCTGGCTCTATGTAGGACTGTAAAGGATCAAAACACTGGTTCTCCGGTCGCTCTGGCCAAGGGACGTAGGACCGTGACACGATTGAGCACAAAGAAGCTCGAGTATTGACATTTGGGGCACGGCGCGGGATGCGCCGTGCTAGTACACTGTGTGTAGTGTGTAGTGTGTGGAGGGTGGCACAGGCGTCCGAATTCAGACGCTCGGGAGACGAGCAAGAGAGCGAATCAAGGAGGGTCGCGGTCGGGACCCTGGGAAGGCGAGGGGTGAGCCCTCAGACGGGGGGGTCTACTCAAACGTCTACGCAAGTGAGTGTCGAGTGGTGGGGTGGGGTGTGCAGTGTGGTGTTCATTAGCTCCGAGTAGAGGGGGCGTCCTGCAGTTAAGGGGAAACCCGGTACGCGGGGCTAACCCTCGGAGACCCGTGTTTACTTTACGGCCCTTTCCCTGCGAACGCGCACCCCCAGGGCTAGGGCTCTCTTGCCCGCGCAACCCGATCCCGATCATCCGGCCCGCTCCTGGGTGCGCTTCTTAGCTCCCCGGCCCTGGATGTGCGGTTAATGACTGCAGTCTGCACTCCAAGTGCTCCAAGTGCTCACGGTTTACTGACTGCACTCCAAGTGCTCCAAGTGCTCACAGTGATTTGGGCTCGGCAGCTTGTTAGCCCTCAGCCGAAGCTGGGGCCGGTCCCGTAGCCGAGAGAGCCCGAGCCCATGAGTTTCTTTTCTCTTATCCTTGGAATCCGCCGCTATCCGGCCAGCACGGGGTACAAAGAGGGGTACCCGGAGAATCCCCAGCTGCGGAAACGTAGTGTCGCTCAAGAGGTGCGATACTGCGGGGGAGTGTAAGGTGCCTATATGGGCTTCCAGTATCGGACCTTCAAGACATGCGCTTTTGGAGAGAGATTTCCGGTGGGAGGTGGCCTTCTCGGACAGTTTAGTTTTCTTTCTTTCAGCTGAACGCTGTCTCGCCGAGGCTCGCCCCAGCACTCTCGGGTTCCCTCGCCCCCCGTCAGGCGTGGGAGTGCCTCGCGAGCGCATACACACCGGAATCATCTCTCTGTCTACCTAGGTAGGTGAAGAAGAACAGTCAGGCTTGGACTGGACACCAACGCGGTATGAGGGGAGAAAAGAAAAAACTGCGCACCTTTCTCTCTCTGACGACATCGTCTCTGACGACATCGACGACATCCACACCCTGGGGACGTCTCACACGTATGCTCCCACCGCTCGCCACGGCTCGCGAGCTTGCCGGCGCCTCGTCCGCATCTGCCGCAGAGGAGCACCTCGTCTGCGGCAAGCTGCGCTTCTTCCACTACGCCTGCGACAGACACGACGACTGCGGCTGGGGCTGTGGCTACCGGACGGTGCAGTCGCAGCTGAGCTGGCTCGCGCCCGACACAGCGCCGCCGTCCATCCCGGAGCTGCAGCAGGTGCTTGGCGTCGGCGCCCGCGAGTGGATCGGCGTGCCTGACGCTGTGACCCTGCTCGACGCGCTGCACGGCGCGGCGGTGGAGGTGCTGCCGCTGGCATCGGGCTTGGCGCTCGCCTCCGAGTGGCGGCGTCTCGCTGCACACTTTGATGCTGGCGGCGGCCCGGTGATGGTTGGCGGCGGCGGCGACGTCTACAGCAAGACCGTCATCGGCGTGCGGGGTGGGGCAGCGGGCGAGCCGGAGCTTCTCATCCTCGACCCGCACTTCATGGACGCGGCAGCCCTCCACGCGAGCGACCTGGGCGCCGTACGCGCGGCCGGCTGGATCGCGTGGCGGCCGAGCGGGGCCGCACTGCCCTCCGCCTCCTTCTACAACCTGGGCATGGTCCGCCGGCCGGCGGACGGGGCCGTGCGCCGCCGCAGCGTCACGGCGCCACCGGCGACATCCGAGCCGGCCGGTGGCTGGAGCATAGAAGTTGTCGCGTCGGGCGAGGAGATGTCCTGAGATCGCGAGGCTTCTTTCTTGCGCCAAAATGCTAAATGCGGGCCAGATGGCTAGAAAGAGAAAGCCCATACCAAACAAGTACAAGAACACAACGCAGTCTCTCACGTGACAAGCGATCCGTAGAAGGAATGAACAACTCGGCCAGGTAGGTAGGTAGAAAGGTGAAGAACGCCAGGCTCGGCCAATTGGCACGAAAAAAGAAAACAAGGTAACTCGAGTCTCGCTGGAGCATGAGAGCCAATTCCCTCGTCGGAGACCTCAACAGGGTCCTGACGATGGTCAGCCTCGTCTCATGGGGGCTGTCGACAGAGGCCACACGCTTAGCGTTCCAAGCTACCATCACCTTCTTGCTGTATCTCATGTGCCAACGAATCTCTCTCATCTGCGCGAGGCTCAACGAGCAGCAGCGCAAACCCGGCATCACGCCACTCGCCGGCTCGGCAAAGATGGATGCCGGTGCGTCGTTGCCACAGGCCAGCGCAGCGTCCGACGATCACGCCTGGATGCCGAGCCCGGCGCGAGGATTCAGCGTCCGCGGTCCGACGTACCACCGGGACGGGCGCAAGGTCCCCAGCGCGGTAGCCTTTGGCAGGGTCGTGGCGATGGACACGCTGCGTTGTCCGAGGAAGCCGATGCACCTCCTGCAGCACGGACTCATACGGCTGCCAGCCGGCAGCAGCGACTGGCGCGAGCCGTACGCCGAGTGGCTGGTCGTCGTCCAGATGCTGCCGATGCGGATGCGACACACGCTCTTCACCAGCGCCGCCACCGACGGCGACACCTTCTGCCTCGTGACCTACGTCCGGCTCTCTCCCGGCATCGCCGCCGCCTACGACGGCGACGCGCCGCCGCGAGGGGCGGCGGAGGTGCTGAAACGGTTCCTGCTGCGGGCCTACCGCGACGAGGGTGTGGCGGACGCGCTCAAGGAGATTGGGCTCGTCGCCAACCTCGACGCTGCTGCCAAGCTGCTTCTGAGGCCGGTGGCCGCGCTGCTGCGCCGCTTCAACGGCAAGCCCGTGCTGACGCGTCCGCAGCATGTCTTCTTCCGCGGCGAGGTGTTCGGCGAGAGGTACCTGGAGATCGACCTCGACGGGCACCAGTTCAGCTACGGCACCCGCTCCGCGATCAACAAGGTGCTGCGCTCCGCGTCGCTGCGCCGGCGAGAGCTCGGCTACGGCTGGCCTGGTGGCGGAACCTTCTCGGAAGCGTCTCGGAGCCTTCCCGTAGGCTCGAGCTCGACTACGGCCTGCTCGTCGAGGCGCGCGGCGTCAGCACATATCGCTCTGCCGGGGTCCCTTCTCGGAACCTCCTCGGGCGCCCTCCCTGTAGGCGCGCGGCGAGGAGCAGATGCCAGAGCAGCTCCTCTGCGGCTGCCGGCTGCTGCGCCTCCTCGAGGAGAGGGCGGTCGACTTCCCGCCGAGAGCCGAGCCTGAGGCCGCGGGTGGCAGCGCGCCGGGCAAGGGGGGCGGCGGCAACGGCGGCGGGGGCGGCAGGTCTAGCAGGGTGGTGGAGGCGGGGGTGCGCGGATCTGGAGCGAGCTCCCCTATTGTCCCGTGGTACGCCCGGTGTTTCGTGCAGGCGGGAGGCACAAACCGAGTGTGTATGTAGGAGGGTGAAGACGACAGTCAGCAGGCTCGGACTCGTGGATACCAGCGCGAAAAAAAGACAGAAAACAGACACCCCAAGGCGCAAGGCCAAGGGAGCAGCGCGGTCTGGGTAAATGCACGAAACTTCTTTTCATTAGTGATGTACCTGTGTTAGTGCCAGTGCGCGCCAGTCCCGTGCCTAGTATGTAGTAAAGACCAGAAAACGGACACCCCAAGGGAGGGATGGGAGAACGGCACGCCGCCACCACACAGGGATTTTAAGGAGAGGGGTGTGGTGCTAGCCGTCGCCCACCCTTGGGCGTCCGCCTCTTCCTATCTCTCTTCGCAGTCTCTCTCCGATTCTCGCTTCAACCTTCGTGCCACCTCCCGGTCGCCCCCTTCTCGTCGTGCTCTCCCTGGTCGCTTCTTCCTCTGTCGCGTCGCTCTCCTCTGCCTCATTCTGCGCTGCCGCCGCCGCCTGCCGTTCCCTTGTTCTCTCGGCTTCTTTCGCCTTTCGGCGCAGCTCCGCCCTCCTTGCTGCATATCCTGGCCCCTCGAGTCTATCGAGCTCTCCTCGCGCAAGGACGACTCTTCTGACGCCCACTGCTATCATTTGCCGCCCAGTCATATCATTGCTCAGGTCTACTCTCTCTTCGAACACTTGTGCCTTCACGGATGATGCCGGCGCTGGGGTCCCCTTCGGGTGCATCGTGACGGCTGACAACGGGATTTCCACTGGTTCGTCCTCCTCGGAGTCATCTTCCCCCGCTTCCTTCCGCTCGGCTCTACGTTCGGTACGTTCGGCTTGGCTCACCCTCCATGCCGTGAACAGGCGCCCTATCCATCCTATGTTCTTCTCTCGTTCCCTCTGCCCGTGCCTTGGTCTTGTCGTTGTTTCGCACCCATGTCTGTATGGCGATCGAGGCTGCCTTCCCCACTACCTGTAGTTCTCACTCTCGTCACCTCTCCTGCGAGCTCCCCTCTCTTTCTTTCGGGTATGGAGTCCGTGAGTGCGGGCAGCGTGCAGGCAATCACGGGCGCTATTTTGTCGTACTCCTCTTCGGCGAGCGCTCCGAATCTAGACCCCATTGCCTTTAAGGAGGCTGCCCTCGCTCCCTCGTCTCAGGGATGTGGCGGTGTCTTTTGAGTCAGGCGCCGTCCGTTCGACTCTTGCTGTCGCCCACGCCGCGTGTTTGTCAAGCTTCCGCATGAAGTGACGCGCCTCTTCCTTATTTCCAGCGCAGCTGCCGCTCAGTATGTGCGCCAACGACGCCTGTGGTGGCTCACTGTCTTCTTGTTTCCAGTCGTCCCAGTCTCCCAGTTCCCCGCGTCTCCTCCTTGCCTCGCGCGCCTCTTTTGTGGCCTCATCCCTCGCCGTTTTGCACGCTGCCTCTGCATCCCCAGAACGCACTTCTCGTGGCGGGGCCCCTCATTCCCCGTTTCTTTCCCCCCTCTAGAATACGGCCTGTGGTGTGCCCCGTGTGGCGTGTGGCACCCCGACCTGTTGTCTCACCCTGGCCCCCAAGATCGTTTTGGTCGTCACATTGTGGCTCCTACGTCGTCAAATGTCGCTCGCCTGTCCTTCCCCCCATTCTCACTCATCTGGCAATCTCATCTTATTGTCCCATCGATGCTTGAGACTGGCTACAGCCACTTCGCTCCACAACCGTCCCGCCACCCCTGCCGTGTGCGATCCCGGCCTCACCGTCTTTCGATATTGCTCGCACACCCACTCGTGCGCGCTCTTACACATGTGTCCGTACGTCCGTCGGTCGAATATCCTCCTCCTCTCGCTATTCTTTTTCTCGTGCCAGTGTGCTGTGAGAGAGGCTTTTATGTGGAGAATTCTTTTTCTCTTCTGTTTGGGCGCCGCCGCGAAGCCACTCCGCAGAGCCCCGCGAGAGTTCACGGAGTCGGCTGGGGCTATACCAGAGCGCTGATGTCGGGTTCGTTGACGTCCTTTGCTGCCGTGCTGCTCGCTGTAGCGTTGGCGTGGACCTACTCGTCGCCCGCGCCCTCCGCTGCAGCAAGAGACGCCACAGTGCTGCTGGGTCCCGTCTCGCTCGGCCATGGTGGCACGGTGGAGCTGCTGCGAGCGCCAAGCGCTGGACCACTGCCGCGGCTGCTCGTGCAACTGGGCCGCACCGTGGACGAAGCCACCCTCACCGCGCTCCTCGCCTTTATGAGCCGGACCCTCGATCGGCGCAGGCCCTTCACCGTGCTGTGGGACCCGGGAGCGGTGCGATGGCCCCGCGTCGGCGGCCGTCAGCTGGGCCTGGTGCGGTCGTGGGTCGACAAGCACGCTGAGCAGTGGGACAGCAGAGTCCAGGCGCACGTTCTGCTGCTGCATAGCCCACTCTGGCGCCCCGTCGCCTGGCTCGTGCTCAAGCTGTTTGCGCCGCCGCAGCCAATTCGCATCGTTAGGGACGAAGCGACCGCCGATGACTTCACGCGGAGCTGCGCGAGCTGCACTCAGCCGAAGTCCTGGATCAAGTCCTCATACAGCGATCGTGACCGCCGCTTTGGAACCTTCAGCCGAGCATGGGGCCTTTGATGCTGGAGCGAGCGTTTACGTGTGTGTGGTTACAACGTCAACCCCCAGAAATAAAAGAGAGCGTAATCCCAGGTCTCCCCGCGTAGGATGAAAAAAGTACACAAATGCCCCGACCGCAAAAAATGCGCTGCAGCAATTCCAAAAACGCGGAACGCACCTGTGCCACCTCTCGGACCCGTGGAAGTGCGTGACAAGTGGGATGCGACGCATAACAGCGCTGTAGCCCTCTCTGGCGACTGCGTCGACCAGAGTCTGCTTCATACGCAAGACACAACCAAGAAACACGTGTAGGAACTTCGTCCGGTCAATCGGGTCAACTCTCTCTAGACTCTACCTGTGCCTGCTGTGCGTTCAGAGTTGTCGCGCTCTTGTCCTCGGCAAGCGCGAATTCGTACCATGACCATGCACATGCACAATCGTCACAAAGGTTGAAGTGGAGGATACATCATAAGCAGGTGGGGGCAAAGCTTGTCATCACATCGGAGGGAGAAGTTGGAGGATTGGCATCTGCAGAGTCCCGGCAGGACGAGGTCGGCGAACCCCTGTCCTCCGCAGTTGCATCTGCCTGCTCAAAATCAGCTGGCCGCGAGCGAGAAAGCCTTCTCGGCCGTTCGCCCTCTGCTGGCGATCGCTCAGCCCGCCTCAATGTCTCGGGTACCTCTGCGGTGGATGGCGGCGGCTCCGACCTCTGAATGCAGAGGGGAGAGGGATGGGTCAGCAGTGTGGGAGAGTGAGCGGGATTTGTCAGCTTAGTTGCGTCGTACCTTATGCAGTAGCCACTCGCGCTGCGCGGAGAGCTCCTCGTTTGTTCTCCACATTGCCTGAATGGTTGTGTGGTTGAGCTGCGCTTGGCGCAATAAGCTGGCCAATTGGCGCTCCACAACATCCTCGTCAATGGTGGCGGCCATTGTCGCAGCACGCAGCACGCAGCTTGCACTCAGAACGTCTCGCGAGATACGCAGCTGTAGACCGGTCGCAGCAGGCTGGTGTGTGTGTGTCTGTGTCGTGCTGCAGCGGAGCTCCGGGCAACTTTGCGATAAACTTGTGATGACGCAAACGGTCGCTTCGGTTTTTGTTCGCGGGGTTTCGCTCGGATGCGTTCCTGAATCTTGAGCGGTGCCTTCCGCAACTCCATTTTCTTCACGCCCTGAGCAGGTAATCGAAGCGGAGTATTTATTTCCCCACGTGGCACGTGGACGTGCCGTCGAGAAGAGACCAGCCAGTGTGCAGTGACACGTATGTATGTGTCGTGGGTGGGGGGACTGCCTCGTGTGGCTGCACACACAACCGAAACGATAAACAGACATCAATCAATCATATCATCATTTTCTGAGTGCCGAGAAAGGGAAGAAGGAAGAGGAGACCCCGACCCACAAAAGACGAGCACGAGAGAGGCGCCCGAAGGCCGAAGCACGGAGACCCGCTTAATCTGCTGCCGATCTAGCTAGACGCAGCCGCAGGCGCGCCGCCGCGCCGCAGCCAGTGGCGCCCCTCGCCGCTGCAGCTTCGCACCCTCACTGCGAGCCGTTTCAAAAAGTAGCCAAGAGAGGCACGACGACATATCAGTCCGCCCTCTCTCGTCAAAACCAGCCTCCCCGCTTTTCGCATTGTTTCGCTACTATGGTCACAGCGGCGGCACCGCCCTGCGCGCAGCGCCCAAATGGGAACCACGGCGCCGCGCTAATGCAGTAGTAGGGGGCCGGTCCTGGGAGCCTGTGGGTGTTGTGGCAGCCCGGGTAGTTTTGCTCAAAGGCGCAGCCGCCCTTCTCGAGCCACTCGGAGCGCGGGACGAGAAACCATCTCGCCTCCGGCTGGGCGGGGCTGGCTGTGTCAGGGCGCTCGCGCAGGGCGTGCACGAGAAGACGCACCCACGTGTCGAGCGGCCCTGGCTGGCACGAGTGCACGCAATCGACCACCTTGGCCGAGCCGCGACCGTACGAGCCGACCGCGGCGTCTGGCCGCGTTTGCGTGAAGGTCGAGACGTCGAGGAAGGTGGCGCCATGGCGCAGCGCTAGCCAGCGCGCCGCCGCGTTGAGGCGATGGACGTCACGCCACGATGCGGCGAACTTGGACGCGCTCTCGCTCGAGGCGAGCAGCGCCTCCGCCGGGTGCACGGGCGACGCGAAGGTGTTGCACGCCGGGACGGGCACGGGCGGCCCGACGACGACGATCGAGGAGGGGTGTGAGCTGCCGTTTCGCAGCTCTGCGACGGCGCGGTGCGCGATGAGGGTGGTGAGGGTATGGTTCAGATTGCGCGCAAAAAACTCCGAGGCGAGACCGGGCGCGCTCTGGTTCTTGATCTTGAGCGGCAGCGAGGGGTAGTGCATGCCGCTGCCAAGGATCACCAGGTCCGCATCGTGCACGGCGCGCGTACCCCAGGGGGCGGTAAGGATGGAACCGTCGCAGGCCTTGAAGATCCCCGTTTCAAGGCCGGAACAGCTCAGCGCGAGCAGGTCGTTGCGCTGCAGCGAGACCCGCACCTCGTCGTCGCAGACAGACGCAGCCGCGTCGAAGAGCATATTGCCGCGGAGCTTCTTGTGCTCTGCGGGCCGGGGCGGCCCAAAGCCCTCCTCGCCCTCGAGCAGCATCGTGAAGGAGACGAAGAACTGCGCCGAGAGCGAGTCGCCAACGATCAACACCTGCCGGATGCCGCGCGAGCGCAGCAGCGCGCAAGCCGTCTCGCGCTCGAACGGCGCAAGCTCGCACCCCTCCGCCTCCCACTCAAAGTGCGGGCGCGACGGCTTGGCCAGGCTGCAGGTGGGGCCGGCCATGGAGCCGGCCAGCTTCTCGTCGGGTATCGCCTTCCCCTTGAGCCGTTGGAAGGCCGACGTCGGGAGCGCGTAGGGCGGCTCCGGCAGCGGCACCCAGTGGCCGACCGCGGGCTGCGACGCGTCGCATGCGCGGCCGTTCGCATTAAGGGCACCGTCTGAGGTCGGCGCGCTCTCAGTTGCGCGCCTCCACCACCAGCCGCTCGAGCTTGACTTGCCGCGCCCGCCTGAATGGGCTCCACCATGCCTCCGGCGCCACTCGCCAGCCTCGTCCAGCCCACGCAGCTCTCGCAGCTCTCGCGCGTCGGATCGGCCGTTTGCCGCCTCCGGATCTGTGACCACGGCCGTCGTGTACGCGGCGGATGAGGCGATGAGCGAGAGCGCGACTGCCCACAACATGAGTCGCCGCAGGTCGATCGATACTGTCGTGGTGGCGATGACACCCTCGTGGTGCCGGTGCCGCTTGACGGCAATGGTCAAGGAACGCCGCGGAGACGGCGCCCCCGCGCGTATACTGTCCCTCCCGCCCTCGATGCTTACGCTGACCCGTGGCAGCAACGTGAGCTTTGAGTGCGCCGCCTCCGCTCTGCTCATTGGCTCGCAGCTCGTGCTGATGCGCAGCAGCTGCACAGTCCGAGGTGCCGGCTCGGTTTGAGCTCGCCTTATTGGTGGCGCCGGCGCCGCCCGGGTAGCCTCACCTGCTGAGCGAGCCAGCCGCCGACGAGCCGTGGCCATTGCGCGCTCTGACCTTGCTCTCGCACGTGTCCTGAGAGTGTCCGCAGTGGACGGACGCGAACTAAGTGTGCAGGTGCTCTGCTGGACCGTCGCCGCGCCCCGCCGCACTCAGTCCGTGCTTGCTCTCTCTGTGGCCGCACGCAGGCGCCCAGCCAGCCGGCACGACCGAAGTCGTACTATGAATAAATAAACAAAGTGAGCGATCCATCCCCGAGATCAGTCGCGCCACCACCACAACACACAACAAGTGGCCGTCTTTTCTCCTGTCATATAAAGTACATACATTATTTCTGGTATTGGCTAGTGCCATTTCACTCTGACACGCTAATCTTGAAAACGTCTCCAACGGAGCTCCGTGTTGCTTCCAGCGCCCTCCCCCGCGCTCCCTGCGGCCATATGGCCGATACTACCAGTATGAGAGGTCATCTGGCTACCGCGAGAGCGACCCAACTCGTCGACATCGTCCGATGATGGTGCCGCAAAGTCAGAAAACAAACTCTCTCAAAGTCAGCCTTCGGAGGCTATCGTGGGGTCGAGCTAGGCCCTATTTGGAGCCATATTCTTGCCATATACGAGAATATAGACCCTATTTTGGACAAGAATTACGGAAAGAATACGCAAAAAGAATATAGATAGTACTCGGCGAGAAAAGCGTATAAAGACCAACTGTCCACGGACGGCGTGTCGTGCCTTAAAATCCCTGTGTGGTGGCGGCGTGCCGTCCTCCCATCCCTCCCTTGGGTCGTCTTGGAGCACTTGGAGTGCAGTCGGTAACCTCACATCCCAGGGCCGGGGAGCTGAGAAGCGCACCCAGCGGGCCGGATGATCGGTATCGGGTTACGGGCAGTGTCTGTTTTCTTTCTTTCTTTTCCGTGATAGAAAGAATTTAAACAAAAGAACTCTCTCTCACAGCACACAGGCTCGACACAGGATAGAAAGAAAGGAAACAAAAAACCATTCGGAGGGATGGGAGGACCAAAAACAAAGAAAGAAAACAGAGACGGCAAGGGAGGGATGGGAGGACGACACGCCGCCACCACACAGGGAATTAAGGAAAAGAAAGAAAGAAAGAAAGCAGACAACCCAAGGCAGGGATGGGAGGATTTAAGGAGAGGAGTGTGTGTCCGCCGCGTAATTTCTTACTGTGATGTCACAGGTTAGGGTGAATTCTTACTTCGCCCTGTGTGAGCCAGTGCGCGCGCCAGGCTGTAGCCCACCACGCCACTCTCCATCCATCTCCTCGTCGGGCCCATTTTCTTCTTTTTCGGCTTCGCACACCGCTCCCTAGCGTCCCTGACCATGAGCGCCAGCCGGCCTGTCGTCACTTTCGTGACGGGAAACGCGAAGAAGCTTGAGGAGGTGCGCGCGATCCTCGGTGGCGACGCGCTCCCAGTCCGGATCGTCAGCCAGAAGCTCGATCTGCCGGAGCTGCAGGGCGAGCCGGAGGAGATTTCCAGCGAGAAGTGCAGGCTCGCCGCGGAGCAGGTTGGCGGGCCCGTCTTTGTCGAGGACACGTCGCTCTGCTTCAACGCCCTCGGCGGGCTGCCCGGCCCCTACATCAAGTGGTTTCTGGAGAAGACGGGGCACGAGGGTCTCAACAACCTGCTCGCAGCGTACCCGGACAAGAGTGCGTACGCACAGTGCATATTCGGCTTCTCCGCCGGTCCCGGCCAGACTCCCATCACGTTTGATGGGCGGACGCCGGGCCAGATTGTGCCGGCGCGCGGTCCGACCGACTTTGGGTGGGATCCGGTGTTCCAGCCGGAGGGCTATAGCGAGACGTACGCGGAGATGGACAAGGCGGAGAAGAACAAGATCTCACATCGCTACCGCGCGCTCGTCAAGCTGCAGGAGCACCTGGTCGCTCACGGGGCCGAGCTGCCGCCGCCCGCGAAGGCGGCGAGGTCTGAGTGACGTTGAGCGACCCGACGCTGCAGGGCGAGTGTCTGAATCGCCTTAAAGTCATACCAAAGAGCTTCTCACGTTGGATGTAAAACTGAGCACGCACCAAGAGATTCCTCTCAAGGTCAAGCGCAAGAGACGAGTGAAGAGATAAAAGATTAAAGTCCGCAGACGCCGGCACACCGCTCTCACCGGCTGAGGGAGAGATGCCTCTTTAGTGCGTGGCTCGGACTGGACACCAACGCGGTAAAAAGAAAGAAAGAAAACAGACACCCAAGGGATGGGTGGGAGGACGGCTTTGGTATCGGTGAAGCCATTCACATTGTGCCTACTGGCACGCCAGTCCCCCGTGCCCAGTGTCGTGCGAGGGAGGTCGGTTGTAAAATTCTTCTGCCTACTGTCCAAGCCTAAAGTCTGGGCAGGTTGGTCAGGACACGATGCCGGCGTGAACACAAGTAAGTGACGGGTCCGCTCCTGACAGTCGCACGCACCGGCACTGCGGCGCGTGCGACTGTCTTTGTTTGAAGTAAAAAGTCGAATCAGAGCGGCGACCCGGCGTCGGCACTGTCCTGAGTTTTCCTCCCACGGACCGCCCGTCCGGCACCGCTCCGGGACGCACGCCGGCGAAGCACCATCAAGCTGATGTACGGCCCCAGCATCGCCTCCCCTGGCTTAGCTTAGACTGAGAGATATTGTGCACATGGTCAGTCTCTACAATATACTCACTGACACCTTACCTCTCAGAGCTCGTCCCGGTCCGCCACGGCCATCCTCGTCCTCCGGCGGGCCCCCGGCCGCGGCGCGGTGCGGTGGCGTCACAAATCCGACCACAGAGCACCGGGACGCGGTCGGGCGATCTGAGGCCCAACTAGGCGTATGCATTGCCCATCCAGGGCTATCACCTGGACCTATCAACAGGCGCCTGTGGCGCCGTGCTCAGGAGCTGTTCTCCAACCTGTTCACACTTTCGTATAGCACTGCTCGAGTATATCTGTAGTAGTTGGCCAAAGAAGCCGCCCAGGGTCGTGCCGGTCGTGCCTGATGGGCTTGCCTCTCCCATTTCCAGCTCAATTTCCACTGCTCCTGCTCATTATCGGGCGCGCCGCGGGCCAGACCTGCTCCGAGTCGGACGGCTCGTGTGCGGCTGAGGCCGTGGCGCGCCTGCCCGAGCTGCCTGATGACGGTGCGTGGGTAGCAGACCCGGACCGGCTCTTGCAGCCGGAGACGGTCAAGCTGCTCAACGGAAACCTCAGCCTGGTCAACGCCACCTCCGGCACACGCTGCTATATGGTCCTCCTCTCGTCCATGCCAGAAGGGACCAAGCTTCGTGACCTCGGGCGTGGCGTCGCCAAGAAGTGGTGGCCGCAGGTCAGTGTGGAGAAGGGGAGTCCGGGGAGCCGAGAGGCTGAGGCGGCCAACCGGCGCAACCGGCGGCTGGTCGACAACACTGCGGTGTTGGTGGTGGCCGTCTCGGCAGCCAAGGCCGACCTGTGGACAGGCTCGCGCGTCTCTCGCCGCATCGGCCGCTCCCAGGCACGCCACTCGCTGCTGGCGGGAGGGGGGCGTGGCGCCTGAAGGTGCTCGGAAGCTTGCTAGGCGCGGCGGATCACCAAGAAGCTGTCGGGAGCGATCGGCAAAGGGTGTGGCCTCCACAGTGCCGGCGAGTGGAGCGGAGGCCAGCCCCCTCACCGCAGCACACGCCACGTCCGCAGGTCGCTCGACAGCGGCTGCCTCGTGGCAGCGAAGGAGCTCCGGCGGCAGGCGCAGCGAGGGAGCGGCCTCTTCGGCTCGGTGCGCTCAGTGATGATGCCGCTGATGCTCGGGGCGGCGCTCCTCTACTTTTTCTTCAAGAACAGCCGCGGGATGGGTGGGATGGGCGGCGGCGGCGATTTGATGGCGGAGATGGCCTACGGTGGGCTCGGAGGCGATGGGCTCGGAGGCGCTGGGCTCGGAGGCGGTGGGCTCGGAGGCGGTGGGCTCGGCGGCGGGCTCGGCCGTGGGCTGGGAGGCGGGCTGGGAGGCGGGCTGCACTCTGCGCGGCGCGGCTTCTCCAGCTCTCGCTCGGCATGGTCGCGCCGGCACGTCTAGGGTTGCGTGGGGCACGCACACGCGCCCGACATGCCCATGATACGTCCATCACATGTCCTTTAGGCGGGTGCGGCTGCGCGGCACGGCCGGCGGTGGCGGCGGTTCGCTGCGTGAGATGCCGAGGGAGGTGTGGCGAGGGCAAGAGGAGGAGGGAGAGGAGGACAGGCTGGACGAGGCGGACAAGGACGGCGAGGAGTACGGCGAGGAGTACGGCGAGGAGTACGGCGAGGAGTACGGCGAGGAGTACGGCGAGGGCGAGGAGGGCGAGGGCGAGGACGGCGGCGTCTTCCGCGAGGGGCGCGGCGACGAGAGCACCAGCACGCCGGTGAGGGCACCCACCAGCTGCGGCGAGCTCACGTTCGGTTGGGTGGAGTCGGAGCGGTTGGGCCTCTGTAGGTGAGCTTTGAGGACGAATCCGAGGGTGCCCTCGACGGCGAGGCAGCCGTTGCGCCGGGCGGGTCACAACATGCTTCAGGCCAGGAGGAAGGCTTGCGGCGGCGCCGGGAGGCATGTGACCCTCACTCGCCGACCGATGAATGAGGCCGAACTCGAAGGCAGAACAAGGCAATCTACTAGCAGGATCCGGCGCGCACGTCGAGACATGGGATGGCGTAGCGTGTGCAGCCGCACGCACAGCCACCCACTGAGAGTGGCTTTGCGCTTGAGGTCCTGAGGCGTGCGCGCCAGGCGTGGGAGCAGAGAGGTGTGTGCGCTCTTGCCACTAGCGACTGCGACGGAACGGGGGGCTTCGCGCTTTTATTATGATACAGTACAGACGCCCACGCCGGTGCACACAGCCCGGTCTGGACTGCCCACGCGCGCACGCCCCCCGCGCCCCGGCGCCGCCCGGCGGACACGATGGTTGCCCCGCCGGCCGACACCACGCGAGCAGAGACTGACTCACAGCAGTCCGAGCACGACGCGCACGCTGGTCGTGTGGGTGGCACGCACTGACCGGTAGCGGTGACGCACACCGCGACGCCCGCGGGCGGCGCTGTATCACCTAGCACAAATGTATCTCGACATTCGAGAACACACAAATTGAGAAACACAGCCACACGAGTACAGCTCCGGCGTAACCTTACTCTAACGCAACACCCGGCCCAAGAAAACTCATCACCTCCAGACCCGACCGCCATGCAGCTGGACGTCTACCGTTTTCTTGCACCTGGCTGTGCCGAAACTGCACGGCGCGGCGGGGCTGTCGGGCCTCGCGCCGGCGCTGGTGCCGCCCCGAGCCCCGACGGTCGGAATTGCTGAGGCACAATTGCAGCTTTCTCGACGCGTGACTTCCCCGAGGCGGGCCGTGCGCGGACCGCAGCAAGCTCGGCCTCCTTGGCCAGCCGCTCTGCCTCGGCCCTGGCCCGCTTCTCCTCCTCGTGAGCCACGCGCGCCCGCAGCAGCTCGAGTTCCTCTTCCGCCACGCGCCGCTTCTCCTCCTCGACGCGCGCCAGCTCGCCTGCCATCTCGAGCTGCGAACCGAGGCCATGCTGCCGAGCCTCGAGAGCGGCAACCTCGCCCTCGAGCGTGCTGACTGCTGCCTCGAGGTCCGCCGCGCGGCCCTCCGCTCGGGCACACGTTGCCCGCACCTCCTCGCTTGCCGTCGCGGCTCTGCCCGCCTCAGCGGCGTGCGAGTCGCGCTCCTTCCTCGCCACGGCGGCATCCGCGGCCAACGAGTCCGCCTTCGCCGCCAGCGAGTCAGCCTTCGCTTGAAGCACCGCGAGCTGCGCGGTCGCCTCGTCAGCCTTGCACTGGGCCGCACGCGATGCCGCGACCTCCGAAGCCGCCGTCTCCGCCGCCGCGGCAACCTCTTTCTCAAGCCGCACCACGTGGCCCCTCTGCCCCTCGGCCTCGGCCTCGGCTGCGAGGCGCGCATTCTCAGCCGCCTCGGCGCGGCTCTCGGCTGCATCAGCGCGGCTCTCGGCTGCCTCGGCACGGCTTTCCGCCGACTCAGCGCGGCACGACAGCTCAGCAGCAGTGTCCCGCAGCTTGACTGCGTCAGCCGCAAAACGAGCTCGATCCGCCTCCAGACTCTCAAGCTCGCGCCGCGCTGTCGCCGCCGCTTCCCGCGCAGCCTCCTCGGCTGCGCGAGCAGTGCCCAACGCCTTCGAAGCAGCCGTGGCCCGCTCCTCGCATTCGGCGTTTGCCGCACGTGCCGACTCCACCTCAGCGGATGCGGACTCGACGCGCGCCTCGAGCGAGACCATCTCGTCGTGCCGAGCCGCGGCTAACGCCTCCGCCTGAGCCAGGCTACCTCGGAGAGCCTCTAGCTCACTCTGCAGCGTCCCCTCCCGAGTGGCTGCCGCCGTTGCCGAGGCAATGCCTTCTGTTCGCGCCGATTCTAGAGCCGTCTCCGCACTCTCCAGCTCGGCGCGTGCCGCCTCCAGATCCGCGAGCACCGCCTCCCGCTCCGTGTCTGCCTGCGAGGTCTGCGCCATCGCCGCCTCTGCCGCTCCGCACCGTGCCTCCGAGAGGGCCAGTGCTGAGGCAAGTCGGGCGGTCTCCTCACGCTCATCTGCGAGCAGAGCGGCAGTCTCGAACTCTGCCGCCTCTGCTGCCTCGGCTCTCTCCAGCGCGGCGAACAGTTCAGCGTTGCTAGCTGTAGCCGTGGCGGCCGCCGCAACCCGGGCAGCCGCCGCTTCTTCCGCCTCCCTGGCGGCCGCCGTCGCCGTCGCTAGCGCGCCGTCCGCCGCCTCTAGCGCCGCCTCTCGTCCCGCCTCCGCCTCCTCGGCTCGCGCGGTCGCATCAGCCGCCTCTTGATGAGCCAGCTCTGCCGCCGCAGCCTGGGCGGCCCTCGCCTCCTCGACAGCGTGGAGAGCCGCCTCAGCAGCCTTGGAGCGCGCCTCCAGGGCTAGACCGTCGCGCAACGCTTCCGCGAGCTCGTCGCGTAGGCGCACTAACTCCTGGCTGGTCGCTCCGTGGTCGAGCCGGGCCGCAGATCGCGCGTGGGAGATGGCGCCCGCAGTCGCAGGGTCGTGGTGAGGGTGCAATGCGAGCGGAGGCTCGCCGCGCTCCTGGCTGTCCTCGAGCCGACGGATCTGCTCCTCAAACCCAGCACCCGCCTCTTCCACGTCCTCCTCGTCCAACTCCTCCCCGCCCTCTACCGTGGCATCGGATGCCACCTCGTCGGCCGTCGCGTCGTTCTCGTCCGCTCCGCCGTCGGAGGCCCACGCCATCATCGACTCGCCAAGCTTGCGGTCCAACCTCGACCGGACCCACCGAAGAGAGGCGCGGAGCTCCGCGCCACTCATGCCGCCGCTGGCGTCTAGAATCGCGGCCATAGATGAGCTGTTCCGTCCAGCGTGGCCCCCTCTCGTGGCGCAGCCATGTCCCTCCTCTCGCGGCTCCTCCTGCCCATCCGACTCGTCAGCAGCAGCTTCCGCCAGGCTTTGAATGGTGTCCAACTGGTGACTTTTTGCCGCCCCAGGTGGCAGAGGCTCCACCACCCAGTAGCCCGAGCCTGCCGCTTTCCCACCACTGTGGCCGCGGTAGTGCCCTCCCGCCATGGCGGACTGGCTTGTCGAACACGCCGAGCGCGGCCTCCCAATCGAGTCTGCTGCGCCCGCCGCTCCTCTGTGTTGAAAAACAGAAAACAGAAAACAAGAGGGGGCCCGGGGGCCCAGGCCCCCCCCTGGGAGTAGAAAATACGCCCAGGGGGGCCCAAGGAGGCGGCGCGGGGAAGCAGCATCAGGTGAGAGCAGGAAGGATGGCGCTTAGGGTCGGATTTGAACAAGGGTTTCCAGGTTTTAGATCAGTATTGGTGTCGGCACACATCCCCACATGAGGTCAGCGGCGCGCAGTGCCTCTCTCGCAGGCTGATTTTGGCTGTTTTCGAGCTTGTTTTTGTTTTCAGTCTAGGGGGCCCGACCCCCTCAGAGGCGGCGGGCGGGCGCCCACTTACCGAGAGATCAAAAACGCTCGGCCCTTCTTTCTCCTCTCCTTGTATGCTTTGTACATCGCGTCGATTCCTTTTCGCGTGAGCACCACCCTGAAGCTCGCCCAGCAGCGGAACCGCTCCCTAAGTCGAAGGAGCATCATCAGTCTCACCCACTTCGCTCGCTGCCCACTGTCTCCGCTCCCTCCCGCTCGTGAGCCGTGTGCGCCCGTCGCGGCCCTCGTTGGAGCGACAACTATTTTGGGTCTCTGAAAATCTTATATCCCGCACACCGGCGACAAAAGCACGCCGAGCGCCCTAGTCGGGGCACAATCGGGCACAAAACCGCGCTGCGAGCTGCCCTGCCCTCGAGCGCGCACCGTCTATATTCGAAGCGCCTTGAGTCGCCGACTCAGTGCGGGCGTCGTGGCGATCACGAGAGGCAGTCGAACAAACTCTCCCAGCTCGTTTATCTCCGCCGCGATGAGGGCGTTGACCAGCGTTGGTGACAGGGCGCTGGTGTCAAACACGTTGTCCGCGCCTGGAGAGGAGGGCGAGGCAAGCTCAGAGGGGTTGGCGCGAGTGGCCGGCATCGCGCACAGACACACCCAAGTATTGAAGGAGGGCGACGCCATCGACGCCTGCGATTGTCACGCCCGTCCAGCACACGCCAAACCCGCCGAGCCAGGTGACGGCGTAGAAGCCGACAAAGACCGGGCCGTGCTCTCTAAAGGTCGCCTTTATCTTCTCCCACCGCGACGGCTCCTTCTTCGGCTCCTCGGACGGCGAAGCGAAGCCGCGCACGCCCGGACACAGCAGCGGGCGGGCGGTCAGGGAGACACCGGTGTGCGAGCTCAACGCGGCGGAGGAGCGCTTCGCGGTGCGAAGCGAGCTCGTCGAGGAGGGAGCTCGCGCCGTGGACGCGCCGAGGAAGTGGCCAGGCCGGCAGAAGGGCGAGCGAGTTGAGTGCACCGCACGCACGGACTCGGCAGCAACGCCGGGGCCGCAGCCGGAAAAGGCTAGGAGGGGAAGTCGGGCCCGTCGCATGGTCCACTCGTTCCGGGCCGCGCCGAGGGCGGCGGCGAGGGATTCGCTTTTCTTTTTCTTCGCTCCTTCGAGTGCTCCCATCTCTCTCTCTCTCTCTCTCTCTCTCTCTCTCTCTCTCTCTCTCTCTCTCTCTCTCTCTCTCTCTCTCTCTCTCTCTCTGGGTCAACGACGTCAAGAACAAGCTCTTTTGTCATGTGAGCGACAGGTGGCGTTTATTTTTGCTTGGGGCGGACATCATGACGGGGTAGGTAGGTAGGGTCTGGGCCCTCCCGTCGGGGTTTTCCCTCTCTTCACGCCGGAATTTTCACAGCAGAAAAAGAAATTTTCCGCGGAAATCACGACGTCAACCCTCCCCAAGTGGGTGATCTGGTGCTTGTAGGGCTTGATAGTGGCCTGCCATGTCACAGGAAGGACTGTGGGTGCAGGAGAGTACCACCAGCCATCACTTTAGTTGGTATAGTACCCCACCTTCACCCATCGAGTGATTTCTTTTTTAGTTTCCCATAAGTAAGGTAGGTAGGTAGGTAGGTAGGTAGGGGCACCGCAGGGGCCGGTCAGGTTTTTCCAGAATTTCATCATGATGTCCGCCCCAAGCAAAAATAAACGCCACCTGTGAGCGAGGGCGTTTCTTCGCGGACATCTTTTCTCGCGCAGCGGCATCGGCCCGATGCTGCTCGCGGTGACGACCGATCCTCTGGTGTCCGATCCTCTGAGCACGCTCTGGGTCCTCGTCAGCCTCTACGTCCTCGTCAGCCTGACCATCCCGCTCTGGGTGCCCATCCTGCAGCGGCTCACGGGCCAGTGCGGCGTCTTTTGGGCCTTTAGCACGCTGACCTACTATGCCTACTTGGCGTGGCTGATATTCGCGGCGCTTCTCGGCCTGCTGCTGTTTGAGCTGCCGCCGCTCGGCGCGGCGTGGCTCGCCGTCCTCTGCTGGCGCGCCGGCACCTTTTGCCGGCTCGGAGCGCGACCGCCGCTCAGCGCCGCCGCCGCCGCCGCGACGCCGCTCCCGCCCGCGGTTGGTGGGCTGGGGAGGAGCTGCTGCAAGTCGTCCGCGGGCTCGGGCGAGGCGGGCATGCTGCCCGTGCCGAGCCGCTGCGAGCCGATGGGGAGGGTGCTGCTCGTGGGCAACGGCCCGTCGATCCGGAAGCGGCACCTCGGCGGGCAGATCGACGCCTTTGACACGGTGGTGCGCTTCAACTCGTTCGTGACCAAGGGGCTCGAGGAGCACACGGGGAGCAAAACCTCGCTCTGGTGCCACATGCTGCAGCCCTACCACGTCGGCGGCGTCGACATCTCGCGCCGCTCGCCCTCGGTGCCGGTCTGCTACGCTTGGTGAAGAGCCCTGCCCGCCGGCCGCCACAAAGGCAGGACGCGCTGACCAGAGGTGTGTGGTGGCGGCAGGAACCACGTCGTCCTCGCCCCGCTCTTCTTCGTCCCTGGCTACCTCCTCCCCATGCTTCCCGCCCCGCGGAGCTGCACCTGGTCTGCGAGCACGTACTGGGCAGCGCACCGCTACCTCGGACTGAGGCTGCACCAGGCCAGCCTCTCCTGCCGCCTGCCCTGCCGCCTGCCCTGCCGCCTGCCCTGCCGCCGTCCTGCCGCCGTCCTTGACCCTTCGTGCACCCTTCGTGCACCCTCTTCCTGCACCCGCCCGCCCCGCGCAGGTGCCAACCACCGGCTTCGTCATGCTGACCAAGCTGCTCGAGAGCGGCTGCGTGGTGCACCTTGCGGGCTTCGACGGCTTCGACTCGGGCGAGGAGCTCCACTACTACAAGGAGCAGCGGATCCATCTCCAGGTCAACGCGGCAGGTGGACGCACAGCCGCCCGCTCTCCCCGCACCTCATCTGCCCGCCGCCGGCGAGACGAGAGCTCTGCACCCCCCCCTCCTCCCGCCGCTCGCGTGCGCAGGCGCCCTCCTCCACGACTGGCTCGCGGAGCAGGCGAGAGCGCGCACACACGCACACCCCGCACGCGCACGCGCATGCCCGGCCCGAACTCCCTCGGGCAGAGGATCTTACAACCCCCTTCCCCTACCCTGTCCGCAGCGCGGCATCCGCAGGCTCATCGACGAGGGGCGGGTCGTGCTACTCTGACGGCCGGCCGCCGGCCGCACTGCCGTAGCGTAGGAAGGAGTCGTGCGCGGGAGGAGGGGAGGCGCGCGAGGCGGTGCCCCAGCAGCAGGAACCAAATCAGAGAGAGGAGAGGAGAGACACAGCCGGCAGTGGCCCCAGAGCGCGGGGGGCGGCGTGCGGCCCGACGAGCGAGCAGGCCAGTGAAAGCTGGGGTATTGTATACCACTAGCACTTTGGTAACGAGTGACGAGCGCTCCTCGCTCCAGCGCGCAGGCCGCAGCGGCCAGGTGCTCCAGCTCTCGATATCCCACATACACGGATACAGCATACACGATCTAGTCGAGATACAGGGGGGACAGGAGCGGGGACTCGGGGAGAGGCCACAGCTGGAGCTGCGCTGTGGTCGTTGCTGTCGGCGGGCGTGCGCGCACAATCCGCAAAAACTGGCGGGCCAGAGCTCGACTCGGGGACCACGCTCCACGGACGTCGGTCGTCGCGCGGGGGTGGCGGGTTTTCGCGGGTGAATAAACCAGCAACAACAAGGCCTTTTGTACAACCTCTAGACGTACCGAGGAGACTAATAGCGACCGGCGCACCGCTCTCTCCGCCTCGCGCTGCGCCGCGAAAAGCCGCTCAGTCCTCGAGCGAGCGGAAGGCGGTGAAGATCTCGTCGTTGAGCGCCTGGAAGTGCTTGACGAGCGTCTCCTTGCCGTCGCTCGGCAGCTGGAACTTTTGGGCGGTGATCTTGTAGATGGTGTCGCCCATCGCCGACTTGAGGCGGAGCCACGTCACCTTGTTGTCGGCGGTCGAGTTCTCGATCGCCTTGTGGGAGAGCTTGTAAAAGTCGACGATGTTCTTCATCATCCAGACGGACTTGTAGAAGGGGCACGTCTTGTCGTGCTCCGAGAAGCCGTTCTGCGCGAGGTAGTCGTCGCGGATGATCTTGGCCACCTCGAGGATGAGCTTGTCCGACTCCGCGAGCGAGTCCTTGCCGACGAGCTGCACGATCTCGGTGAGGTCGTCCTCGGACTGGAGCAGCTCGCGGACGCACGTGCGCATGGGCGGGAACTCGGGGAAGTTGGCCTCGTACCACGGGTCGAGCGAGCGCAGGTACTTTGAGTACGAGATGAGCCAGTTGACCGACGGGAAGTGCTTGCGCTGCGCCAGCTTCTTGTCGAGGCCCCAAAAGACCTGGACGATGCCGAGCGTGGCGGAGCAGACGGGGTCCGAAAAGTCGCCGCCGGGCGGCGAGACGGCGCCCACGATCGAGATGGAGCCGGCGCGCTCGGGCGAGCCCAGCATGGTCGCCTTGCCCGACCGCTCGTAGAAGGAGGCGAGCCGTGCGCCGAGGTAGGCGGGGTAGCCGCTGTCGGCCGGCATCTCGGCGAGGCGGCCGGAGATCTCGCGGAGCGCCTCGGCCCAGCGCGAGGAGGAGTCGGCCATCATCGCGACGTTGAGGCCCATGTCGCGCATGTACTCGGCGAGCGTGATGCCCGTGTAGATGGACGCCTCGCGCGCCGCGACGGGCATGTTTGACGTGTTGGCGACGAGCGTCGTCCGCTTCATGATCGACTCGGTCTTGCCGTTGATCTCCATGGTGAGCTCGGGGAAGTCCTTGAGCACCTCGGCCATCTCGTTACCGCGCTCGCCGCAGCCGACGTAGATGATGCAGTCCGTGTTTGAGTACTTTGACAGCGCCTGCGAGATGACCGTCTTGCCGCACCCAAAGGCACCAGGCACGGCGCACGTGCCGCCGAGCACGGACGGGAAGAGAGCGTCGATGATGCGCTGGCCGGTGAGGAGCGGCTGGTCGCCCTGCAGCTTCTCGGCCGTCGGGCGCGGCGTGCGCACCGGCCAGAAGTGCTGCATCTTGTGCGAGGTCGTCTTGCCCTCGAACTCGACCTTGATCATCACGTCCTCAATTGTGTAGCTGCCCTTGGGCGCAATGTACTTGACGGTGCCCATCGTGCCGGGCGGCACCATCAGCTGGTGGGTGATGATGTTGTTCTCCGGCACCTCGCCGTAGATGTCGCCGCCCGTGATGGCGTCGCCCACCTTGACGTTCTTGGGCACGAAGGACCAGACGTCGCCCGCGTTGAGCGCGGTCGTCGAGACGCCGCGCGGGATGTAGATTGAGTTGGTGAGCTCGGCGATCTTCTCGAGCGGCCGCTGGATGCCGTCGTAGATGCGGCCCATCACGCCCGGCCCGAGCTGCAGCGAGAGCGGCTGCGCGGTGCACACGACCGGGTCGCCCACCGTCAGGCCTGACGTCTCCTCGTAGACCTGGATCGTCGCCTTGTCATACTCGAGCCGGATAATCTCGCCGACGAGCTGCGTGTGGCCGACGCGGACGAGCTCGTACATCTTGGAGCCGGACATCTCGTTGGCGATCACAACGGGGCCGGACACCGAGAAGACCTTGCCCATGCGGACCGCTTCCTTGGACATGACGACCGGGTTTGTTTTCTGCGCGCGGCGGGGAGCGGGCAGCAGAGAGCCTGTGAGGCGGAGTGGCGCGGCGGTGGCGCGCGCGACGGGGCGGAGGCGGTGGCGGAGGCGGAAAGGTGCGGCGATGCGAGGGTGTCTGCGGAGTGTGTACTTCTTGTGCTGGGTGGAGCGCGCAGGGTGGCGACGTGGCGGTCGCTGTGAGCGAGCCGCGCAAGTGCGCCGCCTCCGGTGTGCGAGGGTCGCGGTGCAGGAGAGGGGAGGACGAGGGGAGATGAGCTGAGGTTGGGGTGGTGAAAGATGCGCGAGTGCTCGTGCACTTCGTTCGCCGCTGGGCTGTGTCGCGCAGCTGTGGTATACACAGCGAAAGAAAAGAATTCCACGCCGACCACTAGCTTCGCGCCGAATGAATTTACTTCAGCGCAAGAGCCGCGCACGCTCAGCCCCTGGTCCCTGGACGAGGTCAGCAGCTTGTCAGGCAGGCTGTCTGCCAGGTGCTGTCAATGGTTGGGTAGTAGGGCTAGAGGGTCGCTCCACACTTGGCCTCTACAGCAAGCGAGCGCTCTACTTAGCCCCCGCACGGAGCCCGGCTCCGACTTAGACGCTGCGTATGGTCGGAAGCCATGAACTTAGACGTGGACGCCACAGCCGCGACGTCCGTCCATGCCCAGCAGCCACCCCAGCCTCGCCAACGTCGCCAGCGAATTCGGGCAAGCCCGGCAGGCCTGGCGAGCCAACGAGGCCGGCAGCAGGCCCGACCGGATTCGAACTGGGGGGGGGGGGGGGGGCAGTTGACAATCGGCTTGACTCGATGACGGTACGCGGCCGCTACTCTCGTCCCGGTCAAGGTAGGAGCTGCCGTGCCTGAGGGAGGGTGTAGAGGATGTAGAGCTGTAGAGCGCTGTAGAGCTGTAGAGCTGTAGAGCGCTGTAGAGCTGTAGAGCTGTAGAGCGCTGTAGAGCTGTAGAGCTCTAACCCGGCGCGTGACGATGTGAGTCGCCTGTAGAGCGATGTAGAGCGCGATTTTGCTGTAGAGTTTGTTGTAGAGGCTCTACAGCCAAACCGCGGGAAGGCAGTGACTCAAAGAGGTCGAGCCGCGCTAATGGGGTGTCTCCGAGCTTACTGGAGCTCTGATGGACGGCCCTGACTATCCCTGACACACAGAGAGTGACTCCGACGGCACACAACACCCTATAACTGCGTCATTTTGGTGAGGCCACGGGATCTGCGGCGGGCGAGGCGGCCGACGAGGCGGAAGAGGAGGAGGAGGAGGAGGAGGAGGAGGAGGAGGAGGAGGAGGAGGAGGAGAAGGAGGGGCAGGTGTGCGATGGGTCGGTCGAGTCGTACTTGGCGTCTGAGGCGCGGTGGTATGCGCTTCGGAGGAAGGAGGAGGCTCGAGAGGGGGCGGCGCGTGCGGCGCTTTCTGCGATTCTGCGTCGCGTGTGGCTTTGGCGAGGGTGCTGGCGGAGGAGGAAGCGTCTGTCGTCGAGGCGTGCATGGTGGAGTGGGACAGGAGGGGCTTTGGGACTAGTCGCGGCGAGGATGGAGCGGCGGCGTGGCGTCGCTCGGTCTACTCGGCTTTCGGGCGGCTCTCGGTCGCGGCGCGGGGCGCCATGGTCGAGGTGCTCGTGGCGGAGTACAACTGCTCCTACATCTGCGGCCGGGAGTGGTGTCGACGGCAAGGGGAGCGGCACAGGTGGCGGGTGGAGGTTTGGTGGCCCGGGCGCGGTTCGCTGGTGGTGATGGGGGAGGGCATCGCTGGGGAGGTGGAGGGGTGGCGGGAGCAGGTGAGGGCTGGGAAGCGTCTGCTGCTCACCGAGGACCTGCTGGCTCTGCTGCGCGGCGCTGGCTGGGGGGGCGGGAAGTCCCGTCAGGGACGCCAGCGGGGGGCGCGGCGGGAGCGGAAGCGGTGGGAGTTGGATGAGGGGGATGATGGTTGTCTCGGCGAGCACTACGGTGCTTGCGGATTCGATCATCCGCCTTGGGACGACTTCCTCTATGGCGAGGACGGCGGCTTCTAAGGAAGCCGTCGTCTGCGCCCTGTTAGTGCCAGCGCGCGCCAGTCCCGTGCCCAGTGTCGTGCCACCGCCTTGTGTTGTAAAATTCTTTTCCCCTGCCCATTGAGTTGCGTTGTAAAATTCTTTTCCCTGTGATGCGGACGAAAGTGAAATTCTTTTCGCTTCAGCGAAGGTTCACCTGTCCGCCTCCAAAATGAACAACATGGAGATCCCTCGTGCCGCGCCTCTGCTGCTGCTGCTGCTAGGCCTGGCGTCGCCGGCGTCCGCGCTGAGCGCGTCGTCGCCTCTCGTGCGTGCGCGCGTCGCGGCAGCCACTGCTCCGGCCGTGCACGCCTCGCCGCTGCTTCGCCGGCTGCATCCTCCCGTCGCCTCGGCTGCGACGCTGCAGCAGCCTGATGCCGCGGCTTCGACGGCCGCAGTGGCGCCCGAGGACGAGTGGATCGCGCGCGTCGACCTCGCCGCCTTTGGCAAGGAGTGCCGCGAGCTGGGCAGCCGGCTCGAGAAAGGGCAGGGCGAGGCGGACGTCAAGCACCTGAAGCGCATGATCCTCTGGTCCAACCTCTGCGGCGCCGTCGGCGTCGCCACCATGTGGATGAAGCCCAACTTCATCTCCGTGATGGGCCTGTCGCTGTGGACCATGTCCAGGCTCGCTTCGCCACACCGGCTCCTCGGCCGCAGCCTCGCCGCCAGCCGCCAGCCTGCTCTCAACTCCATGAGGCCTTCTCCCCGCCCTCGCCGCCGAGAGAGAGACCTCTTCGGCCCTCGCCTGCGGCAGGTGGACGATGATTGCGCACCACACCTGCCACGGCGGCTACAACAAGCAGGACGATGGCACCGGACGCTTCACCTCGCTCGGTGCACCTCCCCCGCTGCGCCTCTCCTCCGCCATCTCTACCGCCACCTCTCCCTCCGCCTCTCCCTTCGCCGCTCCCTTCTTCGCCTCTCCCTTCGCCTCTCCCTCTTCCTCTCCGCCGCCTCTCACGCCGCCTCTCCCGCTCTCCGCCGCCTCTCCCGCTCTCCGCCGCCTCTCCCGCTCTCCGCCGCCTCTCCTCCTCTCGCCGACTGCAGACCCCACTCCACACGCCTTCCCGCCCCGGACTCAGGCTTCGCACTCGGGTCCGTGCAGCGGCGCGCTATGGACTGGCTCGACTGGATGCTGCCCGAGGCGTGGAACGTCGAGCACAACAACCTCCACCACTTCCGCACCGGGGAGCCAGGCGCGCCGCCACCCTCGCCACTCACCGCCCGCCCCTCATCCCTCACCCTGCCGCCCTCACCCTGCCGCCCTCACCCTGCCGCCCTCACCCTGCCGCCCTCACCCTGCCGCCCTCACCCTGCCGCCCTCACCCTGCCGCCCTCGCCCTGCCGCCCTCACCCTCCGCCCTCACCTTGCCGCCCTCACACACACACACACACACACACACACACACACACACACACACACACACACACACACACACACACACACACACACACACACACACACACACACACACACACACACACACACACACACACACACCCTCCCTCCCTCACCCCTCCTCCTCCAGGCGACCCCGACCTCGTCGAGCGTAACCTCGTCACGATGCGCGACTTCCCGCTCCCCGCAAAGCTCAAGTACGTCGCCGTCGCCGCGGTGGCGGCGATGTGGAAGTGGTTCTACTACGCGCCAAACACGTACAAGCAGCTCCGCATGCACGAGATGCGCCGCAACGGCGAGGAGATCCCCTCCTCGGTCGACAAGCACGACCCCTTCACCATCGGCAAGTTCCTGCCCGGCATGGCCTCCGAGGCGCCAGCACTCGGCTACAACTTCGTCGACTACATGCGCAAGGTCGCCGGCCCCTTCATGCTCATCCGCTTCCTGCTCCTGCCGGTGCGCCCTCCTCCCCCCTCTCCACACTTCCTGCGCCGCGCACCGACCCCCCGACCCTCCCTCCCCCCCTTCCATGCGCCCCGCCCGCCCCCGCCCCCCCCACCCCGCCCTCCTCCTTGCCCCGCCAGGCGCCACTGCTGCTCGTCAACCCGCTCTTCTTCCGCCGCGCCGTCGTCAACCTCCTGCTCGCCGACGTGATGTCCAACCTCCACTCCTTCGTCATCATCGCCACCAACCACTGCGGAGACGACCTCTACGCCTTCCAAAATTCGGCGAGCCGGCGGCGCCTCGCGGCCGCCGCTCGAGCGCCGCGCCGCTCAGCCCCTCTCCTCGCGCCTCCGCAGGTGACGCCCAAGTCGCCCTCCTTCTTCATGCGGCAGGTCATCACCTCGGTCAACTTCCGCACCGCGAACGGCATCCGCAAGGACGGGACCGCACGCCCCGTCCACGGCATCACCGCGGACGCCAACGACTTCATGCACGGCTGGCTCAACTACCAGATTGAGCACCACCTCTGGCCGCAGCTGTCGATGCTCTCGTACCAAAAGGCGGCGCCCCAGCTGCGCGCCATCTGCGAGAAGCACGGCGTGCCGTACGTGCAGCACTCCGTCTTCCGCCGCCTCAAGAAGACGGCGGACGTGATGGTCGGCGCCGCCTCGATGCGCCAGTTTGCGCCCGAGTGGGAGGCGGAGGAGGACAAGTTCGAGTGGAAGGCGTAGCGGAGTGGGCGCGCGCCGTAGCCCCGCCAGCACAGCCCGAGACGAGGCTGGGTGGTGGAGGGTGGTGGAGGGCCGCTCGACGGCGGCGGACGAACTGTGGCGGACGTCTGGACGCGCTGCTCGTGGCGGGGGCGGCATGAGGGACGGTGTGGATGGCGCGCGAGACGGCTCGCTCCACTCCTGTCTGTGGTGGTCCCCCATTGTACCCGCATGTCCCATGGTCATGCGCGACACACACAGATCTCACTTTATCACAGTCCACGCACACACAATGCGCTGCGCAAAATGTATGTTGTTTGTTCCTCTCTCGAAAGCGGTCTAAATCAAAAAGAGCGCTGCACACCCCGCCTGCTTGGGGTGCGCTCTTCGTCAATGCTCGTACTGTAGTCGTCTGTGTATTAGCTCCCCCGCGCCCTGTGAAAGGAGGCCTGAGCCGTGACGCGCGTGAGCCTGTCCTTGAGTGTCCTTCCCCACATATCTGCTCCTTCCCCGCGCTCGTTCTCATCATCCACATACTGTTGCACTGTTGCACTGAATTCGGGTCGGTTCCGCATGCTTGGTACGGGAGTCGGGACCCCCTGAATTTTACATAACGAAAAGCCATGGTTTTATGATGCTGCACGGCCACGGGCGTCGGCCAGCTCATGCTGCCTGGCGGCGCCCACGCATCGGCTACCGGCGCTGTCCCCGCCGACGAAGCGTCTGTAGGCACGGTCGAGGCTGAGGCTGTATATCCCCGTGCCACTGGTGCGGTCTGCGCGCCTCCTGGCCGCCGCGCGCCCCCTCATGTTTCGCCTCCAAAGGGCGGCGCCAACCGCAGTGCCAACTCCGACCAAGCCCAAGGAAACCCCGACGACGGGAGCACTCGCTGCGCGATCTGCTGCGTCGCCGCGTCTTACAGATCCCTCGAAAAGCGCCCCCAAAGAGGCGACCGCCCTTGCTGGCTGCAAGGTTGTCGCTGAACTTGGTTGCGGATCAAACGGCGGTGGTCTTGGCGAAGGCGGCAGCGGTGGTGGCGTCGGTGGTTCTGGCGGCACGGGTGGTTGTGGCACGCAGTAGGAGCAGCCAAAGCAGTCGTCATGACTGCAGTGGCGGACAGTGTATTGAGGGTCACACCATGATGAGCACGGCTCGGAGAGGTCTGTGCAGAATGGGCAAGCGCTGCACGCGGCGTGTCGGCAGTGGCTGGACTCGTACACCGCAGTGCACCACCCTTCGCAGCGGCTCTCCGGCGGAAAGGGCGGGTGCGGCGGCGCTGGAGGACGGCGAGGGTGTGGAGGGGTTGGCGGCGGCAAAGACGGCGGCGGCGGCTCAAACGGAGGCGGCTGTGGCCGAGGCGCAGAGGGTGGAGACGGAGGGGCGAACGGAGGCGGCCGAGGCAGCGGCGCCGTGGGTGGAGACGGAGGCGCGAACGGAGGCGGCTGCGGGAGCATGCCTCCAGTGTTACGCCGCGATGGCGGCCGCGCGCGCGTGCGAGTGCCCGCCGGCAACTTGACAAAAGTGTCTTGGTTTGTTGTGACAAAAGTGTGATTCAAAGAAAAACAATTTACCTGTGTTAGTAATAAAATAAATAAATACAACGGACATCCCAAGCTAGGGCTGGGTCGAGGACAGACACGTCCCCACCTTTGCAGGATTTTGCAAAAGCGAGGGGGGAGGGCGCATCGCCGCGCGGAGAGGGCTGGGTTAGTGCCAGCGCGCCAAAGTGACAACATGAATTCTCTTCCCCGTCGGATCGCGAACTGCGGGCCCTGCGGCTCCTCCGCAGCAACACTGGTCCGTGCTGGATGCTAGCCATCCTTGCCGTCTCCACGCCTGTGGTCAACCTCCCTGTCTCCGGCCGCCTCCTCTCCTCCGTCCCGCCTCGCGCTGCCCCCATCGTCGCAGCAAACCGCTCGCCTCCTCCGCCGCCCAGACCTCCATCCGACCCACTCTCGGCCGCCGCCGCGTCCGCGGCGGGCGGTGTGACGGACGCCGCCGTCCGAGCCTTCATCTCTCGCGCTGAGGACGACTTTAAGCGCGCCGGCCGGGTGTTTGCTCCCGTTGCCGCTGCGTTTGCTCCCGGGACCAAGGCGGCGACACGGGCGGGCGCGGCCCGCGACTTTATCTTGGCTGCCGCGGTGAGTGCCGCCGCCGTTGAGGCGGCGCAGTTCTGCGCCGTCTTCCTGCTCTCGTGGTGGCTCGGATTTGGCGCGCCAGTCGGCCGCGCGCCTCGCCCCTACATCCCGGGCAGCAAGCGGCTCAACGCCGCAATCCTGTGCGCGCTGGCGTCGCGCAGCCTCACCCGGCCGCTTCGACTGCTCGCCGAGCTGAGCCTCGTCAGCCCCGCGCTCCGCCAGCTCCGCCGCCGACGCCCAAAGGCGCGTGCTGTCTTTGCGGCCGGCCAGCTCGTGGCAACCTCCGCCGCCAGCGCGGCGCTGCTCTTCGCGGTCGCCACCGCAGACAGGCTCGTCGCGCCTCCTGCTGTCGCGAGTGCCGTCCCTGTCGCGGTCTTCTGCCGCGCTGTGTACGCTCGCACCGTCGGGGCGCTGGGTGGGTGGGTGGGTGTTACAATCCCCTCTCCGGCGGCAGTGCAGGCGGCGGTGAAGGCGCTCTGCGTGTCTGCGTGCGACGTCGGCCGCTGGTGGGCTGGGATCGCCGCCAGCCTCGGCGAGGCGGCGCGCCAAGTCAAGCCGCTGCGGGCGCTGCTTGACTTGGCGGAGACGGACGCTTGGCTAGCCGACGCCTTGTCGCGCCTCTTTTGGCAACGGTGAGGCCCACAAGCGAGAGAGACTCGGGTCTCGGCGGGCGTCACTCGGAGAAGCTCAGTGTGTGCGCGCAACCCAAAAAACTCCTGTAGACTTCAGCGCTTACTGATAAAACTACGAACAGAAACTTACGAACTACGAACAGCCTTCAGCATAATACCCCCACGGGACCTTCCCGGTGGAACCGTCAAATAATGTCCGCTGTGGCGCAGAGCGTAACGCCATCCACGGGCTGCGAGAGCTCCAACCGCGCCGGGCGGCCGCCGGCAGCCACAGACCGCCAACGGGGCGACCGCTTGGACGTGCGGCCGTCCAACTCGCCGTCGACGCACGGGGCCCAGACAAGAGCCGCGCCTACATGAGGTTCACGGGTGTAGTCGTCCTCGCCACGTAAATATCCAGGTCGCTGGACGGGCCGATAGTGCGCGCCATCTGTGGCGCGGCCACGCCAAGGGGCGAGACAGAGATGCCGGTCTCCAGCAACATCCGGAGCGAGAGTGAGTCTGCCGTCCTAAAGGGTACGGGAGCGGTGCGGTGAGGCCCAAACCTTGCCCAAAGACTGCGGCGGCGCGGGCGCTCTCAACGACCCACCTGCCACAGTGGCGACTTCTCGCGCCGCCGCTGTCGGCCTCGTGGCGTCCCCCGGGGCTTCTCGCCGAGCCTCCGAGCCCCCTCGGCGGCAGATGCGGACTCTCCCGCGTCGCGCACCATGGCCTCGAGCTCGCGACCCAGCTCTGCAGTTGTCGCGGCAGTGCGCAAGAGCGCCGAGCCACCGACGTCCCCATGCCGCTCCAGACGGAACACCACTTCGCTACGACTTCGGGCAGCGGACTCGTTCTCACACGAGCCCAGCTGCGCGAGTGGCAGGTGCGGGGGCTTGGGCGCCTTGCGCGGACCCACCCGCAGGCAGAGGCGAGGCGAGACTCCCAGCTCGGCCAGCCGCCAGCCACCGCCCGCCACCGCCTCCCACCGCTGCGCGCCTGTAGCGCTAGGAATCGAAAGTGAGTGGCGATCGGGGGGCTGGGGAGGCGTGTCCACGCCCGGCTCGCCACCACCGGCAGCTTCGCCACAGCGGCGCAGCGCAAGGGGCAGCCCCTCTGGCGGGAGGCGATGGCGCGCGCCGGCCGGCAGCTCGCGCCTCGCCGCCTCGGTCGCGTTGTAAGTGACGACTCGCAGCCGAGCGCCGCGCCCGCCGCACGCCGCGCCTTGGCGCGTCGCTAGCGCGACGTGCAGCTGCGCGGCCCGCGGCCGCAACCGGCGCGCCACCGCCTTGAGCAGCCTCCGCTCGATTGACGCACCCGGAGAGGCTGGCAACGCCGCGTCCGCCTGCCCCAGCAGTCGCCGGAGCGACGCCTGCTCGTGGCTTGAGGCGAGAGGAGACATGAGCGCTGCCGGTGCGGGGCGAGCTGGCGCTTCGAGCGAAGCGCGCAGCAGGGCGGCGGCAAGCAGCGGCCGCCGCCGTTCCGCCTTGGTATGGTCGACGTGCGCAACTGCGTGTGCGAACGTGTCGGCCATCGCCTTGAGCTGCAGGGTCGCGAGGGCCGGAATCGCGGCCGCGAGGTGGTGAAGCTGCCACTGCAGCACGTGCTGCTCAAAGTCGTGCTCGGTTGCGAATCGCCCCGCAGGAGCGTGCCACCAATGAGCCAGCAGCGCCTTTGCCATCTCGCCCGCCCGCCAGACGTGGAAGCCGCCGTTGGGCCGGTCGCCGAGCTGAGGCAGGTCGCATGCGAACCAGGCGCTCGGGCCGCCGCGAGGGGCCGTCGCAGTCAGCGGCGGGGAGTACTCTGCGACCAGCTGGGGCACGCTCATGTTGCGGAAGCGCGGCACGTCGATGCGGAAGTACGAGTCCGAGTCGATGAATGCGACGGCGTCGTAGCCGCGGCCGAGGGCGTGCGCTATCGCGGGCAGCTTGCAGTAGGAACCGTGCCGCTCACCCTGCGTGGCGTGGCTGCACGACGGCCCCACCATCCGGTAGTAGAGGAGGTCGTAGCCGTGCGAGCACGCGTACTCCGCATTGAGCGCGAAGGCGAGCGACGGGTAGGCGAGGGTGGTGCCGGAGGGCGACGGCGAGCCCACCTCGCGGTCGTCCACCATCAAGATGGCGACGCGGCCGGAGAGCATCGCCGACGCGAAGAGGCGAGGGGGCGGGCGAGGGACACGGTTCGCGGGTCGGAGGGCGGCGGGACGGACGCGGCGGGCGCTTTGCTTTAAGCGTGTTGTGGAGGTGTGTGTGTGTGTAAAAGAAAGGAAGAAAATAGCCAAAAAGGAGGGATGGGAGGACGGCACGCCGCCACCACACAGGGATTTCACGGGTGTAAGGAAGGTGTGTTGCTTTGTGTGTGTATAATGGAACAAATCACTATCTATCTGTATCCCACTTGGGTCGGCAGCGGCAGCGTCAAAGAGTTAGTGTACGGTACTACTATCAATAGCAAAGAGCCATCGCCTCTGTCAGAGCCGTCGCCCACCCTTGCCGCTTGCGCCTTTTGGGCGTCTCCGTCTGCCTCTTCCTATCTCTCTTCGCAGTCCCTCGCCAATTCTCGCTGCAACCTTCATGCCACCTCGCGGTCGTCCCACTCTCGTCGTTCTCCCTCCTGTCGCTTCATCCTCTGTCGCGTCGCTCTTCCTCGGCCTCACCGCCGCCGCCCGCCGATCCCTTGATCTCGCGGCCTGAGCCCTGGCCTCGACACCTCGACACCAAACCTCGACACCAACTCGACACCAACTCGACACCTCGACACCCCATGCCAACTCGACCAACTCGACACCCCTCGACACCCCTCGACACCCCTCGACACCATCTAGGCTGGTACCATGCTCGACCGTGTCAAGGTGCCAAACTCGACACCTCGACACCCCTCGACACCGCTCGACACCCCTCGACACCCCTCGACACCGCTCGACACCGCTCGACACCGCTCGACACCTCTGATGATCCTAACACAGCAGAGATGTAGACCCATTGGAGTCAGAGTTAGAAATCAGGGTTGCAGCAGCAATCAAACTTGGCTGGCAGTACTTTCATCCCTGAGTTGCAGCCTCTCAAGTTCTAGCTCAAGTTGCAGCTCAGTTGCACCCCTGTTGATGCAGCAAACATGGCAGTACTCAGGTAGCCCTCAGGTGCTGCACAGCACCTTGTACAGTGGCAATGAATCCTCACACCAGTGAGCTTGTGCCATGAGTGCAGACCTGTGGTCCATTGCGCTTTGTGCACTGGCGACGCTCGGCTGCAACGGCGACGCTGCAGCGGCGGCGACGCTGCTGCGATGGGGTACTGGCAGCCCTTAGCTGCTGGACAGCACCTTGTGCAGTGGCAATGTCCACTGACTCATGGCACCAGAATGGGCCATGAGCGCTGTGGTCAGTTGCGCTTTGTGCGCCGGTGGCGCTGCAGGGGCGACGCTGCTGCAGCGGCGACGCTGCTGCGGTGCTGCGCCTGCACAGTACCTTTGTGCACAGTGGCAATGACTCCCGGCACTTGATGTCCTCAAATGTCCACAGAGAGTATACTGGTTGTGCTCAGGTTGTGCTACATCAACAGGGTGCAACTGAGGCTGCAACTAAGGGATGAAACAGCTTTGCAACTGCTGCCCAAGTTTTGTTGATGGGCTGCAACTGCATCCTGCCACCTTGGACACCTCGACACCTTAGACGCAAAACCCCTTGACAACACTCGACACCTGCTCGACACCCTCGACACCCTCGACACCCTCGACACCCTCGACACCCTCGACACCCCTCGACACCCCTCGACACGGTCAAGCATGGTACCAGCCTCGACAGGCCTCAACAGGCCTCGACAGGCCTCGACAGGCCTCGACACCTCTATCCCTCGACAGCAGCTCGACAGCAGCTCGACACCCTCGACACCGGGCCTCGACACCTCGACACCAGGGCTCAGCTCGCGGCTTCTTCTCGGCGCAACTCCGCCCTCCTCGCGGCGTATTTTGGCTCCTCGAGTTTATCAAGCCACTCCTCGCGCAAGGACGACTCTTCTGACACCCACCCCAATCATTTGCCGCCAAGTCATGTCGTTGCTCAGGTCCACTCTCGTTTCGGACACTTGTACCTCCACAGATGGTGTTGGCGCTGGGGCCCCCTTCGGGTGCATCGTGACAGCTGACGACGGGATTGCTAGTGGCGTGTCGTCCTCCTCGGAGTCGTCTCTACGACTACGTTCAGCGCGCGCGTGGCTCACCCTCCACACATCTCAACAAACAAATGACGCGTGAGTGTTAGATTTGTTTGGTATTCTAAAAATCTCACATCTCTCAACTCTCAACAAACAAAACGTTAGAGTTGTTTGGTATTGCTAAAAATCTCAACTCTCTCTCTCACCCTCCATGCCGTGTGAACTGTAGTTTTGCGCTTATGTGAACAGGTGCCCTATCCATCCTATATTCTTCTCTCGCTCCTCTGCCCGTGCCTTGGTCTTGTCGTTGTTTCGCACCGGGCAGTGGGTAGGCAATCACGGGCGGTATTTCATGGAGCTCCATCATCGCAATTCATTTTTTTGTGATTTGAAGAACAGGCCAGATGTCGGCCTCTCCTGCCTCCGTTTGCCCAAAGTGCGAGCCGCTAGTCGCCTCAGCGCTCGCCGCAGAGCTTGCGCGCGAGGGCGCCGCGGCGCGAGTCGAGCTCGAGAAGCAGCGGGAGCGGGTCGCCGAGCTCGAGGCGGAACTGCGCTCGCTGCGTCTTGAGCTTGCCGTGCGGAGCTCGAGCGGGCCGCCCACGCTGCTCTCTGTGCCTTCGGCCTCGGGCTCCGACATCTCCGCTCCTTATTCGTACACGCGCAGCCCGGTCAAGCGCCAGCCCGCGTATCCTCGGCCACCGGCGGCGCCGCCGCCCGCGCCGCCCGACGCGACTGCCGCCGCGGCCGACCTCTTCGCGCGGCTCCTTCGCGGCGAGCTGCGCTCCTCGCGGCCGTCGTCATCGAGCGGCGGCGAGGCGCGCCAGGCAGCGACCGTGCTGCAGGCGCACCTCCGCGGGTGGCGGCAGCGCTCGCGGTATGCGGCGGCGCGTCAAGTCTTTGCGGTCGTGACGGGCACGTCGAGCCTCGGCGCGGCTGGCGCGTGGCGCGACGTGCCGACCTACACCATCACCGTCATCCGCGCGGGCTGCTGCTGGCAGGTTGCGCACCGTTACTCCGACTGGCGGCGGCTGCACAGAGCTCTGCAGGCGGCCGGCGCCGCCCCGCCGCCGCTGCCGTCGCGGCTCCCGTTCGGTGGCGCGTCGGTGGTCGAGCGGCGGACCTTCGCGCTCAACCGGTACCTGCAGCGGCTGCTGCCCCTCGCCTGCTCCTCCGCCCGCCCGCGCGCCGTCCTGCTCGCCTTCCTGACCAGCTCGCACCTCTACTGGGAGTACGACCTCGCTGCGGCGCCCGCACGCGGAGAGCGCGCGGCGCCAGCCTTTGCGGAGGCAGCCGCGGTGTACGACCGCTCGACGGGCACCACCGCGCAGTCGCACACCCAAGGCGTGGTCACGCCGTCGCCGGTCAGCAGCCCTGTCACGGTCAGCTCCACGACCACTAGCCTCGGCACAGGGCGCGCGAGTGGGCTGCCGTGGCAGAGGCAGCCAGGGAGAACGGAGTCGGAGAGCTCGCGAGCCGGTGTGTAGCTGTGATGTGTTTACCCGTACTGATGGGGACGTGCGAGCGAGAGCGCGCGACGGGCGATAAAAAAAGTACGCGACATACCGTGTCGCACAGGCGAGGCCGCTCTCAAGGAAAACAAAAGCGGGGGCCTCTACGAAGGGCAAAGAGGCGCCGAAGGCGCCCCCTAGAGGGGGCAGGCAGCGTGCCTAGTGTGCCGCTTTCCCCTCGCGCGCCTCGCTCACCGGGGCCACCGCGCACTGGGGCACCGCGTCGGTGTGTGCCCGCCGCTTACGTACGTCCCGACTCCCGTCACTCCGAACACGTCTCGCACGGGGCCAAGGCCTGCGCCTGGCCGAGCGTCGCGCACGGCCACTGGCAGTCTCAGCGCGCTCTCGTCGCCTCGGCGCACTCAGGCGCGTACTGTCTGACGTACTCGAGTACGCTGACCCCGTGTCCCGTGTGCCGTGAGAGCGAGAGACTGAGCTTCTGAGGAGACACACAGACACACCACACGAGAGACGAGTGGGGAGTGGTCCTCGCGGGGCGGGGGGCGGCGGCGGCCGGCGGCTTCACATCCCGCAGCCTTACCTGGCGCGCCTTCGCTGCGGCTGGGGCGGAGGATTGAAAGGCATTGGTTCCCGATCGAGGCCCCGCGACTCGGGGACCACCTTGCGCATGGCGAGCCGAGTCTTCATCCGCGACTTTGCGAGGCGTAGGACGTTGACGGCCAAGAGCAGCTGTAGCAGGACCACCGCGGTGGACACGCCGCCAATGATGATGCCGTTGTTCATCATCCAGTCGACCGCCTGCGCGAGGAACTCCTCGTAGCCCTCGTAGCCGTGCGAGCAAAAGTTCGTCTCGCAGCTGGCCATGGAGAAGCCGGGGATCAGGTGCTCTGCGGTGAGGCAGGCGGCGGGCGAGGGGACGAAGGACATGACCCCGGACGACCCCGAGATGTAAGGGCAAAAGTTGGGCGAACCCGGGTCGAGCAGGGCCTCGGCCACATCCACGGTGCTCCCTTCGTGCGACGAGATGCACGTGCCGTCCTCGCCGAGGAGGGGGTCGCGACAGCACTCCTGATAGAATCGGCACATGCTGCCTTCCACCTCGGCAAGCACGTCTGCCCCGAGCCGGCCGCTAAACTTGCCGTCCTCGGCATCGCCGCCCTCCAGCAACGTCATCGCGTCCTCAGTCACCGCCTGCAAAGTGTAGACCCAGTAGGCGACCAAGCCCGCGAAGGCGAGCTCGATCAGCAGGGTCAACAGGTAAAAGATAAAGACCGTCGTGAGGACGAAGCGCGACTTCGAGCAAAACCCGATGAAGGTCCACAGCGCGATAGTTGAGAGCAGCCCCCCGAAGCCCATGACGACAATGAGGGTGGTCTCCCCGACAAAGGGGGCAACGAGGTCGTTGTTGACCCAGTAGCCGTACGCCCCAGCGGCGGCAGTCAACGCCCCCGCCAAGAAGATTATTGTGGTGAGGACCGCCGCGACCGCGATGGAGCCCCCGGCGGGGCAGCAAAAGGTGTTCATGGCGAGGCCGACCACCAAGGCGGACATGACCAGGACGCCGAGCCAGATCCACTGCATGTACTCCTCGGCAAGCTCCTCGTACGACTTTGGCGCCGCCTGTGACAGCACGAGCCCGGTGTGAGTGACGCGCCGCGCAGACCCGGTGCGATGGCTTCCTCTGGCTGCGCACCGACTCGACAGGCGCCACCGGCCCGGCGGAGCAGTCGGCGCGGTTGTGCAGAGGCGTGTAGCACTGGGCGTCGCACACTGGGGACGGGCTCGAGGAGTAGCCTCGTCCACTATTGGTTGAGCACGGGTCGTCTCCCAGGTCGCACTTGGACCGCAACCAAGCGCTGGGCGAGGACCGCCACCGCGGGTCGCCGTCACATTCGGCGGAAGAGGTGGCGCTCGCCGATTGGTCGTGGGATGTCGGGCCTGAGCAGCGAGATGCAACGTAGGTGCAGCCTTGCTGGTAGCCCCACTGCATGCAGTTTGCTGAGCTGTAGTTGGCGAGATAGAAGCCGGTGTCCTCCATCGCTGCGAGCGTGATGGAAGAGATCAACGCGGATTCGCCGTATGACATCACATCGTCGCGGAGGATCCGAGTGTCCCAATGCGAGTTGCGCCCAATATCCGGAAGACCCATCAGCGGCAGCCCGTCCCACGCGGCCTCGTCGTTACATCCAAAATACGCCTTGGCCATCGCGTGCGTGCGGCTGGTCGACTTGAAGTGGTACACGCGGTCCGTGGCGCCGTCGGCGTCGTACACCTGTAGCAGCTGTAGCAAATGCTTCGCGCTCCCATCCGAGGCTCGAGCATTCGCGAAGAAGGCGTGGCTGAAGCCCATCGCGTGGATAATCTCGTGGCGGATGAAGCCGCGGTAGGCATCAATCATGGCCTGGTCGGAGGTGGCGTCCGCGTCAAAGTCGTCCATCCAGGCAATCACAAGCCAGGTGGGTCGTTTGCCCATGATGAGAGGGGCGCAGCTTGAGCCCGTGCCAAGGACACCGGCGATGGATGGGGGCCGTGTGACAGAGAGAATGGCGTCAGCATCGACGCCTGTGGTGCAGTACGACTCCGCGACCGCCACGTTGGACAGATAGTGGCAGTCGGCCGCGCACCTCTCTGTTGGTGTGTAGCCCTTCTCCGTCAATGCGCGTTGGAACCGGCCCTTGCTGCGGCCAAACACGAGGTTGCTCGACGAGCTCTCGACAGAGAAGAAGGAGCCCATCTCGCTCGCGACCGCAGTGACGGCCGTCACAATCTTGGCCTTTCTTTCCGCAGTGATTACGTCCGCCGCTTTGCAGAGACCCCAGCAGCCATCTGTGAGCGCGGCTAGCGGGTTTGCATCGTCGCAGGTGGGCACGCCATCGGCCGGAGGGCTAAGCTGGAATGCAGGCAGGCCCCTTCGGTACCAATCCCCCACGGCAAAGCACGCCGAGTACTGCGGAGCGGAAGACGCGTCCAGTGATGTGAAGTCCAGGGCCAGGCGGATCGGATTTGTGTTGTCGACCGAAAGTTCGAGCCTGCGGTGCCGCGAGAGGCTGGCTCGAGCCGCTGACGTCGGTGATGGTGATGGATCAGGCTCGAGCACGGCCGAGAGGGGTACGAGCGAGCGCGGTGGCCCATCTCTGGCGAGCGTGAGGAGCGACGCGGCCAACATTTTAGGGAGGAGCGCGGTTTTTTGTCGGCGACGGTTTCACTTTTGCGTCGTGGAATTGAAGGCGCGACAAAATGAAAAAAGGATTTCCACAAATTATCAGCAAAAGTGTAGCGCCCGAGCCGCCGAGGCTGGCAAATGCGACGCGGCGAGCGTTCCGAGCTCAGCGCACGCAGACCACCGGTCCAATGGCTCGGTGGCGGGGACGCAATCAACGCGGGGGCGGTAGGTGTCGTAGGCCTGGAGCAGCTGCTGCTCGCCCCCGCCGGTATGGCGGCCCGCCGCCTCGTCGCTGCGGGCGCTGCCAAAGTGCTGCTCCACAAAGGACTCGAGAGCCGACTCGTTGGTGGTCGCACCCATCAGCCTGTGCATCCGGTGAGCGACGCGGCGCGGCGTCGTCACAACCTCCTGGAAAGTGAGCACCACCCCGCGTGTGGCGGGGCGTGGCAAGCGAGCCGCGGCAGCACCGCCGCTCTCCACGTCGCCGTCCCGCGCGTCGCTGGCGTTGGACGGCAACGCATTGGACCGCCTGCGCGCCCTCTGTCGCCGCCGGCGGCGGAGCGGCAGGGCGGATTGCATTCGCTGCAACGAGCGCACCGCGCGGACGTCCTCCAAGATTGGCGCGCAAAAGTCCTCAAGCTCTCCCTCAAGGCCGGCCGTCTCTGAGGCCCCGGCCGCCAGGCGGGGCGGAGACACTCCCTGCGCGCCTCGAACCCGCGACTCGCGGCCGGCGCCGGCGTCGCGCCGGCGGGCCCTGGGCGGCCGCCCCTTCTCGATCTGCTTGGAGTGCTTTTGCGAGCGCAAGGTCGCGACAGGATGTCGGACGAGCTCTATCACGAGGCAAGGCGCCGCGGGCGCGACCCGCGCAAAGTCCGATCGGACTACCGCGGAGGCGGCGCAGGCGCGCGCAAAGGGAGCGACGAGCCCCCGGCCGCGGATCAGCTTTGCCGCCCGAACGCCGCCGCGTATACCAGCCGCGTCGCAGCGCGCCCGCATGGCGGAGAAGTCTCCCGTCTGCCAGCCGTCGTGATCGAGGAGCTCCGGAAGGCGTGAGAAGACGCCCCGCCAGTGCTGCCAGCGCACGAGCGCCGGCGCGTCAAAGTCGGACCAATCGCACGAGAGGGCGGCGGCCAGGTACCGTGCCTTGTCGTCGCGGCTGTGGCAGGGCCCGCGGTGGTCGGCAGCGCACGGCCGGAAGTGCGCGGCGGGCTCGTCCAGCAAAAAGACGGGCGAGGCTGTGGTGGAGAAGATGAGCTGCTCGGTGATGGTGCTGCCGCCGCGCCACTGCGCGTTGAGCAGCACCCGGTCTGGCATCCCTTGTGTGTCGAACCGCGACGGAACGAAACCTGCACGGACGCCGTTCCTAATAACCCCGAGCCCCGAAATCGCACAGTGAGGACAGTGAGCCGTTCCTTCACAGATCTCAATCTCTTGAAGAAATACCTGCGCCTCGTGCTATGAGAGGTCGAGGTGCGAGCCCTGTGGAGGCCCTGGGGGGATGGGGGGGGACTACCCGCGGGCCTAGAAGGCCCACGCGCAGGGGGGCGGCGGATGTTGCGGACCTGGTGTCATGCGTGTGACAGTTTTCACAGACTTGTTATGACTTATGAGAAGAAACACACAAACGCTGGGCCGGGCCGGGGGAGAGAGAAAGGTGCGAACCGGTCCATGCGCATGCAGCCCCTTTGTGATGTGTGTGTGTGGGTGGGGTGTGGGGTGACCACGGGGACTGCCGTTCACAGCCTTGTTATTGAGAAGAAAATACGTCCTATGGCGCTGTGCGCTGGTCTGTGAGAGGTTGAGGTGCGAGCCCTGGAGGCCCTGGGAATGGGGGGAGACTACCCGCGGGCCTAGAAGGCCCGCGCGCAGGGGGGTGGGGCATTGAGACCGGTCATGAATGAGTGCGCGACACGCATGTTCACACACAGACCGCCGCCTAGACCGCCGCGCTCTCCCAGCCCTAGAGCGTAGCGCGCTCCGGGCGTCGAAGGCGAGACGCCCGAGACGCGGCGAGAGACGAGATCCCATGGACAAGACGTGCCCGGCGGGCCGGCGGTGTCCTCGTGTCCAGCGGGTGTCAGGTGTGTCAGAGCTCAGACGAATGACGAGACTCCTCTTCAAGTTCGCCACGCGGCCTCTAAGTGCTCGTCCAAGTACTAAAAAAAGAGTAAAGACGTGCAGCAGAGCCAGAGGTGTCAGAAGTGAAATACAAGTGGCAAGTGCCACCCCCCCAGAGCGTCAGACAGAGCGAGAAAAATAAACAACACACAAAAATAACACCGCGGGCAATGAGCCATCTCAGAGCGCGTCTCTGCTCACACCGCACCGCGCCCCCGCGTAGCCGCTCTCTGCTCAACATGGTCTCAAGCGACGAGGCCAACCGCGGGACGGCGAGAATTGCCGAATCACTCCTCCCGCAGCGCGAACCGCACCGCGGCCTCCGCGTGCAGAGTCGCCGTGTCGAACACGACGCCGGCGTACCGCTTGCGCGCCTCGGCGTCGAGAAGCATCGACAGCTCGGTGCAGCCGAGCACGACGGCGTCGCACCGCACGAGCAGCCGCTCGAGCCTCGCCTGCGGGGGGACGTGTCGAGGAGGTGTCGGGGTGACGCGGCCTCTACGAGGAGCTCGGCCCGCCGCTCGAGAGCCGCTCGCCACGAACCAGCTCGCCGCCTCCTCCCGCACGACGTCGACCGTCAGCTCGTCGTAGATCAGCCGGTCGAGCTCCGCGCGCGCGGCCGGCTCGTCGAGCACAACCTCGAGGCCGCGCCTGCACGAGGGCTCCGGCGAGCGTCAGCGAAGGATGCCGCCGTGGAGCGGCGACCAAGCCGCCCCTCGCGCCGGCGGAGCCGCTGTGCGAAGAAGGAATTCTCGTTGGCGGTGAAGGCGGTGCCGAGGAGGGCGACGCGCCGCTTGCCGGACAGCGCGGCGGCGGTCGCGTCTGCGATGTGGAGGACGGGCACTCGCGGGACGGCGCGGCGGAGCGCCTCGAAGGCAACCTGCTCGCGGCGAGGGCTGCGTGAGGAGGCGCTGCGTTCGCCACCTGCCGCGGAGCCGCGAGGTGGGGGGGGGGGTGGGGTGCCTCGTGGTGGACGCTGTTGCAGCACACGAGGAGCGCCTCGCACCCCGCCGCAGCCAGCGCGAGGCCGGCGCGAGCGAGCTGCTCGCCAACCTCCTCCCACCGCTGCGCAAACTCGAGCTCGATCACGGAGGCCTGGTCGAAGGAGAAGAGGACGGCCTCCGCCGCATGCCTCCCGCCGAGCCTCTCCCTCACCCCGGCGTTGATCCGTCTGTAGTAGTCGATCGTCGAGGCCGGCGCGAGGCCGCCGATCAGGCCGATTCGACGAGGGAGTCCGCCCGCCCCGGAAGGGCGCCGGAGCGCGCAGGCGGCGAGGGCGGCAGCGGCGAGGGCGGCGAGGGCGGCGAGGGCGAGCTCTCTGGTGGTTGGCCGGGCGAAGAGCCAGGCGAGCGGGCCGTCGTCCGGCAGCGCGATGAAGATGCTCCACCGCCCGACTCCGTCGAGCGACTTTGTGCAGTGCCCCTCGCCGCGCGTGTCCTCGACCAGCAGCGTCTCTCCGGGCCCGAAGCGGCGAGTGTCGCCCGAGCCGACGCTCGCCTCGACGTGCCCGTTGAGGGAGGCGATGATCTGGCGGCGAGGAGCGTTGTGCCACTTGTAGTTGTAGCTGCCGTGCGTCCAGCGGAGCCAGACCCCGTCGCAGGGCAGACGCTCGGTCATCTTCCCAATGTCGCCGCCGCTCACGAAGGGAAAGGAGACGGTGCTCCAGCTCGACTCGACGCCGTCGTCCTTGAGGTGAACCATCTCCCACGCTGTCGGCGCGCCACCAGACTCTGACGAGGGCACTTTCTGCATGCTGCCCTTGCACCTGCCGGCGCCAAAGAGGCAAGACAGCGAGCACAGCGGGCGGCGAAGCGTGAAGCGGCATGGACCGGCATGGGCAGCGTGCAGGCAGAGGAAGAGGCAGAGGCAGATGGCGCGCTGGGGCGGCATGGAGTGACAGCCGACAGGCAAAACGTGTACTACGGCTGTCGCGATGAGTTTGCGCAGAGGACAGGCGGCAGTCGCGATAATTTCCGGGCGAGGCGGGCCCACCCTCTGGGCCCACTCCCCGGTATAAAAAAAATTCGACAACGCAGAACTCTCTCTCACCGCCGGGTGCAACCTGTCCTATACGAGAGAGGAATCCCTGGGACCCTGTCGTGTGGGTGAACCCTGCCCAGCCCCCCTCCGTGTCGCGATGCGCTCCCCGCTCCCGTTCCCCTGTGTCCCTGATCGTCCTTCCAAGATCCTGCTCGTGCAGGTGGGGACCCTGTCCCTCTCCCACCCCTCGTTTGGCGTGCCCGTTTTATTTATTTATTACCGACACAAGGCCGCTCCCGCCATCGCCCACGGCCGGGTCTACGTGGGTCTGCTCGGATTCTCGACGTCCAATGTGATGACGCCGGGCCACAAGGGCAATATGACCGCCCTCAACGCGAGCACGGGGGCGATTCTTTGGCAGACGCCCACGCACGAGAATCCGACCATGGGTGCGGCCAGCTGCGTTCCAGACACGTTCAACAACGCCGCAGTCGGCGCTGATGGCACCGTCTACTTTGGCTGGTGGGGTGGGTACGTGTATGCAGTCGACGGGAAGACTGGCACGATCCTGAGCTCCTTTCAGACCCAGAGCGGCATCCAAGGCGCGCCAGCCATCGGCGACGGCGTGGTCTACTTCTCGACTTGCGAGCACCTCTACGCCTTCAAGAAGGACACACCGCCATGAAAGAAAGACAGAAAATCACAGGCGACACACAGAACCACGAGACAAGACACTCAGCCAACGGGGTTGCCACGGAAAGTGGGTCAAAAATGACCCACGACACGTGTAGGCGCGTATCTTAGCTAAGGCTCGCGCCCTGAGTGCTCATGTAAACACCATCCCCGTCGTTGTCGCTCCGCTCGGCCTAAGGGGAAAGGTGGGAGGCAGGCGGCACGGTGAGAGGTGTGTCGCCGCCCTGCGCGCGGTGGTGGGGGGACGCACACACCATTCCGCTGTGGCTCAGCAGCAGGGGACGAATGCGGCGAGCAAGCGCCGAACGAAAAGAATTCTTAAATGCGCCTCTCTCACAGCACACTGGCATCCCTCGTTTGGTTTGTCTGTCTTTCTTTCTTTCTTTAGCACACTGGCACGACAAGGGCGCGGACTGGCGCGGACTGGCACACACACCGGCTCACCAAGGAAAAGAACACAGAATTTTGGGTGATGAATGACAGAGGAGATTCGTGTTTGGGAGTGTATGGCTTCACTAGTCGTTGGAGATAGCCGAATGATCACGCGCGCGTGCAGGCAGGGTAAGGGAGACACCTTTGCGACGCCGCGAATCCAGTCGATCTGCGCGCACGGCGGTAGAGCGAGGGTCGAGTCGATCGGCGTCCAGATGTCGTGCTGCAGGTACTGATACGGCGCCTCCGGGTCGCAGACGCTCTTGTGGTGCGCGTCGCGTACCAGTGGCGTGACGTTCTGAAGTCGGCGTAGCTGGCATTCGATGGACTTGTAGCTTCGCGCACCAACGCGGATCTCGTTGATCTTCGCGCCGCTCTGGTACGTGTGCAGCAGTAGGCGGTCCTCCTGGAGAGTCCATGGAGTGAACTTTGAGTACCGGCACGTTTTCGCGCGTGCAGCTGCACGAGAGCATCCTCGACCCACGGCTGCAGGCTGATCTCGGTTCTGAGCTGCGTCTCCGCCTCGTCGCGCTCGTCGCAGGATCCACAGATCAGTCGGAGGTCCTCGAGGTCGTCGAGCTTCTTGAGAACATTTGTCCATCGCCACTTGATTGCATCGTTGCCTCGTTTGGTGGCGGATTCAAACGGCCACTGCTCTGCCACCTTTGGCAACGAGATGCCGTCTCGAACGTGGCGCAGCAGCACGAAGGCATCCATCTCCGGACGCCACGGGCTGGCGCTGTGCTTCGATCGGCCAGATGCGTGGACGGCCATCAGGGTTTTGGAAAAATGGTTTCCAGAAGACTTCAGTTGTAAAAAGAATTCGCCCGGCCACCGGTTGGTAGTCGAGAGAGATCGCCAGTGGAATAGGGCGTCCACCGTGCTGCGAACCTGTCGCTGTCCCTTTTGTCAGTAGCAGGAGAACTAGGAGAGCGCAACCAGTAGGAGGCCCGCGCCTGCCCCCGTGCCGCCGGGTGCAACTTTGTCCTATACGAGAGGGGAATCCCTGGGACCCTGTCGTGTGGGTGAACCCTGCCCAGCCCCCCTCCGTGTCGCGATGCGCTCCCCGCTCCCGTTCCCCTGTGTCCCTGATCGTCCTTACAAGATCCTGCTCGCGCAGGTGGGTGGGGACCCTGTCCTTCTCCCACCCCTTGTTTGGTGTGTCCGTTTTATTTATTTATTTATAGCGCAGCGGGCGCGAAGGTCGCTCTGCGAGAATGGGTGAGAAACTGCGAAGAGAGATAGGAAGTGGTAGACGCCCGAGGGTGGGCGACGGCTAGCACCACACTCCTCTCCTTAAAATCCCTGTGTGGTGGCGGCGTGCCGTCCAGCGTCCTCCCATCCCTCCCTTGGGTTGTCTGTTTTCTTTCCTTTCCTTTAGCGCAGCGGGCAGGGCGGCTCGCGCTAGCGAGCGAGCGAGCACACACACACACACACACACACACACACACACACACACACACACACACACACACACACACACACACACACACACACACACACACGCACGCACACACGCACGCACGCACGCACGCACGCACGCACGCACGCACGCACGCACGCACACGTCCCAACTCCCCAGAAATCCCGAGCGGAGGAGCCGTGCAGTGCCTAGATAAGTCTGTGTGCTGTGTGGTGCTTGGGACGTCCCAAAGATCATCACAACTAGGATCACAAGACACAGCCCACGGCGTGGCCCACGGGACAACAACTCAGGGCTATAGACGCCGCCGAACACATCTCACTTCTCACAACATGACATGTACATGTCATGTGCGCTCCGGGGGGCTCGATGCGTCCATCGTGGCGTTTCCGAGGGTTTGCAGCTCCTCGAGGATCTCGGGCTTGATCGCCAAGCACTTGCCACCGTCCAGCGAGACAAGGGGTCCAAAGGGTCAAGGCGCGCTGGGTGGTGGAATTGTAGGTGCTCACCGTGCCGAGCCAGCCGTTGAGCTCCGCACGCTGAAGGCCAACGAGCCGCAAGGGCCTGCCCACCAGCTCATGCCAGATCTCCACGTCCGTCGTCCCGTCACCGCGGAGCAGCAGTGCGGCGGTCACCTGGATGCTGGAAGTTTCTTTCCGCCTTTCCGGGTCAGGTTTGTGCGTAAGCAACTCTGGGGGGAGGCGGGGGCCCTAGGGGGTACCCATGCGGGGGGGGGGGATGATGGGGTCCCCCAGCCCGCCGCAGGCGCCGATTTTTTGGATTTTTCTTTTTCGCGCAATTGTTCACTTGTTTTCATGGTAATTCGCCGTACTTGCGGCCATGCTATCACGCCTTGCGACAGCCTGTCGGCGCTGCTGACCGTGCCCTGCTGCACAATTGACCACCTGCATAGCTCGCGGCCTTAGTATCAAGCATTCAGTGACGACCTGATCGTGCGGCCAGTAGGAAGGTGTCCTTCCAGCGCGTGCACGCTTCTGACGCAATGCGCGTCACAAACTGCCTCGGATTGGCTGCTGGCACTCTCGAGGCTATGCCTACACAGCCTCGCGCGCATGGGCAGTCAAGAGGGACCATGCACCTTCTCACGACAGCGCCGGTGCCTCTCTCTTGGACCGGCAAACTTGGTGGTCTCGTGTCACCAATGTGGGACCAGTGCGGCATCGCGCCATCGACAGCTCTGAACTGCGCCTCACCACTGACCGGGAAGGCCGCCAAGTGGGCCAGCACCGGTCGCACATTGTGGCAGCAGTCAGTAGTGCATGTCTGATAGCTAGAGCAGCATCAGGGTCGCAGGGTCGGATCGTGTCAAGCCTCTCGCCCGGCCGGCCGCGTGCAGACGTCGGCCTGTCTGCTGTCTGGAGTGAACTGTCGGCGGTCAGCACGACCGATCAGGTCGGAGTTTTCTGATGGTTGGAGGGTCTATCTGTATGTACTCCTCGAGATCTCTCCAAATCTGCCTTCTAATCAACCGTAATCATTCGGGAAGTCGGTGCTAGTGGAGACTAGTGGAGCCGGGGCCGCCCGTTTCCGCACTGCTGCGCGGCGCACGGTGCCTCCGGGGGCCCCCGCCTCCCCCCAGAGGTAAGCAAGTCATCCCGTGGAGCAAGAGCGGTGTAGGCGCGTCCACGCTGCGCAGCGGCGCCCCCCCCCCCGCGACCACAGCCCCTCTCGCAGCCGCACAGCCGTAGCCGCACCGCGGCCCTCGCAACTCTCAACGCTCAAGGGGCCCGCAAGCGCAACTCTCGCCGCTCCGCGCTCCGACCTCCGTTTTCGCTGCGTGGCGGGTTCTAGGGCGGGTTGTGACGACAAGATCGTCTAGGGCGGGGACACATGTCACATGCACATGTCCATGTCCATGTCCATGTCCATGTCCCTCTATACGTCAGTAAATCCATCTAGTCTCTGACTCAGAGTTTGGCCCTTTCATTTATTTATTTGAGTCATCCCGTATCTCTTTGGCTGTCAGACTGGAACCGCGCTGGCGTCGTCGTAGCTGCGACGTCCAGAACGCCAAGTGTTACCCTCACGTGGCGACCTCGTCCTCCCACGCGGCGCACCGCTCGAGCTGCCGGAGGAGGCTGTGCGCGACTGCCTCTGTGATGCCGCTGCGCGCGTCGACGAGCACCCCTGTGTAGCCGGCACGGCTAACGGCCAGCACGTTCTCGGGTCGGTCGTCCACCAGAATTGCGCAGGCTCGCCGGCGGACGCCGCTCGCTCCCGCGATGGCGTCCATGTTGGACACCTTGCAGAGCGGCACCTGCGCAAGCTGGCTCGCAGAGCTGCCGAAGAGCAGGTCCCGTAGCGCCCACGCGCAGCAATGGTGGTGCTCCCGCGCCGCGAGGCGCGACGTCATCTCGAAGGGAGAGTCGCAGTACTGCGTCGGCCGAGCGGTGTTGATGGCGACGTGGGCGCCGAGCGCTCTCGCCGCATCGACCAGGTTTAGCACCACGGTCTGGTCTGCGGGCGTGATGGTGCCGTCGATGTCCAGCGCGAGCGCGCTGGAGGCGGGCGGGAGCGGGAAGGCCATGCGAGAGTGCACGCGTACAAGCGGTATGAGTGGACTCACCCTCGGCCGGTCATCGGGCCTGTAGTTATTTTGTTTTTTTTTAGTCTGGGACCTGCGGCGGTACCCGCCTCTGTTGTTCGGGCAGTGAGAGACGCAGGATCTGCACGCGTAAGTGGGCTCCACTCCGCATTTGCATTTTGGTTTTGGGTGTCGGAGTACGGAGATCATCCATCGCAAGCATTGCTAAAAATCTCTCTCTCGCAAGCACTCATCAGAGAGAGAGAGAGATTTTTAGCAATACCAAACAAATCTAACACTCACACGTCATTTGGGGCCTCACGCGCGCGCGAGACGTGCAGACAGGGTTGCCAGGTGAGAGCGAATGGCGCGGTTCACGCCTCGCACAACAGAGAGAGAGATGCGCTCTGCATGGTGGGACATAAAAGAGAGCGAGTACTTGGGCGAGTAGGCCGTGCGGTCGACGCTGCCGCGCGCGACTTTGCGCGCGAGGCGGCGCAGTTTGAGAACGGCGGTGGGCGAGAAGCCGTCATCAGTCAGTCACGTCAGTCAAACCCCGCGCCGAGCCGGTCTCGGCGGGAGACCTCGGAGCAGCATGCGATGCTGCGGGCGTGCGCGATGGCTCCGTTGGCTCCGTGCCTAAGGCAGATAGATTAGGGTGTGAGCTGCGGCAGCCAGTCGGAGGCCGCGATGGATGGCCCAGGGCCGGCGGCGGTGAAGGCGTCCGTCGATGAAGGGATGTCGTCGAGGGAGCCATCGTCCTCCGCGGCTGGTGCACCAGTCCAGTTGTCGGAGTTCGAGATCGCAGTCGCCCGTTGACGAACTCACGGAATGTGAGCGACTTGGTGCACGCTGGGTCGAGCATCATGACTCGCACCTCATCCTGGGCGAGTAACTCGCCCAGGGACCAGCTGTTGGCGTCGCCGTTTTGATCGAGCTGCATCCACTGCATGGTTTCGTAGTCAAGCGTAAACGCCCAGGAGTTGGTGCCTGGGTGACTTGCTGATGAGAGCGCCTTCCAGGCGGGTAGTCGTGCCCCTCACCTACGGTCATACGACGGCGTCAGAGGGGGGGAAGGGGCGCGAAGCGTGAACATGGAGGCAAGCAGGTGTTGGGCACCTGGCCAAAGCCGGCGACCTCAAAGTTGTCGTTGCTTGTGCGGAGCGTGAAGGGGACCGGATCGGCAGCAGCGCGGGCGGCAGCGGCCGGAGAGGCCGGAGAGCCGTCCGACGGAGGCCGGTCGTGCATCGGCGCGTCGGCCGTAAGGGCCGTGGGGGGCGGCATCCATCGCTGCGGTCGCTGCGGGGTGCGGGCCGATTGTGGACTGATCGATCGTCGGCGGGCGGTGTTTAGGTGGGACGTTCTACGGTTAAAAGAGCGTCGGCGCGGACAGGAGAGACTTATAAGGGTAGAAAGAGAACAAAAGAACCGCATGATAGAGCTGTTATGAGGTGTATGAGGTGTTATTGTTATGTATGGTAGGGTGGGCATAGGAGGCACGGACAACAGCCCAATCCATCAATTCCACTCATCTTCCGGTGCTTGGCCCCGTGCAACAGCGGTCCGGCAGGCTGCCCCCAAGGCCCCCCGGGCCGCTGCGGGTTTGGGAGTTATGCTTAGGCACAGCTTCGGCGATGGCAGCCCCTCTCTGGGGTGTTGCATAGGCGGGGAGTCTCCCCCGCTGGTCTCCTCCTTCCCATTTTTTCTTTTCTTTTGAGAGCAGGACGCCGGGTTTGTCTTGTATGTGCATGTCGGGCCTGGGTGTGTGTGAGGGGCAGAGGGGCGGGAGCGTGCGGGGCAGAGGCCCAACGTCGGGCGGCTTGTCGGGGTCCGGAGCATTCGAGGGGGGAACGAGGAGGGGAGAATGGGCGGTCGGCGTCGGGGTAGCAGGCTGCAGGGCGTACGGGGTAGCCGTCACTTTCCTGCCTCACAAGGGCGGGGCTGTCCCGGAAAGTGAGAGACGCCGGGCAGCGTGGCGCATTACTGAACCCTCCCATACGTGCTTGTGCTTCCCCCTTCGCTGTCCCATCTCCTCATCTCTTTCCCGCCTGGGCGGGGCGGTGGGCGGGCGCGCGGTGCGGCGCGGCGTGTGCGTGTGTGCGACTGCAACGAAGGACCGCTCGCAGAGGACCATTGGGTTTGTACTATTAACAACGAAGGCGCTCTCAAAAAATAATCGTGGATTTTTTCTTGCCGTCCAGCTCTTGCGAACTGTCGCTTGCTCCTCATGCTGCCACCGAACAGCCCCTCCCGGAGCCTCGCCCAGGCGGCCGAGAGGATCGGCGCGGCGCTGATAGGCACCCCTCTAAACCTCCCCGGCGTCGGCTCGTCCACGGCGGCGGCAGCGGCTCAGGCGCCGACGGCAGAGCGACAGCCTGCCGGCGGCCCATCCACGAGTACGGAGGAGCCTGCGACCTCGCCGCGCATCACCGCCGAGGCGCTTGTGGAGAGTCTGGCGGCCGCCGCCGAGGAGGCAGTGCCGCAGACGGGCGACCTCGCAGCGCCCGGTGTGGCGGTCGCTGCGGCCGGCGTCCGCTGGCTGCAGGACACGGTCCCCTTCTGCGGGCTGCTCCTCGTCGTCTTTCTCCAGCAGCACCTGCTGCCCATCCTCGCCTTCAGCTGGTGCACCTTTGTGCTCCACCACGCCAACGCGCGCGTCCGGCTGTGGCTGCCGCTGCTGCAGGCGCCGCCCGGAGGCGCCGGGGTGCTGCTCGTGGCGGCCGAGATCGTGACGCAGCTCCTCGCGCTGCTGCTGCTCTGCGGGCGGGACCTCGTCTCGCAGCTCCTCCTCCGCCTCCCGGACTGGGCCCTGAACGGCGCGACCCTCTTCGGAGTGCTGCTCGCCGTCCTCTCCGCCGACGTCGTGGTCCGCTTCGTCGGCACTAACCCTCAAGCTCGGCACTAACCCTAACCCTAACCCTAACCCTAACCCTAGGTCCGCTTCGTCGGCATGCTCCTCAAGCTCGGCAGCACCGCACCTACAGCGGGCGCCACGCCCACGACACGTCCACGACACGTCCAGCCGCGTGTCCCACAGGCGCGCTGCTCGCGCTGCGCGGCGCCGCCGGCGTGCGCGCGCCCTGCTCGCTGCGTCGCGCCTTCGCCGTGCTCGAGCTCAGCGGCCTGCTCTACCGCTCGCTGCTGCCCATCCCTCTCTGGCACGCGTGGCTGGTGCACGCCGTGCGGGGCCGCCTCCTCGCGTCCCTGCTGGCCGGCCTCTACTTGACGCTCAAGCTGACCCAGCTCGTCGAGCGCACGCGCGCCGCCCTCCTCGCCACGCGCTCCCTGCTCACGCAGCAAGTGCTCGTCGGAAAGCACGCCTCCGCCGAGGAGGTGCTCGAGGCGGGCGAGGACACGTGCTCCATTTGCCAGGCGAGGCCAGCCCGGACCGAGAGAAGCCGAGATGGAGCGAGATCAGCCCGGGTCGCACGAGGACGCGTGTGTTGCCCTCTGCCAGGAGCCGATGACTGCGCCGGTCGTGCTCGAGGGCTGCTCGCACATCTTTTGCGAGGAGTGCATCGTCGCCTGGTGCGAGCGGGCGGGCTCCGACGGAGCAACCTGCCCCCTCTGCCGCCAGCCTGTCCAGCTCGCGACCGGAGTGCACGCATGCTACGGCGACGGCACAACCAGCTTGCTGCCGCAGGTCTTTTAGCCTAGTCTCGCAGCTAGTCTCGCAGCGCCTCGTGTCGCGCTCCATAAGGCTTGCCGGCGCACACGTACGACGTCGTGACGTCTGGGGGGGTACTGGAGTTGCCATGGATGTGAGAAGTGTAGCGTGTGTGTCGGAAGACATGCTCTGTGCTCAGAGATGTGTGCGTACCGTGTGTGTCTGTGAGAGTCAAGTATGTGTGTGCGGTCCCCGTTGCGCGCGTGCGGCGTGCACAGCTATAACGTATAAGGATACGGCCTTGTAGGTATCAGGTATTACCACTGACAAGTGCGGACTGACATAACCAGAGCTTCCCCGCTGTGTCCCGTGACTCCTAGACTCAGACGTCAGAGCTCTCTCTCTCCACCACTCAGCACTCACGTCTCACTCTCAGGGCGCGCGTGACTCGCAGGACACACCACACACGTGTGCGGCGGCTGATCGCCGCTGATACTCACACGCGCTTTAAAAATTTCGATGGGCGCGTTACCCGCCGCGCGTGTGGAGCAATATTCCTCTCGCCATATACACACACTGGTCACTGCAATTTTTAACATAAACGATAACCATTTAAGAGGGTAACCCCGCGCGGCGGCGGCCCGGCCGGCGGCGACGGCCGCGGCCGCGCCGGCGGCGACGGCCGCGGCCGCGCCGGCGGCGGGCGCTGGCGGGCGCGCGCCGCCACACAGCGGTGCGCACAGAAGGTGGGGACGTGGGGTGTCTCATCTCAAATGTGGTGGCAGGTGGCTGGTGGGCCCCGCCGCGCGCGGCGCCGCACCAGCGCGGCTTATATTTGTACAGAGTAAACACTCTAATGCAACTGTCTCAATGCCTCAACTCTGCGTGGCGAGCTGACCAGTGGGCGACGACCCTCGCTTTGAGCAACGGAGCGCGACGGCAGCAACGAGCCTTCGCAGCGGCGGCGGGAGTGCGAGCACCACGGCGCTCAGCTTGGCCGCCGCCCACTGCCCCAGCAGCCGCACGATGCTCCGGAGGCGGGGAGGTGCGCCGAACGGCGACCTCGCCGCGGACTGGCGAGCGAGGAGCCGGCGCGCGATCGGCGCCCACTCCGAGGCCAGCGACCAGCGGACGCCGAGGCGGGAGGCGATGCCCTTGATGAGGACCTGGCGAGGAGCGGCGCCGCGTCAAGGAGAGAAGTGCTGCGAGCTTGTGTTTGGGAGTCGGCGCCGTGGAGCGGCCGACCAGCGTCAGCTCCTGCGGGAAGGACTGGAGCACCTTCCGTTGCGATGAGGGGAGGGGCGTGAGGGAGCCTCGCGCCAGAGAGGTGAGGCGAGATACAGCCGAGATACAGCCGAGATAGCCGAGATACAGCGGGCGCGCCTTGACCGGCGAGTTCGGCGAGAGCTCGTTGGTGTCGAAGCCTCCTGGCAGCGTGTCGACCGAGCCGTCAAAGAGCCAGATCGCCGTCGCCGCTGGCCCCTCGCGTGGAGAGCCTGGGTTCGGGTACTGTGGGGGTAGGGGGTGGGTAGGCACAGTGGGGGGTACGGGCCCCTCGCGCGGCGAGCCGTCGCGGAGCCGCACGCCGAGCTCGAGAGCGAGGCGAGAGATCTCGTCGAGCTGCGCCTCGTCCTGGACACGTCCATGACATGTCCGGGACATGACCTTAGGCGAGAGATCTCGTCGAGCTGCGCCTCGTCCTCCCCCTCGCCGCCTCCCGCGCCGCGCGCCGCGAGGGCAACCATCACCTTGGCCAGCGTCGTCGACGCGCGCGCCCCGATCTGCTTGACCTGGCCGAAGTCGATGAGCCCGACGCGGCCGTCGTCGAGCACGAAGATGTTGCCCGGGTGCGGGTCCGCGTGGAAGAAGCCGCCCTCGAGGATGGTGAGGCCGAACGCCTGATACAAATATGTGGCGGCTGGTGTGGCTGGTGTGTGGCACTGGTTGTGGCGCGCGCAGCAAGTGTGCGTGGCGAGAGGGGGCGGGGAGGGGGCGGGGGAGGGGGCGCGCCTCGGTCAGGGCGCTCAGCAGCTTTCGGCCGAAGAGCTGCGCCTCCGCCGAGTCCGGGTCGATGCCGCGCGCCTCCATCGCCTCGACGGCGCGCGAGAGCGGCTCGCCTAAGGTCATGTCCCGGACATGTCATGGACGTGTCCTGGACATGCCTCGACGGCGCGCGAGAGCGGCTCGCCGCGCAAGTAGTCCATCACGAGCACGCGCTTCGTCACCTGATATACATATATATCTGGGCCGAGGAGGGCCGAGGAGGGCCGAGGAGAGCGGCTCGCCGCTCCGCAGCGAGTCCGCCGCGCCACACGCGCCTCTCACCAGGGGCTATCTCTCGGCTATTTCTCGGCTACATCTCACCAGCCCTCCGACGGGGCGCGGCGTGACCACGGGAGGAGGCCGAGGCGAGCCCGTGGCTGGGTCGGTGCTGAGGGCGGCGCCGATCCGCTCCATCGCCGCCGCCTCCTTGATGAAGTCGAACTCGTCGGAGAGCTGCACCTGAGGGGAGAAGGCGCAGGGAGGCTGCGTCTCGGCTGCGTCTCGGCTGCGTCTCGGCTGCGTCTCGGCTGCGTCCCGCACCTCGAGCTCCGAGAAGACGGTGTAGTAGTCGACCGGTATCGCGTCAAAGCCTCGCACCGCCTTTGCCAGCGCCTGACCACAGCGAGGCGGTGTGAAGAGACGCCGTCCGCCGCCCCCCCCTCCCCCCTCCCCCCTGTTCACGGCTGGAGGGTGTGAAGAGTCCGCACCCTCCCCGCGCCCTCGGCGCTCGCGCCTTGAGCGCAGCCACGTCCCCGAGCAGCTTCCTATCTCGGCTATCTCTCGGCTATCTCTCGGCTATCTCTCGGCTATCTCTCGGCTATCTCTCGGCTACCTCTCGGCTACCTCTCGGCTATCTCTCGGCTATCTCTCGGCTATCTCTCGGCTATCTCTCGGCTATCTCTCGGCTATCTCTCGGCTATCTCTCGGCTATCTCTCGCGCCTTGAGCGCAGCCACGTCCCCGAGCAGCTTCGCCTCGATGGCCGGCCGCTGCACCTTGACCGCCACCTGCGCGCAGCAGCAGCAGCGGTGAGTCGACGCCGCTCGCGCGCTCCGCCGCCGCTCGCTCGCTCGACACCTCGCGGCCGCCGTACTCGGGCGAGAGGAGCGCGCGGTGCACCTGCGCCACCGACGCGGCGCCGAGCGGCTGGTCGTCGAACTGAGCAAAGACGTCGTCGAATGCCTCCCCGTCGTGCAGCAGCTCCTGCAGGGGGGATCGCCCGAGATCACCCGAGGGTACGGGTGGTGGTACTCTCTCCCCGCCGTGCAGCTCCTGCTCCACCACCGCCCGCACGAGCGAGTACGGCATCGGGTCGACCAGGTCAGTCAGGCCCGCCAGCCGGTCCGTGTACTCGCGCGGGAAGAGGTCCTGTCGGGGGTGGGTCGGGGGTGGGTCGGGTCGAGGGTCGGGGTTAGGTCGGGGTCAGGGTTGGGGCCAGGAAAGAGTTGCTGTGCGGAGGAGCCCTGGCGGGGCCGTGTGGTTGTCTCGCAAGCCGCTCCCAAGCGCCTCGCAAGCCTCATTGCCTCGGAAGTGTCTCGGAAGTGTCTCGGAAGTGTCGAGAGAGGCGCGCCTGCCGCGTCGCGATGATCTGGCCCGTCTTTGTGTAGAAGCCCTTGAGTTCGTTGACGACCGAAGCGAAGCTGATCGAGCCGGCTTCGTGCTGCTCGGTCCACAGCACCTCGCACGCCTCCTCGTCCAGGCACTGCCCGAGCGCCCGCTCCCGAAAGCGCAGTGCGGTGTACAGGCGGATGTACGAGAATGCGATCGGCAGTGCCCTTGAGGCGAAGACGGCACCCCGCTGCAGCTGCACGAGCGGAGAGGCCTCCGGAGGGAACTCCACCTCTGCTGCCGTCGAAGGCCCGCCCTCCGCCGGCGAGCGCACGGCGTCCATGCTGATGCTGGCCGAGCGCCGAGAGTCGGCGCCGCCGCACGCTGCCCGAAACTTGGTCGGGTGCAGCGTGGTGGCGGCCACGAGCACCAGCGAGATGAGCGCCATTCGCTCTTTGTTGCGCGAATCGCAACGGCGATACAGAGCCAACAGGGCCTGACTGGAGCGGAGAGGAGTCGGCAAAGAGAGAATTCTTAAGATACAAAGAGAGAAAGCGCACGGCGGCCCGCTGGGTGCGCTTCTAGCTCCTGGATGTGCGGTTACTGATTGCACTCCAAGTGCTCCAAGTGCCGACAGACCTCTCACATGACCATCCCTCCCTCCCTCCCTCCCTTGCCTTTTCTTTCTTTCTTCTCTCACATGACCAGCGATCCCACGACAGCGATTGTGGGGACTACATGATCCGTACGTGAGGGGTGGAGGGCCGTCCGCGGAGCTAGGCGGTACGGGCGCCCACCACCGGGGCCGAGGGTAAGAGGACGTCTGCCGCTTGCTTGTTCTTGACGTCGTTGACCCAGTTGGCACGCTCAGGGGAGTTGAGCCAGTTGATACGCCATACGCGTATTGCGCGCCTGCTTGTTGATGTTCTCGGCGAAAGAGAAAAACGATTCACCCACGGTGTGAGGTTAGGTTAGGTTAGGTAGAAAGGTGAAGAACAGCCAGGAGGCTCGGACTGGACACCAACGCGGTATGGGTGGACGCTAGACAGATGATGTCGACACGCACGAGCGACACAGACAGGTTAGACATCAGACAGTGTTTCAAAACGCAGTTTTTTGGCCTGATCCGCACTCTTCGGCGCCGACTGCTATCCCAAGACGCGGACGAGGCTTCACCACGTCCCGAGCTAACGCCCATAGCTGCATGCTCTTCCCTCGCTCCCCGACCGGCGGGCTGTCCTGCTTCGGGCGCGGGCCCAGCTTTTCGCTGCTGGAGGAGGAGGACGGCACGCCCAGCGCGCCTTCCGAGGCGAGCGAGGCGGCCGAGGAGACCGCTCCTTCGCCGGCCGAGGCGGAGGACTCGGCCCCGACGAGCGGCGGAGGCAACCCCGCCGAGCAGTCTGCGGACAGCTCGCCGGAGGAGGAGGAGGAAGAGGAGGCCATTTCGCCGCTCGGTGAGCCCGCCGCCGCCTCGGAGGAGGAGGTGAGCTCGCTGCTCGCAAAGATCGACTTCTCGCGCAAGCGGCTCGAGTCGGCCTCGGCGCTCCGCTGCACGCTCCGCGGGGTCACTTCGGAGGACTGCGCGGCGCTGGGCGCGGCGCTGCGCGAGAGCGGCGCGCTGTCGCGGCTGACGGCGCTCGACCTCTCCAGCAACAGCATCGGCCCCGACGGCGCCCGCTGCATCGCCGAGGCGGCGGCGGCCGCCGGCGGCGCTCCCCTCCTGCGCGAGCTCTCCCTGTCGGAGAATCGGCTCGGGGACGGCGGCGCCGGCGCCCTCTCCCTCCTCCTGCGAGCCGCCGGCCCGCCGCCAGACGGGCGGAGGGCGGAGCAGCCGGCGGAGCAGCCGGCGGAGGAGCCGCCGGCCGACGCGCTGGTCCGCCGCAGCGGGGCGGGCGAGGGCGGGGCGGAGCTCAGCGACTCGTCCGACGTGCTCGTCGCGTCTTGCCCCGCCAGCCCGGCGGCGGCCTCCGACCAAAGCGGCACCCTCGACCCGCCCTCCTCCTTTGTCCGCATGTCGAGCCGGCACGCGCCGCCGCCGCCGCCGCTCGGGGGGCTGCCCTGCTCTGTGCTCCCTTCGCTGCTGTCGCTCTCGCTGCGCTTCGCGAGAGTCGGCGACGCGGGCGCGGCGCACCTGGCCGGTTGGTTTGTGATGCGATGGGCTGCTGAGACCGATCCATGACTTGATTAGGCGCGGCGCACTTGGCCGACGCGTTCGTCGCGGGCGGCGGCGGCAGCCTCACTATCCTTCGGCTCGAGGGGAACACGATAGGCTGCGCCGGGTGCGAGAGGTGCCGCACCACCCGCCGCACAGCACTTCCCTTGTGCGAGGAGGAAGGGTGCGGACGGTTCTCACTCGCCCCACACATGCGATCCCAGGCTCGCGGCCAGCCTGGCTGCCTTGCCAGCGCTCCGCGTCCTCGGCTTTGGCGACGCGCTGGGCGCGGGGTCGCGATCGGCGGACGACGGCACGCCCATGACACACGCTCTCTGACATGTCCGCGACGCGTCCCACAGGCGGGAACGCGATCGGCGACGCCGGCATGTGCGCGCTCGCCTCCGCGCTCGCTCAGACTGGCGCGCCGCGGGCGGGGAGGCGAGGGGGGAGAGGGCTGCCTCTGACTGACCGCGGCCCCTCTCTCCCCTTTGCGCAGAGCGAGACCTCATCGAGCTCGCGCCGGACGCCTCTGGCCCCGCTGTGGCGGTGGGCGGGGCACGTCCACGACATGTCCACCGACATGTCCGTGACACGTCCCGTAGGCCCTCCGGTGGTCGGGGCGGGGCACGCCCTGCGCGAGCTCGGGCTACACAACAATCGCATCGGGTCGAGGGGCGCTCGCGCACTCGCACGAGCGCTGGCGGCGGGAGGCGCGCGCGCACGCCGTCGCCCCACTAGCTGCGCAGCCCGCCGCGTCCCTTCCCACGCCCGAGAGCGGAGAGTGCCCCAGGCGCTCCACACCTGGCCAAGCTCGGCGCGAGCGGCAACTGCATCGGGGCGGAGGCCGTGGCGGAGCTGGCGGGCGCTCGAGCAGGGCTGCGGCCAGACTGCCAGGCGCAGGACCCGTCGCGGGGAAGCGAGTCGTGAGGTGAGCGCTGGGCTCCGTGATTCGAACCTGCGTCCATGTGTGCTGCAGCGGCAGCTGTGTCGTCTCGTGTGTGCGGTCGTGTGCGGTAGTGTTGATAACTTGCGGAGCTTGGAGTGCTGTCGGTAACCTCACATCCAGGGGCGGCCCGCGGCCGGTGCTTAGCCGCGTAAAGCCGACGTGTACTGGGCTGGGTTTTTAGGCATTGTGGGGGGTTGGCACTCCCATCGACCCTCATGACCTCCTGCGGTCTCTGAGATGGACACCAGTGGGTGTGGGACCACAGCCAGGATACACTCGAAGGCTGGGTAAGCAGTAGAGGCCGATACTCGACGCGTCCCACATGGTCTGTGTCGCTGTCGGCACGCTGTCGACAGGACGCGTCGAGCGACACCGGTGGCAGTGCCACCCAGGAGTGGTCGGGCGGTCTCCCGTCATGAGAGAGCCACCATGTGATCCGTATGATGGTTCCTGACAACCGCCTCAGTCACTTTTCGTCACAGTTCCCGCTCTGAGAGGAGCTGCGGGTCAGTTCGACAGCTGGAGCTGTGTCGCCGGCGTGCGGCGGCCTGCCTCCGGAGGTGCCTCTGAGGTGGACATTTGTTGGTCACCGTGAGAGAACGCGTTCGAATTTTCACTCGGGAACTTCAACTGAGCACGCGCACCGGCCAGGGCTACAAGAGTGCCAGTGAGGCGGAGGCGCGAGTCGGAAGGCCGCGACGGACGTGATTTGGTTTCGACATTTTCCTACAATCGCTGTGAAGCGCCATAGGAGGTATTTTCTTCTCAACTAGCTGCGGGGCTCGCTAAACGCTCGCCGAGCTCCATGCTGTGCAACACCACCTCCTCACTAATCGTCAGGGGCGCGGAGAGCGCAGTGCACTGCGGTGAGGCTGCGCAGCGGGGGCTCACCCCCTGCACCGCGCTCAGTTGGCCAAAGTACAGGTTTCGATCCGGGCCACCGCAAATTTTGATCAGCAAATTTCGAGGGGCGGCCGCAAATTTTGAGGTAGATTTTGATTGTCAAAATGTGTCCGTCTTGGCACAGGATAGAGCATATAGGCGGCGAACACCCAGGTGCGCAGGGACATCGCGACTCTGCCCGCTCGCTCGACCCTTTTGCCGCGAGAGGGCGCCGGCCGCGTGTAAGAGGTGGCTGGCGCCCTGAGGCGGCAATTGGTGGCGTGGGGAGTGCGGAACGCTACTGGCGGCGTGACAGGGCCTCTCTCGGTTGCGTGTGCCGCCCATCGGCACGCGGGTGCGCAGACATCGCGCGACTCTGCCCGCTCGCTCGACCCTTTTGCCGCGAGAGGGCGCCGGCCGCGTGTAAGAAGTGGCTGGCGCCCTGAGGCGGCAATTGGTGGCGTGGGGACTGCGGAGAACGCTACTGGCGGCGCGACAGGGCCTCTCTCGGTTGCGTGTGCCGCCCATCGGCACGCGGGTGCGCAGACATCGCGACTCTGCCCGCTCGCTCGACCCTTTTGCCGCGAGAGGGCGCCGGCCGCGTGTAAGAAGTGGCTGGCGGCCTGGCGCCCTGAGGCGGCATTTGGTGGGGTCAGCGTGCGGTGCTGAGTCTTACTCGTCGGCGCTGGGGCCAGATCCCAGCGCAGAACTCTGCAACGCTGGCATACAAACACAAGAAGACTAACCCTAACCCTAACCCTAACCCTAACCCTAACCCTAACCCTAACCCTAGGTCAGCGTGTGGGGCTGAGTCTTAGTCGTCGGCGCTGTGGGGCCAGATCCCAGCGCAGAACCCTGCAACGCTGGCATATACAGACACAACCAGACCTGACCCAACCCTAACCCTAACCCTAACCCTAACCCTCTAACCCTAATAACCCTAACCTAACCCACCCCCCAACTCCACACCGCAAATTTGAAAGATCTTGATGAAAATCAGGCCCGACTGCAAATTTCTTCAAAATTTTCGCAGGCGCTCCGCGCCTGCAGATTTTGAAATAAATTCGACAAAATTGGTACCTGGCCCAAGCGCTCAGCGGCGCAGGGGAGGGCGGTCGGTGGCGGCGGCGGCGAGGCGCGAGGCGGTGGCGGCGGTGGTGCGGGCGGCGGGATGACAGGGGAGGCGGCGGGATTGACAGGGGAGGCGGCGGCCACGAGCGGAGCGGCGCGAGAAGGGGGGGGGGGGCGGCGAGGCGCCGGTGAGCGAGGCGCCCGCGCCATCAGAGGGACGCGCCGCTGCGAGATGGAGGGCGGCGGTGACGGAGGCGAGGCGCGAGGCGGCGGCGGCGGCGGCGGCGGCGGCGGCGGCGGGTCTCGGTGAGCGGCGGCGGGAGAAGGAGCAGCGGCGGCGGGAGGAGGAGCAGCGGCGGCGCTCGCTCGCTGTTGACGGGAGCGCTTTTGAGCCTGGGAGCCCATGCCACTGCGACCGGCGTGCCCGGGAACGGAGATCGCGCGCGCGCCGCCACTCACGACGCGCGCGCGATCTTCGCGGAGTCGGGTCCCCAGAGGGAAGCGGTCTTCTCGGCCGACGTCCAGCGGCGCGCAAGGAAGCAGGCGCAGCGGAGGCGGCCTAGCACCGGCTCGGCGCCGGGCGGTTGCGCTGCCCGCGAGCCGCGTCCTGAGCCTCGGCAGCGCGCTGCGCGGCGCGGCGCTCGCGCTGCTGCGGTGCCGAGAGCGGCATGATGGTTCGCCAGCTGAAGCTCGAGACCTGGGTGGCGGCTTCACCAAAAGTCCGGCGCTTCGCTGGGGCTACCCTTATATCATTGGATAACAAGGCTGTGAACCCAGCCACGTACGAGCCGGTAATAAGGCTTAAGGGTGCGGCGACGCGCGTGCGGGGAGGCGGGTGGAGAGCTAATAAGCGCACCCAGCGGGGCCGGGGATGCTCGGGGACGGGCTGGGCTGCGGCGTGCGGGCTAGAGATCCCTGACCCTGGGGATGCGCGTTCGCAGGGGGAGGGGGCCGTAAAAGTAAACACGGGTCGCCGAGGGTTGGTCTGCGATCTGAGTCAATTTCTTGGACGTGCCAGTTGCGCGCCAGTCCCGTGCCTAGTGTCGTGAGAGGGAGTTTGTTGTAAAGTTCTACGACTTCTGACTCACTTTTGACCGCGCAAGATATAAAGGGTGGCTAAGGGCTCTGCCCGCAAGGCGCCCGCGTCGCAGACGCGGCGATCTGAGCCGTGGACGGACGCAAGCCTTCAGCTGGTGCCAGACGCTGGTGCCAAGACATTCGTAAAATTGAAGCCAAGAACGTCCGCCAAATCCGTGCTTTCGGAGCAACTCGAAGCAACTGAGGGAAAGCTGATCGAGCCCAGCGTGCCCGCGGCCGCCTCCCGCGCAGCGCCGCCGCTGGGGACGACACGCTGCGGAATCGGATCGAGCCCATGCACCGGGCAAAGAAGGACGCTGCAGAAGCGGTTGGAGAGGCAGCCGGCGTCTGCCGTCACAACGAGTCCCAGCGCTGGTTGCGTGGTTGGACATGCGCGTCGGCTCGCCCGAGGACTGCTGTCGCGACCCTCCCGTCGTGCCGCAGCCTCCGACGAGCTCTGCAACCGAGGAGAGTGAGGGTGCGCCTCCCCTCACTGCTGGCCTGGCTGCGCACCGCCCCACAAAGCACCCCCTCGAGCATCTCTACAAGTACAAGTACAAGGGGACCTTCTCCAAGTCGTCAACGCGCCCGGCGGCTCCGGCAAGACTTTAGCCTTGGCCACCCTCCTTGCGGAGCAGGAGGAGATCCGCTCTCGGTCGGCAACGTGGCAGCTAGTCGAGAGACTCGGGGTAGTTGTGGCACCCCCCTGAGTGAGGACTAGGAGAGAGAGAGCTTTCTTGTTTTGAGCTTTTGTGGTGGGGGTGTACGCAATAACGGGACCCTGGGTAGTCGTTCTCTCTAGCTCCCCTTCTAGCTCTTAGTTAGCATGAGCTGTGCCCTGTGTCCGACCCCTTTTGCGCAGCAACACCTTAAACTTTTAGGCCCTCCAAATTCGGGTCGGAGCGTAGCGGAGTGGGCCCCGAGTTTGAAAAGGGCGACGGACGCTTGCGTCCTAGCCTCCAACAACGCCTCCCCGGCGCAGAGGGCCCCCCGGAGGGACGCTCAACCGCTCCACGCCACGCCGCTTGCGGCGGTCCTATTCCACGCTAGGGCGCTATCTTTATTTTGGTTGGACGTGTCCAGTGTAGCGTCACAAGGACCGGACGAGCTGTCTCCGGAGGACAATATGCAGGAGTTGCGAGTCTGGGGCGGCGGAGTCGCCAACGCGCAGGAAGACACGCTGAGTCGACGGGTGGACAAGAATGCCTCGACGCTGCAGGTGGTCGTCTACAAGCCGGATCATACCAAAGGCGGCATTCTCATACGGCCAAAGTACCACCGCGGAGACCGACGCGGGGTGCAGACTTTTCCGGTCCTGACGCACATGAGCATCAGACTGGTCCCGTCAGTGATGCCGGCCGAGTTTGGCTGGCGGCTTCCAGCGCTTAAGCAGCTCACTCTCCTGCTGGACCTGTCCGTTCGGCCGATTTGGAACCGGTACGAACCCGGCGAGGCGCGGCGAAGCATCTTTGACGATGGGGAGTCGTATCTTCGCACCGCGCTTCGCACCAGGCTCGGCCGGCTGGTGGATTCGGGCGACAACGGTTTCGCAGCGCGAGTAGCCGCGACATCTCCGTCCCTGGAGCGTGTGTGCCTCGACCTGTGCTCCTCCGAAGATAGCTCCCAGTCTTGCCTGCCCTTGCTCACCGTCTGCCGCGCAAGCATGCCATGGGACGTGGAGCGGCTCTTTCACCTGATCAACCGCAAGCCTGACCCCGCAGCGACAGGTTTCGAGACCGCCGAGCGCTGCCACGATGCCCTCCGCCAAGCGTGGCCTCTCCTCCTTCCCCTCCTCAAGGCCCAGGGCTGGGCACCCGCGTGGGAGGTGCGCGTGGCCCCGTCGCCGCCAACCGCCCAAGGGCTGGCCGTACTCGGGCTGACGCGCCCGCCCGCGGGACTTGAACTGTGGCCCTCGAGGGGCGTGGCGGACGAGGTGCTGGTGGACAGCTGATGGGTTGGCTGCAGCTGACGTGCGCGAGCGCGACGCGCGACGGGGCGCCATCCGGAGCGGCAAGCAGCGCCAGCGGCGCGGTCTCGCTCGCCTGAAACGACGTTAGGTCATGCACGCTTGCACCGCCGTACTGGGGGCTTGCAGCCACATGCCCACATCTCTACCGGCGGCGCAGCGCCCCTGTTATGGCGGCCGGTCTCGATTTTTCTTTATTTTGTAACGGGAAAGACCGAAACAAAACAAGAGCGAAATTGTTGGGAAAGATAAATAAAAAACAAAGAATCAAAGAAACCCCAAATCGCAAACATCTAGAAACCCAAACAAAGCTCAAAGGGGGAGACAATAAAAATAAATACCAGGAGAGACGGGCGACGAAAGGACAAAAACAAAAGAGTTGTTTGGTATTGCTAAAAATCTCTCGAAAGGAAAAAACAGTTCGCACCCCACCCCGTTCACAGGTGTTGAAGAGGCGCAAATCACTCTGTGTGACACATTTCTTGTTGGCTTCTAAAAATCTAAAGGGAATTCAGGCAATCACAAACGCTATTTTGTCCTTTGATAATTCTTTTTGGGGCACGTGAACTTCTTTATTTTGCGAGCCCTACGCGCCCTCCACGCTCCAACCTCCGCCTCACCATGTCCGAGAGGCAGGAGCCGACGGCTGGCTCCAAGAGCCAGCTCAAGAAGCAGGCAAAGATGCTGCACAAGCAGCAGGCCAAGGCGGAGCATGCCGCCAGAGGGCACAGCGCGATGCTGCACGAGGCGCGGCGGCTCCGCGAGCGGCTGAACAGCGACGCGGCCAACGCGGTTCCGGACGCCGCCCTCTACCCGCAGCTTCCCCGCGCCTCCGCGTGCGAGCTCTTTGAGGCCGTCGGCGACGAGCTGCTCCAGCGCACCGCCCTCCTGCAGCGGCCCGACGGCGAGGAGGACGGCGCCGAGGAGGACGCGGCCTCGGCGCAGGCGCGGTCGTGCCGGGTGATCGAGAAGTTCCTGTGGCGCGCGCAAAAGTACAACGACAAGTACGCCAGCCAGGAGCTCAGCCTTCTCTACCAACTCTACCGGCTCGGCGCGCACGACGGCTGCGACCTCGTCGTCGACATCGGCGGAGGCAACGCAAACCTGAGCTGCCTGATCGCCCTGGTGTTTAACGTGCCCGTCATCTGCGTCGAGATGGACTCGCCGCGCCCCGAACTGCGGGGCGAGTTCTGGCTGCCGCCGCACCTCAAGGCGGCGAGGGCGGCCCGGCGGGTGGAGGCGGACCCTTCGCGGAAGCTTCCCCGGAGCATCCCTGTAGGCGGCGAGGGCGGTCCGGCGGGTGGAGGCGCTCATCCAAGACTACAGCCTGCCGGAGGGGTACAGCAACGTCCTCGTGCTCGGCAAGCACCTCTGCGGGCCCGGCACCGACGCCGGGATCGACTTCGTGCGGAGACACCTCGGCGTGGTGGCGGCGCCTCTGCTGCCCGCCGGCCGGCGCGAGCTCTTCTTCACTGCCTCGTCTCCGCTGCTGCTAGGTGCGCGGCTGCGTCTTTGCGACCTGCTGCTGCTGCAAGCTGGTCGGCGCGCCCGGCGCCGGCAGCGGCGGGTCGCACCTCTTCGCAGACCTCTACTTTGGGCCGGCGGCGGCGGCGGCGCAGGCCGGCGAGGTGTGCGAGCCGTGCGAGCCGTGCGGGCCGGCCGAGGTGGGGCCGGCGGCGGCTGCGCCAGCCGATTCGCCGGTGGCTGCGCCAGCGGGGTCGGGCGGGGAGCGGTTGGTCGACCGGGAGGCTGCGCGCGCGAGCGAGGAGGCGCTGGGCCGAAAGCAGAGCGCGCGAGCCAAGGAGGCGGCGCGGCTCGCCGCTGCGAAGGACGAGGCGCGCGCCGCGGGCAAGCAGCTCTGCCGCCGCTTCCTCCGGTACGGCAGCTGCGAGGACGGGGGCGCGTGCCGCTTCCACCATTGCGCCGCGGCGCCGCAGGGCGTGGAGGAGGACGGCTTCGGCTCCCTCTTTAGCAAGTACCGTTTCCCGGCGGCGGAGGCGGAGGCGGAGGCGGAGGCGCCGGCCGCCTTCCTGCGGCGCGTGCTCCCCGCCGTCGCGCGTGCAACCTCGTGGCGGAACGCGGTCTTCAACCCGAAGCACCGCGGCTCGACCGCCTACTCGGACCTGCTCGAGCAGGCCGAGTTCTTCGAGTCGTGGATCCAGGGCTTCCGCCGCCGCCGGCTGCGCGAGCTCTTCGGCGCGCGGGCTGCTCGAGCAGCCCCGCCCCGGCGGCGGGCGGATTCACGGCGGGCGCGTGTGAACAGGCGAGGAGGAGGAGCTGCTCTATTGCGGCGACGACGTGCACAGCCAGCAGAACCGCTGTCTGGTCAGCGGGCGGACGCTGCGGGGCGGAGGGGCGGACGGCGGGCACGAGGCCTTCCTCCGGCTGCTCGAGGCGCAGTTTGTCAAGCACGGAGCCTCGCTGCCGATGGACTTGCGCGTGCGCGGGATCGTGAGCGCAAAGTTCGGCTACGACGGCAGCGCGCTGCCGTGGGACCCGTCGGTGGAGCTGGAGCAGGAGGGCGGTTGACGCCTTGAGCGGATGAGCGCCCGGGCCGGGACTCCACGCCGTGGTTGTGTGTCGATCGTCTGTCGATCATATTGCATAGAGATTTCTATGCGATATTTTCTTCTTGTTGGATTGCTGTTACTGTACTTGGCTAAAGTCTGTGCAGCTTGTCGGGATCACGATCCCGGCGTGAACACGACTCTAACTGACGGGTCCAGGTAAGGTAAGGGGTAAGGTAGATTTCTCCACACACACAAAGTGGTGGGGCAAGGGGGGGCGACCCTCGCATCTCCACGCCCGGACACGGGCAGGAGCCCCACGGCATTCAAAGTGCAAGCACTGGCCGCCCGGTGACGGGTCCGTCCCTGACAGTGGCATGCGCCGCGCTGTGGCGCGTGCCACTGTCTTTGTTTGAAGTTAAAAGTCGAATCAGAGCGCCGTCGGCGCTGATCCCCGATTTCCTCCCACGGACCGCCCATCCGGCACCGCTCCGGGACGCACGCCGGCGAAGCACCATCAAGCTGCTGTACGGCCCCGGCATCGCCTTCCCAGGCTTAGCTAGACTGAGAGATATTGTGCACATGGTTAGTCTCTACAATATATACACTGACACTGAACCTCCCAGAGCTCGTCCCGGTCCGCCACGGCCATCCTCGGCCTCCGGACGGCCCCCGGCCGCGGCGCGGTGCGGCGGCGTCACAAATCCGACAAAACAATGAAATCAAGCTCTGGACGCCCCTCCTCAAGTAGACCTCCTCGCCGGGCGTTGGCAACGCCTCGAGTGGCGGCACGCCCGCCTCCGTTGGCCACTCCTACGCCTTCGGCAACACCGAAGAAAAGGCCCGCCGCCTAAACATGGGCTGCAAGGCGCGCGGGCAGCCCGGCCAACCCTTCGACCACAAGACCGGCCACGGCTACGTCAAGGCGCATCGCGGTTTCTACCACGACGCGATCTTTGTCAAGCGCAACAACTTCAACCTGCTGCTCCACGAGACGTTCGGCGGCGGCTTCTCGCCCACCGCCGTTCTCAAGCTGCGCCGCCTCGCGCGCAAAGTCGCGCGCGGCAGCGTTGACCGCACGGCCTACTCGCCCAAGTACTCGCTCTCTTTTATGTCCCACCATGCAGAGCGCATCTCTCTCTCTGTTGTGCGAGGCGTGAACCGCGCCATTCGCTCTCACCTGGCAACCCTGTCTGCACGTCTCGCGCGCGCGTGAACAGGGCTCCAGGCCCCAAATTACGTGTGAGTGTTAGAGTTGTTTGGTATTGCTAAAAATCTCTCTCACACAAATCCGACCACAGAGCACCGGGACGCGGTCGGGGGATCTGAGGCCCAGTGAGGCGTATGCATTGCCCATCCAGGGCTATCACCTGGATCTATCAACAGGCGCCTGCGGCGCCGTGGTCACGAGCTGCTGTTCACAGCTGCACAGACTTTGGTACGGCACAGTACCCGGGTACAAAGAAATCCGCCGGCGATCCACTCACGCCCCATGCGCGATCGGCGACTCGCACCTGCAGCGGGCGGGCCGTGGTGCAGCAGAATCTTCGACAAGGCGACAGCACCCGAAGTGCGCCGGCACTGCACGGCGTGCTGCCTATCGCGAGCCAACTCCTCCTGTGCTGACTGTATGGGCGCACTGCTGGACCGGCCGGCAGACATGCAGGCCACGGGCATGATCAACCAGCGTGGCGCACAGGCTCTGCTCCGAGGCAGGCGCACGCTCCACGCAGCGCTCTTGCGTGCGACACCGCGCCGCAGACCGCCGCTCACCATTCTCATCAACCTGGATGGGTCGACGGTGCGGCGGGCGAAGATGAATCGCACGCTCGAGACGGCGGGCATGAGGCCTTGGGCGCGCCTCCCGGCGCTGTACGGCACCAATGTCCACCCAGAGGCGATGGCACGCGCCGGCCTGCTGCGCAGCGCGCTCGCGCGCAACAACGTGGGCTCCGCCCTTTCGCACCTCGCCGCGTGGCGCTTCCTCGCCGCGGCGAACACGTCGGCGCTCGTGCTGGAGGACGACGCGCTGCTGCCCTCGCGCTTCCGCGAGCGGCTCGGCGCGCTGCTGCGCGCCACCGGTGAGCGCTTCGACCTGCTGCACCTCTCGTACTTCGACCACCTCACCGCGCCGCGCTGCGTCCACCCGCTCGCCGTGCGCACGCTGCCGCCGACCCCAGGCCGCGCGCCGGCGGCGCCGGCGGCGCCGCGTGTGGCGGGCCCGCCGATGCCGGCGCCGGCGGGCTGGGGCGAGGCGCTGGCGGCGAAGCTCGTGCAGCTGCGCTGCCCGCGCGGCATCAACCCGTCGGTGACGGCGTACGTCATGACGGCGGCCGGCGCGGCGCGCGCGCTGCCGCTCGCCGTGCCGCTCGGCGAGACGGTCGACTTGCAGCTCGGCACGCGCTCGGCGAGCCTGCGCTGGCTCGCGCTGCGGCCGCACGAGGCGCTCGCGCGGCACGACTGGGGCCTGCGCTCCATCCGCGTGCACGGGCTGCCGCCCAACGTCCAGTCGAGACAGTGAGGCGGCCCCACAGCCAGGCGCGAGGGTGCTTTGGTGAGCTCATCGATTTCTTTGTTGCCAGTGGCACGCTTGGCCGCGAGGCCCGCGATGCCCCGCTGTCGGCTGTGTGCACGCCCTCTCGTCAAAAATGTGGCACGCCAGCTCTCGACCTGCTCCAGCTTCGCCTCCGACAACACGCGCGGCGTCTTGCCTGAGGTGATGGCGGCACTGCAGCAAGCCAACGTGCCTCGCTCTTGCGCCTCGTATGGGGCGGATGAGTACAGCGCTGCGGCCGCCGCTGCCGTCCGCGACTTATTTGATGCTCCGGACGCCTACGTCCTCCCGACCGTGTCGGGCATCGCATCGGACGCGCTCGCCATCGCCAGCGCCGCCGGGCCGCTCGATGCCGTCTTCTGCCACCGGCTGAGCCACATCCGCCTCTGGCAGTGCGGCGCAGTCGCCTTCTACAGCGGCGGCGCGCCGCTGCAGCCGCTGGGTGGCGAGGACGGCAAGGTCTGCGCTTCCGAGCTCGCGCTGGCGCTGCAGTCGGCCGCGCCGCTCGCGGCTGCGCCCTACGCGCACCGCCCGTCGCTCCTCAGCCTGACGCAGCCTACCGAGGCGGGAACGCTCTACACCGGTGCCGAGCTCAAGGCGCTGTGCGCGCTCGCGCACGATTACGGCCTGCTCGTCCACATGGACGGCGCGCGGCTGCCCAACGCGCTCGTCGCCCTCGGCGCTTCCGCGAGCGACCTCACCTGGCGGGCGGGCGTCGACATGGTCTCCTTCGGCACCACCAAGGGAGGCACCCTGGCGGCGGAGGCGGTCGTCGTCTTCGAGCCCGCCGCCTCGCTCGGCGGCGGCGCCGCCGACGCGCAGCTGGCGTCCGAGCTCGCGATGCGCCGCCGCAGGAAGCGCCGCGCCGGGCCAGAGGGCTCTCGGAGCCGTCCGTGACAGTTTCTCGGAGCCTCTCCGATAGGAAGCGGGCCGGGCACGAGCTCTCCAAGAGCCGCTTCCTGGCGGCGCAGATCTGCGCCTACCTCGCAGACGGCGGAGGCGGCGTGCCCCTGTGGCGGAGCAGCGCGGAGCGGGCCAACGCGAGCGCCGCGGACCTGGCGCGCCGGCTCGAGGCGGCGGCCGCCGGCTACGACGGAGACAGCTTCCGCTGGCAGCACCCCGTGCAGACGAACCAGCTCTTCCTCTCGCTGCCTTGCACACCGCGGGGCGACGCGCTGGTCCGGGCTCTCGGCACGGTCGGCGGCACGCCCTGGGACAGCGAGGAGGAGGGCCGGCAGTGCGTACGGCTCGTGACGGCGTTCGACACGTCCGAGGAGGAGGTGGCGGCGGCGGTGGGCGCCCTCGAGGCGGCGCTGAGGGGGGAGTGAAATGTATCAGAAAACCTCACAAAAAGGTCGCCAGCGAATCGACCTTTTCGCCAGCGACATTTATTGGGCCGCGGAAAATTCTTTTTTTCGTGGAACGCCCACAAGCGTACTGTCCTTCGCGTCGCCGACGCATCTGGACCTCCCGCAGCGCTCCTCGGCATGCAGCACCACATCTTTGCCGTCGCCGCCTGCACTGCGCTCGCGCCGACTCTTCCCACGGCTCCGGGCGGCACGCAGGCGCCTCCACCAGCGATCGGGACGCCCAGCGCTCTCCTCGATGCGGTGGTGGAGGCAGCCGTCGCCTGCCTCAGAGTGCAAGGCGCCGACGCTTGCGACGGCGACCTGGCTTGGTGTGACGGCTCGAGCAGGGCTGCTCTCGAGCGCCAGCTCAGTGGTTTGCGCGGCCGCAAGCTCGCGTGGTGGCTCGATGCGCCGCAGCCGCTGCGAGCCGCCTATGCCCGCGGCTCGCGGCTCGACGTCTCTGTCGTGGCTCTCCCTGCCGGCACCGCCCTTCCGGCGTCGGCTTACCCGCCTGATTCGCTGGTGCTGGCCACGCCGCTGCTCGGAGAGCCAGCGGTGCATCGGCCGGGAAGCTCCGGCCGCTCCCTGCTCGCCGAGACGGTGACCAGCCTCGCCGGCGGAGACCTGCAATGGACGGGCGCCCCGGGGGCAGCCTCCGCCCTCCTGCAGGTCGTGCTGCTGCCTCCGAGCCTGCGCTTCTCAGACGGCGAGGCAGCGGCGACAGCGGCGGCGGCGGACCTGCCCATCGAGGTGGCCGCGTCCGACTTGGTGCAGGTCGAGCGGCCGCCGCCGGGCGGCTGGGAGCCGGCGAGCGGCGGAGCAGGCGTGGCGATGCCAGACGACGCGCCGGAGTTGCTCGCGCGCCTCGCCAAGAAGGTGGGCGGCCTCGACGCACCTCTCGCGGTGATCGTCCGCCGCGCGCTCTCCTCTCGCCTGTACCCGCGCGCGCTGACCAAGGAGCTGGGCGTCTCGCCGGTGCGCGGCATGCTGCTCTACGGGCCGCCCGGCTGCGGCAAGACGCTGCTCGCGCGCGAGATCTGCACAGCGCTCGGAGCGCGCGAGCCCAAGATCGTCAACGGCCCCGAGATGATGTCCAAGTACGTCGGCGACTCGGAGCAGTTCATCCGCTCGCTCTTTGCCGAGGCGGAGGCGGGGCAGGCCGAGGACGCCCTTTCGGCACGCCGATGACGTGTCCTGGACACGCCCCGCAGGCGGAGGTGGAGCAGGCCGAGGCGGGCGACGACTCGGCGCTGCACGTGATCGTGTTCGACGAGATCGACGCCTTCACGAGGGAGCGCGGCTCCCTCTCGGGCGACACGTCGGGCATCCGCGACTCGGTCGTCAACCAGCTGCCTTAATGGATTAGTTGATTGGTTATTGGTATTTAATTCAGGCATCCGCGACTCGGTCGTCAACCAGCTGCCTTAATGGATTAGTTGATTGGTTATTGGTATTTAATTCAGGCATCCGCGACTCGGTCGTCAACCAGCTGCTCGCCAAGATGGACGGCGTCGAGCAGCTCGACAACGTGCTCGTCATCGGCCTGACCAACCGCGCGGAGCTCATCGACGCCGCGCTGCTCCGGCCCGGCCGGCTCGAGGTGCAGGTCGAGGTGCCCCGCCCCGACGCGCAAGGGCGGCAGCAGATCCTGAGCATCCAGAGCCGCGAGCTCCTCCAGCGCGGCTGCCTCGCGCCGCGCGCCGCCGCGTGCCTCACGGGCGGGACGTGTCCAGGACATGTCGGCCCCCTCGCGCGCGTCACCGGCGGCTTCTCCGGCGCGGACCTCGCCGGGCTGATGCGCAGCGTCACGTCGTATAGCCTCGAGCGCTACGTGGACGAGGCGCTGCTCCGCGGGTGGGACCCCGGCGCAGCAAAGCCGCCCGCCGTCGCCAGCAGCGACGACGGCGAGGAGGGCCTGCTGGAGGTGCGGTACGAAGACATCGAGCGAGCGCTGCGGGAGGCGTCGCCGCGCAAGACCTTCTCGCGGCGGACAGAGGCCGGCGCGCAGGGCGAGGCGCGGCGGCGCGGCGGCGGCAGGCGCGAGGTGCTCCGGCGGCTGCGCGAGTGGTGGCGAGAGAGTCGGCTCAGCGCACTGACGGACAAGGCGGTGGCCGGCGGAACGGGAGGCGCGGCCGAGGCTGCGGCGAGGCTGCGAGGGGGCGGTGTGGCGAGGCTGCGAGGGGCCGTGTCCGGCGTCACGCCAGCGGCACTTTGGCACGCTCGCTGCCGCCCCGCCGTGGCGCAGACGGCCGATCTGGCGTGCGATGAGGAGTCGTGCGACGACGAGCGTGGCAAGCCACCCGCCCCCGGGCTGACTGCCCCGGGGGAGCGGTTCGTGCAGGCCGTGTACACAAAGTCGGGCGGCGAGGGCGGCGAGGCGGAGGGAGACGTCGCTCTCGCGCCGCGCCCCGCCCTCGCGACCGCGTACCCGCCGCTCGACGACGCGCTGCTCGCGGCGATCGTCGACGCCGCCGAGAGGGCGGTCGCAGACCCGGACCCGGGCGGGCAGGAGGCTTACGGGGACTGGGTTCGCGCGGAGCTGCGCGCCGCGTGCGCGGAGGCGCTCCTTGGGCTGCGCGGCCGCAAGCTCGCGTGGTGGCTGGACGCGCCGCGCCCGCTGCGCGCAGTGGCGGCGCGCGGCGCCAAGTACGAGGTGTCGGTGGTTGCCTTGCCGGGCGGCTGCACGCTGCCGCCTGCCGCCTTCCCGCGAGGGTCTGTCCTCTTCTGCGTCCCCCTCCTCGGCCAGTTTACCGTGCGCCGGCTGCGCTTCGACATCACGGGGAAGACGTCTACCCCGATCGAGCTGATGAAGCGCGTGCTCAAGTCGGGCGCCAAGCCGTGCTTCCTCGCGGGAGGCTGCTGCCACTCCTTCGAGGGCGTGCCCGGCGTCGCGTCCGCCTTCCTCCAGCTCGCGATGATGCCTCCGACCTCGAGCTTCCCGCCGGGGCACTGCGGCGGCGAGGGCAGCATCGGCTGGCGACGGCCGCCTGGGGAGTCGTGCGAAGAGAACACCGACGTCGTCTCCGGCGTCTGCATCGGAGTCGAGAAGGGTGTGCGGCAGCTTGCACTCTCACAGCTGCGTTCAGCGCTTGCCCTCTCTCACCTGCGCCGCTGCCCCGCCCCCGCCCTTGAGTGGCCGACTTGCTGCTGCTGGACCAGCCGAGCGAGGAGGCGCTGGCGCGAGAGCGGGAGATGGACCGCACCAGCGGCCAGCCTGGCTCCGCGCCGGGGCTCACCGCGCGCATTGGGCGGCGCGTCGGCGGGCTGGACGCGGCTGTGGACGAGATTGTGCGGCGGGCGCTCGCCTCCCGCCTGTACCCGCCGGCCTTGATGCGGCCTCTGGGCGTCTCGCCGGTGCGCGGCATGCTGCTCTACGGGCCGCCCGGCTGCGGCAAGACGCTGCTCGCGCGCGAGATAGCTGGCGCGATGGGCGCGCGCGAGCCCAAGATCGTCAACGGCCCCGAGATGATGTCCAAGTACGTCGGCGACTCGGAGCAGTTCATCCGCTCGCTCTTTGCCGAGGCGGAGGCGGGGCAGGCCGAGGACGCCCTTTCGGCACGCCGATGACGTGTCCTGGACACGCCCCGCAGGCGGAGGTGGAGCAGGCCGAGGCGGGCGACGACTCGGCGCTGCACGTGATCGTGTTCGACGAGATCGACGCCTTCACGAGGGAGCGCGGCTCCCTCTCGGGCGACACGTCGGGCATCCGCGACTCGGTCGTCAACCAGCTGCCTTAATGGATTAGTTGATTGGTTATTGGTATTTAATTCAGGCATCCGCGACTCGGTCGTCAACCAGCTGCCTTAATTGATTAGTTGATTGGTTATTGGTATTTAATTCAGGCATCCGCGACTCGGTCGTCAACCAGCTGCTCGCCAAGATGGACGGCGTCGAGCAGCTCGACAACATTCTGGGTGCTCCGCCTCCCCTCCATCCCCTCCCTCCCCTCGTTGCCACTCCGTGCCTCTGCTCCCACCTCTCCCCGCTGCAGTCATCGGCCTGACCAACCGGCCGGAGCTGATGGACCCAGCGCTGCTCCGGCCCGGCCGGCTCGAGGTGCACGTGCTGGTGCCACAGCCCGACGCGGCGGGGAGACAGCGCATCGCCGCCATCCACTCCGAGCGGCTGCGCGAGCGCGGCTGCCTCGCGCCGCCCGCCGCCGCTGCGCTGGCCTCGGGCGCCTTTGCGGATGCGACCTGCGGCTTCTCCGGCGCCGACCTCGCGGGCCTGCTGCGGAGCGCGACGTCGTTCGCGCTGGAGCGCTACGCAGACGAGCGGCTGCTGAGCGGGCTGGCGCCAGGCGCGGAGGTGCGAAAGGGAGGCCGAGCAGCGAGCTCCGGGCTGCTCGAGGTGAGCCTCGAGGACCTGCTGAGAGCTCTTCGGGAGGTCGCCCCGACCGGCAGCGGACCGGCGCGTGCGGGCGTGCAGGGTGGCGGCGCACGGCTGCGCGCGTGGAGGCGGGAGCGGAGGCTGCGGGCGCAGACCGAGAGGGCGCTCGCACGCGGTGCGTGATCCCTCTCGTCGTCGCGTTTGGTTTGCGCGCAGTACTGGGTTGCGCTAACTACTCAGGATCACTTGGTTCGCGCCGTGCGGCCCACTATTTATTCTTGTGACTTGTCAAACCGCCCGGACCCGGGACGCGGGAGCCGGCAGCCGGGTGGTCGAGTCCAAAAGTCGCTGCTCGCTAGGGGCGGCCGTGAGCACTCTGTCAGGCCGGGAGGCCGGCGGCAGGCCTACGGGGTAAAGCCGTAAAGCCGTACTTAGTAGATAGTACTTTTTGGGAATTTTGGCACGTTACGCGGTTCGTTTTTTATTTTTCATCCGGCGGTTTCTTCTTGCGCAAGTCTTGGACGTTGGTTGCACCCAGTCGGCAGCCGCACGCTCAGGGCCGGGGAGCTAAGAAGCGCACCCAGCGGGCCGGACGATTGGATCGGGCTACCCGGAGCAATTTATTAAGCCCACGGGGGTGCGCGGTCGCAGGGCCATAACACGGGTCTCCGAGGGTTAGCTGGGTGTACCCCTTCCGCACCCACCAGCCCGCTTCGCGCAAGCTCGTATCGGCCCGTTGCCCTCCCAGAAACCTCTGCTCGCGCGTGCCTGTTCCGACCATTTGCTGTGTGCTGTGCGCACTCAGGCTGAGAGTGTTCTCATCTCCATATGGGCTGCGCCGGCAGCAAACCAGCGGACCCCATGGACATTTCTCGGCCAGCAGATGTACCCTGCGGAGCGTGTGCACGAGGTCTGAGCGGGCGCGAACGGGCTGCAATCTGCAAAGGAGCATCAGGCTGCTTTGGATAAGGCCCACGACAGGGAGCAGATGTAAAATTGGCAAAGGGACTTCCCCCGGGGTGAGGCAGTGCGCGGGGGGAGACTAGCAACCTTCATGCCACCTCGCGGTCGTCCCACTCTCGTCGTTCTCTCTCCTGCCCCGTCGTCCTCTGCCTCATCGCTCTCCTCTGCCTCGTTCTGCGATGGCACCGGCGCCTGCCGAGGCCTTGCTCTCGCGGCTTCTCTCACCTTTCTTTCGGCGTATGTATGACCAAGCTCCAAGGGAGTCGCTAGGGGAGTCGTGAGCTCACGAGGTCATCGTAGACTGCACAGCTTGACCTTGAGAGCCTTGACAATGAGGGAAATAGTTAAATGTGGAGCGATTGTTGGAGCGATTTGAATGCGGCAAACCCAGTCCGTCTCCTCCCCACGTAATATATATCGTCCATGCACATCGTTTTCTTGTTGGCTTCTAAAAATCTCTCTCTCACATCGTACGTACTCACGTACACACACATGGCTACTGGCGTTCTCGCGGCGGCAGCACTATCGCTATCGCGTGCGGCTGATGAGTGTGCGAGCTTCCGTGCCCGGTGCCAGACGCACTCGGCGCCAGACGTCCTCCCCTTGCCTTGTCATCTGCCCCCTAAAGTAGAGTCCGAAAAAAGAACTTTGGCTGGCGGTGGTTGGTCGAGCCGCCGCTGTGGGCAAGGCAAGAGAGGCACCTCGACTTGCGCGATGACGAGCTGGTCCGGCCACATTCCGTCGGACCCCATAGAGCGGACGATTCTCAACGCCTCGGAGGGCATCGAAGGCGAGGATGGCAGGGTCGTCGGTGCCGCCCTTTTCCGCCCGGGCAGCCCGACATCCGTCACTTTTGGTGGCGAATCGCACGCCTCCGGGCCCAAGGCGGTGCTGGAGGACGCGCGCGAAGCTGCCCGGCAAGCCCGCCTCGCCCAGCTGCGCCGGTCTCAGCTGACGTCAGGGCACACCCACTCGGACGGCAGCGACTCAGACGACGGCGATACGCTCCGCCGGATTCGGCAGGCGCGACTCGGAGAGCTCCGCGCTGCCGCAGCGGCGCGGCGCACATACGGTTGCGTCACGGAGCTCTCTCAGGACGACTTTGTCGCCGCGGTCGAGGAGGAGCCGCCAGAGACCTTTGTGGTGGTCCACATCCATGAGCCTCACCTGCCGGCGTGCGCCGCCCTCGGCCTGTGCATGCAGCGCCTCGCGGCGAGGTACGACCTCGTCAAGTTCGTCTCCATCCGCGCCTCGGAAGCGCAGGCGAGGCTTTCGACCGACGTGCTTCCCGCCCTCGCCGCCTACCGCGGCGGCGAGTACCTTGAGTCGGAGCTCAATGTCGGAGCCTCCGCCGCCGAGGCCCTAGAGGCGCTGGCCAGCCTCGGTGTGCGCCTCGCCTCTTCGCCTTCCGCTCTCGACCCGAGGCGCGCCGTCGCGAGCAGGGGGGAGGCGAGTGAGGAGGAGAGCGAGGAGGGCGAGGACGAGAGCGAGGACGAGAGCGAGGGGGCGGCAGACGGGTGGCGGGCGCCTGTAAGCCGGACGTTGGAATAGCAGCTTCACGAAGCAAGGGCTAGTGTCGTGCAGACCCTCGGAGCACTGCGACACCATGAGCGGGTGTGGTTACACCAGTGGGTTGCACGTCCACTTTTGCGCTTAACATGAAGAGAGAGTCTGATCTCTCGACTCGAGAACTGGACTGATGGCTGATCGGTGCGGATCTGGATGGGATGGTGCGTGTCACTCCAGCGTTTCCGCCACCGGCACGCCAACAGCCACAATCCGCGCGAGCCGAACCGGGCATACGGCCTTGCTGTCTGAGAGAGCGACTGCCGTCGCCTCGGCTCGCGCGGCGGCGCGGCGCGAGAGGGCCGGCGCCCAGAGGTGGTGCGCGATCGCCTCGCCGACGGCGAACGAGACCGCGAGCATGAGCAGCTCGAACCACGCGTCGGTCGGGGGCGGCTCTGCCGCGCCTACACGCAAGTGCTGCGCCGTCGGTGCACGCTCGGTGCGCGCCGTCGCCGTCCCCGCCAGGCGCAGTGCCGGGCGCGGAAGCGTCGATGGAGGCGAGGACGGCCTTCAGGACGGTGGCGCCCGGGGCGAGGAGCACAATGGTGGGCAGCAGCACGATCAGGTGCGACGTGCCGTGGACGTACTCGTGGGCGCAGCCCAGCGCGGTGCCGACAAAGAGCGTTGCCGCGTTGGACACCGGCCCCGGAAGAGGCAGCGCCGAGTGGGAGAGGAAGAACTGGAGCAGCATCGTGAGCAGCAGCAAGCCGGCGGCGGAGGGCATCTCCCGCACGCTGACGCCGAGCAGCACGAAGAAGCTCACCTCCAGAGGCACGAGCTGCATCCCTTAATTCATAGCTAATTACTGGCACTTCGCTATTAACTGGGCCACCTCCAGCGGCAGAAGCTGCAGCCCGTTCTGGAGGAGGGCGGGCCACAGCTCGGCGGTGGCGCCGCCGCTGCACGGCGCCGCCGCCGGCAGCCACGGGTTGGGTGGCGGGCTCGGCGCGAGCCGCGAGATCGGCAGGGCGGCGAGGCACCAGCCGAGGGCGAGGGCGACGGCCATGAACATGGTGAGCACCACGGCGTGGACGAGCCGCGTCGCCCCCACGAGGTTGCCGCGCTTGAGCTCGGTCGCGCCGAAGAGCAGCTCCGAGCCGGGCAGCTCGAAGAGGAGCAGCGAGAGCGTCGCCGTCGCCGCGTGGCACGCGTCGAGCTCGAAGAGCGCGCAGAGCGAAGGCGCGGCGACGCCGGCGACGATGGGGAGGAGCAGGTCGCTGAGCGCGGAGAGCTGCGGCAGCGCTCCGCACGCCGCGAGGGTCAGCCGCACAGGGACAGAGGCGAGCGCGACGACGGCAAAATCGCCGAGGCCGCCTCCAAAGATGGCGGGCGCGGCGGCGCACGCAAAGCCGTGGTAAGCGAGGGCCTCGATCGCCCAGCCAAAGGGCGAGCGGCGGCGGTTGATCGCGTCCACAGCTTGGAGGGCCATCAGAGTGGCGGGCTCGACGGCGACGGCGACGGCGAGGGTGAGGCAGTGGAGGTCGGAGAGACGGTGCAGCACCTTTCCCTGACGCGAGGAGAGGACGTGCACCGGCCCGCCGCCGAACGAGATTTGCAGCGAGCGCATCCCGAGCAGCAGGTGGCAGTGAGGGAGGTTCGCGGCGGCAGCGACGGTGCGGAGGAGCGGCTCGGCGGTGTAGGTTGGCATGCCCGAGGCGGTCAGCGAGAGCGCAAGCTTGAGCACGAGGACGGCGCCGAGCTGGTCTCGCTCGTCCCAGCCCAACCGCGCGTACATGTCGCAGATATCGCCCTCGGTCGCGTGCTCGTTCGGCCCGAGCGGCAGCTGCGCTCGCGCCTCACGACTGGGCGGCTCGTGCTTGCGGCGGCACGGCTGGAGCACTCCGCCGCGGGAGCATCCCACGGAGAGGTCGATGCGTAGCGCGGAACGGAGCTTGCCCGCTTCTTCGGCCGGGAGGAGCGGCTCGGCCCTGTCGTCGACCAGCTGGTCGTGGACCATCACCCTGGGTTGGCGCGCGGCCGGAGCTCGCGCGAACGAACGGTGGCCCGCCCGCATCAGCAATTCACAGCAGGGTGATCTGGGAGCAGCAAGGGTCCGCCCGCAGGCGCATTTTGTAGTAGGGTGATAAGAAACACCGGAATCAATTCACGCTAGCCTAGCGAGTCAAGTCTCACGCGTGTCCTCCGGAACTGCCAACTCCTCGGTCGGCAGCCCTCACGCGCCGGCGAGCAGGCCGAAAGGCTGGCTCGGGGAGAGGAGCTGGTCGGCCAGCGCCACGAGCCGGGGATCCGACCCCTGCGCCGCCGCGCGCGCCGCACGAGCGAGCTTGGCGCCCTCCCGCGCCAGCGGCGCCGCCTCGTCGACGTTGACGTGGCCCTGCGCGTCGGCGAGGCCCTTGCTGATGCGGTTGGAGAGCATCCTCGCCAGCGTCAGCTGCACGGACGGGTGCATGCGGTGGTTCCTCGGCGTCGCCCCGAGCGCCTCGCGCGCCGCGCTGATCGCCTCAACCCACAGCTCGGGGGGTGCGGCCCCGCCCAGGTTCAGCGCTTGGTTGGCAATCACGTCGGGGATCGCCGACAGCGACACCAGGTCGCGCTCGCCTCGACCGCCGTTCCACGCCGCGCGGTCGGCGAGCACGAGCTGCTCCCTCGCCTCCTCGTTCTTGCGCCTCTTTCGCAGCACGTTGCCAAAGACGTAGTGCGTCAGGCTGCGCGCGCCCGGGTGCAGCCGGCTTCCGCAGAGGTCGGCGAGGGTCTGCAGCAGGCGCCCCAGCCGTTCGTCCCACTCGAGCTGGTCGCCGCCCCGGCCAACCACGGCGTCCTCGAGCAGCTTCGCCGCCGTAGCCGTCACCTTGGGCGGCAGCTCCTCCATCAGATACTTGGCGTTTGGGTCGCTGAGGTCCACCGCCTGTGGGTTCTTGAGCACGCGGACCAGGTTGTGGACGGCCTTGCACATCGCCTCGACCGCATCGCCCTTGACGCCCAAGTCCCAGTACGCTTGCGCCAAGTTGAACCAGGTCATCGGCTGCTGCGGGTCGGCGGCCGCGCTCTGCCGGAGCATCTTGATCTCCTGCGCCTTGCCGGCAGCCGAGCCCCGTTTGCCCGCGTCGATCGCCGCCTGCATGTGCTGCTGAATCTTTGCTTGCTGCGCGTGCGACATCTCGCTCCCAAACTCGGCCACGGGCGGAGGCGTGCAGGCCGGCTTGTGAGCCGCCCACCCCTGCTTCCGGCACTCTGCGCTGCAGTACCAGACGGCAAAGCAGCGCGTGCACCGCTCGTTGGCCGCCCCTGCGCCGCAGTGGCCGCACACGACACCCTCCTCGGCGCCGGCCGCCGCGAGGTTTGCCGGCTTGAGCGCAATCATATCCTCGTGGCCCGCGATTTGCACGCCGTACCGGCCCTTCTCCTCGCTCCACGAGACCGCCTTGCCAAAGGAGCCATTGAGCTCCGGCCGCGAGACGAGGCCGTGGAGCTTCACCCGCTGGTAGAGGAGCGGGGCGCGCATGCCCACGAGTGGGGGCCCGTTATCGGCGTCGTAGTCGTTCATCTCCCAGATGAGTGCGCTGTGCAGCTATACGCGGAAGGGGGAACGCGCTCACATTCTCGGCAAAAGGTTTTTTTCGCTCGGCAAAAGAATAAAGCCTGTCCACCTACACTGGGGACACCGTGCGCACGACGGGGCAATCCTAGCGCAGGCCCCGCACGCGGCCCTGCTGCCCTCCCGTCGGCTGAAATCGACCAGGCCCATCGCCGTGGGCCCACCGGCGACTGCGGCGGCCCTAGCACCGGCCGATTGTTTGAGCGATGGCCTGTGCTGCGGCCGTCTCGGACGTTCAAGCGGCGCCAGCCAGCGGCTCGGCCGCGCATCCTTCACACACGCCGCCACGACCGGGATGAGAGGGCCCGGTGTCGAGCCATGGTGTGAGCTGCATGTGCGCGGCGGCCGTGGCGACAGCAGGTCCACCAGACGGACCTCAAAGCTTGCCGTCGGCGTGCTGTCGTGGCGAGAGCGCGAGACAGCTGCAGAGGAGCCGAGTGCAGTGGCGAGCCAGAGGCTACCTGGGTCACCAAGTGGTAGCCCTTGCCCATTCTGAGCAGGGCTGTGCTTTGGTGGGGTTGTGCTTGAGCGTGTGTGAAGTGGGAGTGCGTGCCGGCGGTGTCTGTGGGTGAAACGGGCGTGTGTGAGGCCGTAAGAGCCGTGGTATGAGCCAGAGTGGGCTTCATCACCCCAAATAAGGACGGTTTGGGACAGCTCAGACTTGATACTGATGGGCCTTGGCCAGGAGAGCGACAGAGAAGGCGAGGTGGTGAGCTGGGAAGCCGCTTTGTCTGCACCTGGACGTGTCGTGATGAACTGCCGAAAAGTACTATTTGCGGCTATTGCTCAAAACCTTTGGAGACAAGGCCTACATATTATGACTGCATCCATGCGTCTGGTGCATGAGGGCCGCGGGTCGGGACATATCACGGTCGGTGGCGCCGATAATGACCTCCGTAAAGCCCTCGCAACCGCTCGGCAAGGGGTCCACCGGAGACAATCTCGAGCCCTCTCCGTGGCATCACGAGCCGGTGTGAGCTTGCAGACCCAAGGTAAGTGCGGTCTGGGACGGCTCAGGCGTGCTACTGATGGGCATGGGCCAGGAGAGCGACAGAGAAGGCGAGGTGGTGAGCTGAGAGGCTGGAGCGTCCGCGTGTGACCTTGTCGCGAAGCACCTGCCACGAAGCGCTATTTCCTGCTCTCAGGTCACCACCTCGCATTCTCTGTCGCTCTCCTGGCCCAGGCCCATCAGTATCAAGCCTGAGCTGTCCCAGACCGCACACTTATCTCGGGTCTTCAAGCTCACACCGGCTCGTGATGCTCCGGTGTAGGCGCTCGAGAGCACTCCCGGTGGCCCGTGCCGAGCGATTGTGAGGGCTTTACGGAGGTCATTATCGGCGCCACCGACCGTGAAATGTCCCGACCCGCGGCCCTCATGCACCAGACGCATGGATGCAGTCATAATATGTAGGCCTTGTCTCCAAAGGTTTTGAGCAATAGCCGCAAATAGTACTTTTCGGCAGTTCATCACGACACGTCCAGGTGCAGACAAAGCGGCTTCCCAGCTCACCACCTCGCCTTCTCTGTCGCTCTCCTGGCCAAGGCCCATCAGTATCAAGTCTGAGCTGTCCCAAACCGTCCTTATTTTGGGTGATGAAGCCCACTCTGGCTCATACCATGGCTCTTACGGCCTCACACACGCCTGTTTCACCCACAGACACCGCCGGCACGCACTCCCACTTCACACACGCTCAAGCACAACCCCACCAAAGCACAGCCCTGCTCAGAATGGGCAAGGGCTACCACTTGGTGACCCAGGTAGCCTCTGGCTCGCCACTGCACTCGGCTCCTCTGCAGCTGTCTCGCGCTCTCGCCACGACAGCACGCCGACGGCAAGCTTTGAGGTCCGTCTGGTGGACCTGCTGTCGCCACGGCCGCCGCGCACATGCAGCTCACATCAAGGCTCGACACTGGGCCCACTCATCCCGGTCGTGGCGGCGTGTGTGAAGGATGCGCGGCCGAGCCGCTGGCTGGCGCCGCTTGAACGTCCGAGACGGACGCAGCACAGGCCACGCGTCGCGCCGCCGGCCAAGCCCAGCCTCTCGGCGGACCCCGGCCGTGCCAGAGGCAGCCCAGGTGGCGCGTGGGGCCGCGGCTCGGCGCTGGGAGCGCGCACGGGGCCCGTCCTCCAGTCAGGCCGACCACCTGTAACCCCTGTGAAGAGAGCTTGGATTGCCCCTCGACCCGCACGCGAAGTCCCACTTTGGCATGCTCGTGCTCGTCGCCATCTTCGTCTTTTTTGCTCATTCTTCTTGCGCGTCCCAGCGGCCCTAGTGCCACCAGCAAGCAGCCGGCTGCATGGGGCGAGAGGGTGCGTTTGAACGGCCTTTTCAAAGGTGTGAAAAACAGGTGGACAGGCTTTATTCGCGCTTCCCGGGCCCTGTGCCGTCCTCCCTTGGGTTGTTTTCTTTCTTTCTTTCCTCCCTCCCTTGGGTTCTCTCTTTCATAAAGGACCGTCGCCTGCTGTGCCTTTTGTGGTGCGCCAGTCCGTGCCAGTCTGCTGAATGAAGAAAGAAAGAAACCCTACTCGAGTACAACCCGTGCCAGTCTGCTGTGAGAGGGACTTCCGCCGAATGAAAATTCTTTGGGCGAGAGGGGGCAGGGGACGGGTCGCTGGCTGACTAGGGGGGGGAGGCGGGAGGGTGAGGTGGGTGTGGGCGGCGACCGCCGCATACCGTCCTTAATCGATGGCGGCGAGTATCGCTGTACCAGGCCCAGCGCGGAGGACAAGCAAGGACGTCGACGTGCAGCTGCTGCTGTTCGAGTCGTTCGGTGGGTGTTCGGGAAGGGGGTCGGCGAGATCCTCTGGAAGGCGGCGAACGTGCTGCAGAAACAAGCTGACGCGGGCCCAGTACCTCGATGAGGTGACTTGGACCACCAAGAGTTGGCTTAGGGCTGCAGAAGCAGCGCATCTCAGTCGTTCTTCACACGGCCATCGCAGAGCAGATTGTGCATGAGCTTGCCTGCGGCTTGGGATGTAGCAGGTTGTCCGGCAAACAAAAAGGAAAACAGAGGGTCCCCAGCACTTTGCGTTTCCGGAAATTTCCAGGGAAAACAGAGCTCAGAGGTGTTTGGTGCTCCATTCTGGAAACTCGCGAGTTTCCCTGAGTCTGAGAGCTCTTCTGGGGCAAAATCTGAGGCAAAATTGAGGAAATCGACAAAATACACAGGCGGTCGCAGGGTAATTTCCAGGTATACACGGGTTCTCCGCGAAATTCCCGGCATTTTGCCGATTTGGCCTAAAATTTGGCTGATTTTGGGCCCAAACCAGCCTCAGAGAGAGAGAGAGAGATAGACTCGGCTCAGAGGACAGAGCCCAAAATTTGACGATTTCCACGGAGTTTTCCCGGGAAAAGAGAGAGGAAAACCGAGTAGAGAAAAAAGGAAAGGAAAAGAGACGGGGTGCGAGAGGCAAACCTGCTACAGCCCAACCTGCGGCGAGGGCCGCGGTCGAGTGCACGGAGCTAAGTGCCTCGCCGTCCTCGCAGGAGTCACTTACTTACTTAGGCGGCTCCCGTGATGTACCTGTGTTAGTGCCAGTGCGCGCCAGTCCGGTGCCTAGTTAGTGTGGGGTCCCGTACCATGCGGAATCGACCCTATCCAGTGCTCAAGTGCTCAAGCGCGGGGCGCAGAATTCTTTTGAGACCACAGAGTGCGCCACGCAGTGTGGCGCACTAAAATTCTTGGGAGAATCGCTTTCTCATAAATATATGTCCACGGTCTACGCCGACCGCCTCCGCGCGGCCTTTGCCCGCGACGGCTGGGTGACGATCCGACGGGCTGTGGAGCCGGCGACGATGGAGTCGCTGATGGCGCAGATCGCGAGGGAGCTCGAGGCGCCGTCCATCGCCGCCGAGTCTGGTGAGGCGTCGGCCAGCCTCGATCGGCCAGACACGTGGCCTTCGGGCGGGTCTCGCCGCGTGCTGGAGGTGACGCCGCCGGGCGACGCAGCACACTGGGCCGAGCTCGTCGCCTCGCCGCGGCTCGTTGCGGCGCTCGACGCGATTCTGGGCGAGGGTGGCTGGGAGCTTCCCGTCAACGCGGCCGCGCCGACCGACGGCGGCCGCGTGCCCGTGCGGCACTGGTACGCCCCGGTCGCATTCCCCGATGAGCGCGGAGGCTGCGACGACCCGGCCGGGAGCTGGGCGCCAGTGAACCGCCGCGGCGAGCGGTGGCGTGGCTGGCACGTCGACATCGGACCTGGCTTTGACACAGGCGCCGCGCGCACCAGCGAGGGCCACCCCTTCCAGGGCGCCGTCGTGCTGCTGCTCGGGTCGGGATGGTCGCCCGGCGGCGGCGGCACCGCGCTCATCCGCGGCTCTCACCGGTGGGTTGCGGCGGCGCTGCGCGAGGTGGGAGAGCGCGGCGAGCGGCGCGAGCGGCTCGTCGGCCGGTCCGTGACACGTCCACGACGTGTGCGCGGCATGTCCCGCAGGCGTGCCGCACGACGAGCTCAACGGCTGGTCGGCTCGCGAGGCGGGGGCGCGGCGAGAGGCGGGCTGCCTGCGGCTCGCCCGGGAGAGCGGCGGCGGCCGGGCGGCGGCGGGCGAGCCGGCCCACGAGGAGGAGGGTGCGGCGTCCGAGGCGGAGGTGCTGCAGGTGTGCGGCGAGGCGGGCGACGTGGTACTCCTGCACCCGTGGCTCGTGCACGGCGGGACGAGCAACCGGGCCGCCACGCCGCGCGTGCTCGTCAACGGCATGGCGCGTGTGACGGCGGAGGCCTTTGCGGCGCACGGAGTGCGGAGCCTCGCCCTCCTCTCCGCCCCTCCGCCCTCGCGCTCCGGCGAGGCCTCTGCAGGGTGCGCTTCTTCCGCGGGGCTTGCGGCATGCTCGGCCGGCGAGCCATGCCCGGCCGGCGAGCTAAGGGCGTCCTTAGGCGAGCCGTCCAAGCGGCCGCCCGACGAGGCGCTCCTCCTCCCGCCGCCCAAGCGCCCCTCCGTCGCCTCCGCCGAGTCGCTCGCGGCCGAGGTTGCTCGGCTCGGCGCCGCGGCCGAGGGCAGGCCGCGCGACGTCGACCCGTCGCTGCCGCGCGTCTCGCTCGTCGTGCCGGCGCACAACGCGGCGTGGTGCCTCGACGAGGCGCTGGCGTCGGTGCTCGCGCAGACGTACCGCGGGCCGCTCGAGGTGTCCATCTTCGACGACGGCTCCTCCGACGGCACCCGCGCCCTCATCGAGGCGTGGATCCCTCGGCTGCGCGCCGCCCGGGTCGATTGTGTCGCGTCGGGGTCGCGGTGGGGCGGAGACGCGCACGCCGAGGCGGGCGGGATCGGGTTCGCAAAGAACCGCGCCGTTGCGCAGTCGTCGGGCTCGCTGCTCGCCTTCCTCGACGCAGACGACGGCGCCTGCTCCCCGACGGCACGAGCCGCCACTCCCCTCGCCGCCCACTCACCGCGCCGCCTCCTCGCCCGCTAGTCATGCTGCCGCGGCGCGTCGAGCTGCAGGTCGCCGCGCTGTCCGCTTCGCCCCGCTCCCTTGTCGGCGGGGCGTGGCGGCGGTGGCCGGACGGCGCGACGGCGCACCACGAGGCGTGGGCGCACTCCCTCGACGAGGAGGGGCTCTGGCTGCACCAGTTCCGGGTGCCTCTCCCGCCCTCGCAAACCCCCTGCTCCGCGCCTCGCCCCAGCGCCCTCTCGGCCGCGCAGGAGACGACGGTCCAGATGCCCACTTGGGCCATGGCGCGAGCAACCTTCGACGCGGTCGGCGGCTTCGAGGAGCGTGCCCGCGGAGGCGCCTCGCCCTCTCCTTCCGTCCGTGACCCGTCCCAGGACGCGTCCACAGGAGGTGCCTGCCGAGGACCTCCTCTTCTTCCACGCGCACCTCGACCGGGCCGCGCGCGCAGAGCGGCCGCTCCTCCGAGTCGGCGGCCGCGAGGAGCCGCTCCTCTGCCCGGCCGACGACATGTCCGGGACACGTCCGCGACACGCCCCCGTAGGCAGCCGCGAGGAGCCGCTCCTCCTCTACCGGCGCGGCCTCGCCAGGCGGATGTTGAGGAGGGGCGCACACGTCCACGACTCGTCCATCGCTGTCCTCAGGTGGACCGCCTCGTCGATGACGTCCACCGTCGACCGCAGGACGCTGCTGCAGGCTCGCGCCGCCGCGTTCGAGCGGCGCGTGCTGAGCGACCCTCGCTGGGCGACCTTCACCGTCTGGGGCGCGGGCAGGGACGGGAAGGCGTTCGTCGCCGCGCTCTCGGCCGCCGCGCGGTCGCGCGTCGTCGCGCTCGCCGACATCAACCCGCGCAAGGTGGGCGAGCTGTACACCAACCACAGGTTGCGCGGCAGCGACGGCGCGCTGCTGCCGCCGTTCACCCTCCCCGTCGTGCACACGCGCGACATCCGCGGACCCGTCGCGGTCTGCGTCTCGCTTCGCCGCGCCGAGGAGGGCGGGGAGGGCGAGATTCAGCGAGTTGCGAGAGGGCTCGGCTTGGTCGAGGGGGAGACTCTCTGGTACATTTTTTGAGCTCGTGGTGGAGAGTGGATCATCACGATCACGGATCAGTCGGTCTGCGAGTGCGTCGTGTGACGGCTGACGCCACGCGTGCATATCTCGGGACGCGTCACACGGCGGGATTTGTGCACATATACACTTTAATTGCGTCAACGAATGGGCTCTCATGAGTCATGACACGGGCACACCGAACGGCACACGCAATCGCTCTGGGGGGAGGCGGGGGCCCCCGGAGGCACCGTGCGCCGCGCCCGTCAGGGGCAGCGACCCCCCCATCTACAGATGATATGCGCATCTTGAGATAATATGCATCTAAGATGCGCCCTACTTGGACTGCACACTGTCTTGCCTATGCTCGAGCATCTCTAGATGGTATTTTCAACTTAAGATGCCGGAGCATCCTGGGATGCTCGAATCATCTGAAGATGCGTCGCATCCCAAGATGCTTGGCATTTAATCATTAAAATACAAGTTAAATTTAAAGACTTGAGCGGCGTGTGAGCCCTTGGATCAAAGTGGGAGTGGAGACTATGAATCTATGCTAATCTCAGCTGCTACTAGTATGGCTATGTAAGTGTGATCACACGACACCCGTGACGAAAAACGGACGCACACCAAGCGCTAAGCGTGAGGACGCGATTTCGAATTCGGAGGTGCATCTGAGCAAAATTGGGCCCGCCAGGTGTGAAAAAAATTATAAGGGTCATAGTCGCCGATTCGATCCGGAAGCCACTCGACCATCGAGAGGCGGACGGCCGAAGTCGGCAAACGTAGATCAAATGGTTAGAGATAGCGTCCACTCAGTGACCGATACCCGTAACACATTACCGAGGGAATAGACACTACAGATACGCACAACCGACGCCCGAAGTGCCAAGAAGGACGTCATTAGTACGAAACCTCAGAAAAAGGCCATGGGCGTCGAGAGAACATTCCCTCGAGAGGACAAAGAAAGGCGACGCACCCCCTCCTTGCGCAGTGTACCCCGCTATGTGTCGCCGTCATCGGGGCACGCTATCCTGCGCAGGCAGGGCAAGCGGGGGCGGGGCGCACTCCCATTTCTCCTGTGTACGGGTGGTGACTGTCTCCAGTCTCGGAGGGGGGCAAGAAGGTAAGAATATCTAATTTTTTATGTAAGTGTGATGTGACTAAGCACTAACTACTCTGTTGTCTGTGGAATACTACTGATAGTGATGGAACTGGGAGCCAGTGAGTGATGGTGGGGGGCACTTAGCCCTTGTGCTAATGCTGACTTTTCTACACTATGGAAGGTTGTATATGTAAGACTGGTTTTTATTTCGGGTTCGGGTTCGGCAAAAAACTCCGACACTGTCGATCGAAAAATAGTGAAAAAAACCGACAACGCGCTCATGTTCCTGAGATGCATTGCGCATCCTCAGATGCCACATTGCATCCTGGGATGCATGGACTAACCCAAGATGAGGGTATCATCTCGGCACACTTGTGCGTCTGAAGACGACTGCAGTATCTGAGATGTCACGGGCTATCAAAACACAAAACTCAAAAGACGCGGGGCACCATCTAAAGATAATTGAATCTTCTTGGAGAACCCAATCATAGTGGAGACACCCGGTGTCCTTAGATGGAAAACGCATCCTAGATGGCGTTTGGCATCTAGGATGCGCATATCATCAGTAGATGGGGGGGTCGCCGCCCCTGACGGCCGCAGTGCGGAAACGGGGCCCCGGCGCTCATACTCGCTCATACCACCGACTTCCCGAATGATTACGGTTGATTAGAGGGCAGATTTGGAGAGGTCTCGAGGAGTACATACAGATAGACCCTCCAGCCATCAGAAAACTCCGACCTGATCGGTCGTACTGACCGCCGACAGATCACTCCAGACAGCAGACAGGCCGACGTCTGCACGCGGCCGGCCGGGCGAGAGGCTTGACACGATCCGACCCTGCGACCCTGACGCTGCTGCTCTAGCTATCAGACATGCACTACTGACTGCTGCCACAATGTGCGACCGGTGCTGACCCACTTGGCGGCCTTCCCGGTCAGTGGTGAGGCGCAGTTCAGAGCTGTCGATGGCGCGATGCCGCACTGGTCCCACATTGGTGACACGAGACCACCACGTTTGCCGGTCCAAGAGAGAGGCACCGGCGCTGTCGTGAGAAGGTGCATGGTCCCTCTTGACTGCCCATGCGCGCGAGGCTGTGTAGCCATAGCCTCGAGAGTGCCAGCAGCCAATCCGAGGCAGTTTGTGACGCGCATTGCGTCAGAAGCGTGCACGCGCTGGAAGGACACCTTCCTACTGGCCGTACGATCAGGTCGTCACTGAATGCCAAAGACTAAGGCCGCGAGCTATGCAGGCGGTCAGTTGAGCAGCATGGCACGGTCAGCAGCGCCGACAGGCTGTCGCAAGGCGTGATAGCATGGATGGTCGCGCAATACGCGAATTCTCATGAAAACAAGTAGAAAATCGGGCATAAGAGAAAAAATCGCAAAAAAATCGGCGCCTGCGGCGGGCCATGGGTCCCCCCCCCCCCCCCGCATGGGTACCCGCTAGGGGCCCCGCCTCCCCCCAGAGCGCAATCGCAAAATCCAAAAAATAAGCAAAATCCAAAAGACACACAATAATGAAATAAACGGTACTTCTGCCGCTGTGTCGTGTCGGCGGGGGAGCTCGCCCAGTCCGGCGCCGTAGCCTTGGGGGTCTCTGGCATAGCGAAGAGCTGCACAGTCACTGGAAGGTGGCAACGGAGCTTGTCCGGGGTTCTCTTTGAGACCGGCGGGCGGGGACACGAGTGGGGGAGCTGAACGTTTCCGCAGGCAAAAGGACAAGACGTGCTTTTAAATCGGCGCCTGCGGCGGGCCATGGGACCCCATCTCCCCCCGCATGGGTACCCGCTAGGGGCCCCGCCTCCCCCCAGAGCGCAATCGCAAAATAATGGTTGGGTAGTAGGGCTAGAGGGTCGCTCTACACTTAGCCTCTGCAGCGAGCGAGCGCTCAACTTAGCCCCCGCACGGAGCCGGGCTCAGACTTAGACCCTCATGGTCGGGGGGCATGAACTTAGACGACATAAGGCCAACTCCGGGTAAAACCCGGGTATACCTGAAAAGCTTTCAGGTTTGCCCGAAAAATACCTGGACGCGTCCCGACCAACGTTTGCCGCGCGCACGACGCCATATCGCCTTCTCCCAGGGCCAGTGCGCTACTTGCGGCGCGCAACGCCTGCTCAAGTACGCGCAACGTACCATATGCTGCCGCTATGCGTGCCTAAGGCGGCTGCGGCGAAGCGGCGGGCGCGGCATGCCGATGGCAGTGCGGACGATGCGGTTGCGATGTGTTCTGCTTCAAGATCGTGGCGGTGCTTGGCATGCACTTCTGCGATCCCAATCAGCTCATCGCAACGAAGCAGCGCAACAAGCTGGCTGCTGCCAACAAGGCCCTATGCTACCTCACGCGCGGATCGTTCAAAGAGGACCAGCATACACAGGCTTCTCTGACACGCGTTTGTTTGAGCTTGAGGCTATTTGTGAGAACTGTTTGGCGAGAAGTCGCCGAAGATTGCGCTCAAGAAGCAGCAACGAGAATCGGAAGAGGAGGATGCTGAGGCGGCGATTGCTGAGCATGAGAAGGATCGATCGCCCGCCGCAGGCGAAGAAAATTTGGGGGCTGCGCCGTATCGTTGTACGTTGATCACGGTGGGAGCCTCTTGGCCCCAGGCCGTCCACGGCCGACTTAGCCGATGTAAGAGGCTCCCGCTGATCTTAGACCGCGCAAGCACTCCAGCGTGGCTAGCCACACTTAGACCCGTTAGGCCTCCAGGCTCAGAACTTAGACTACTACCCAACCAGTCGCAAAATCCAAAATGCAAAAAATAAGCAAAAAATCCAAAAAAGACACACAATAAAGAATAATGAATAAACGGTACTTCTGCCGCTGTGTCGTGTGTCGGCTGTGTTCGTTTTATCGTATTAGTGCATAGTGGGTGGACGGTGGAGCTGTGTGTAGTCTGTGTAGTGTGTTGTGAAGTGTAATCATGGCATCCTTGGGGATGGGGCTACGCGCGCGGCTTTCTCTCTCTACCGGCGCCGTCAGACGAGAATTTGCTTTTGCTCCAGGCCCGCGCCGGCCCACAGAGCGAGTGCACCGGCACGGGCCTGAAAAGGGGAGCGAGCCCCGAAGGAGCGCTTGTGGAAATGGGTTGCGGGGCGCGTGCGTGCCGGGCGAGGCTGCCGTGAGGGTGGGAGGGTGGGTGCCGCGGCGCGCCTGCCTCTCCTGCTGCGTGCTCGCGTTGGGTCGTAGAGCGAGGAGAGCCGCCCGCTGCGGGCGAGAGGATGTCCGCCGTCTTGAACACCACGTAGGCCCCAGCCCGAGGAGAATGCGGCCAGCCGCCTGGAGCGGCAATCGCGGAAGAAGCGTGTGTCCTGCTCGCGCGGGACGAGTGGCGCCCGCAGGCTCGCGCCTGTGCCGCGACTCGCAGCGCCGCAGGCCTGCGACGAGTGGTTGGGCGCCGACATCCGGCGACGTCAGCCATCGTCGAAGAGCTTTCGACTCGTGGAGGCCTGGCCGGCAGAGGCGGTCGCACTCCTCGTCGAGTGCTGCTTCCTCGGCGCATTGGGCGCCTCGTCCGTGTTTACGACAATCTTCTTGCGATTGCCGGGAGACACTGGAGCTCCGGGAGCCACTGGAGGCGAAGGAGGTTCTGGAGGTGCCTTCTCTGCAGTCGGAGGTGCTGAGGGCCCGGCCTCCGACTGCTCGAGTGTTCGCTTGCCCAGCCGTTGCGCCGGCGGCGACTTGCGGGGAGGCGTCGGCCGGACGAGCGCCCGGGCCTTGCCTTTGCCCTTCCTCCGTGGGGACTGCATCTCTCCTGTCTGCGGTCGTGCGGTCTGCTGCAGCAGCAGCAGCACAGCAGCACAGGCTGGGTAGAGCGCTCAAACAGCAACAGCAAAAAAAATAAAAACTTTTTCGAGACTTCTTATTTTTCTCACAGGCCGAAAGCAGGCCGAAAGCAAAACGGAAGTAAATGACAAGCCCCGGGTTTCGTGATGTGTTGTGACTTGTGTGCGCGATATTCAACCGACAACCCGCTCAAGTTTTCAACGCACTCCCACAACGGGACTCGGGGCGGGGCGGGGGGGGGGGGGGGGGGGGCTGCTGTTCGCGAGCCTTTCGTTTCCACAAAAATGGCGGGGGAGTCCCCGAGAATAGGGGAATACCCCCCAAATAGCGCTGGGGTTCGGGGGGGTTGCCTCCCCCGCGAATAAAACTTAAGGGTCCAGGAGCAGCACAACGTAACCTCGACACACATGTGCATGTGCATGTGCATGCACATGCACATGTGCATGCACATGTGCATGTCACATGAGACATGTTTTTTAAGGCTCCCATTGTCTCACATGATCTCGCCTATGGGACATGCTGGACATGGCTCGCAGCGCTCGCTGTGCGCAGCGCCTGGGGCCCGGCTGTCGCGCGGCCCGCTCGGCTGTCGCCCGCGGCCTCAGTCCGACAGCGGCGGCAAGTTGTCCGCCGAGTCGAGCGCGATCACGCGCTGCAGGATGCGGTGGCACAGGGCGTCGCCGCCGCCGAGCCGCCTGTACTCGTCCAGGCAGGGGGAGAGGAAGTAGGTCTGGATCGCGCGCATCGGGTGGAGCCAGCCCTCGAGGAGAGAGAGCGGCGCGTGGAGGAGCTGCAGCAGCCACAGCAGCGCGCGGCCGAGGAGCCCGTGCCCAAAGACCGCCGTCACCGCCGAGCCGAGCATTCCCAGCGGGACGTTTGTGTAGCCGTCCGTGGCGATCGCGACCACGCCGTCGAGCTTGCCGCCGCCAATCAGCCCGACGTAGTTGGCCGAGCCGCCGCCGCCCGCGTACATGAGCTTGCCCATGTGCGAAGCGGCGCGGTCCGCCTCGGCTGCGCTGCAGACGCCCGAGCGGATGAGCAGCGCCGAGGTGGTTGCGAGGGAGAGCAGCATCGCATTCAGCACGTGGCCGTGGGACTCGCGGCCGAGCGGCACGACGTCCATGCCGAGCTGACAGTCGAGCAGGTCGACGAGCCGGGCGACGTGCGAAGGCTCGGAGCTGAAGACCTCGACAAAGTTGTCCCACGCAGGGAGCGAGGGGTGGACGGTGACCACGCGGGACGGGTCGACGGCGCAGCTGAGAGAGATGAGGGACGCGGAGAGGAAGGAGGAGGAGGTGCCGATGAGGACGCCGCGCGGGCAGGCGGCGTCGATCTGCGCGACGACCTGCTGTTTCAGCCTCAGGTTCTCTGGCACCGACTCCTGCACATAGACGGCGCCAGCGCAGCACTCCTCGATCGAAAAGACGTGCCGGATGCGTGTCGGAGCCGCCTCGCGCGCGATGCCACGCGCGCGAAGACGCACCCACGCCTCGCTGGCCGCCGCGGCAAAGAGCTTGGCCTCGTGCTCGTTCCGCACCATGCCCACCACGTCAAAGCCACGCGCCGCAAACAGCGCGGCCCATGAGGCGCCAATCACGCCAGTGCCGATGATGGCGATCCGGTCGGGAGGGCTGGCGTATAGGCTGCTGGTGCGAGCGGCCGAGCGAGCGGCTGGCGGCATGGCGGCGACGGCGGTAGTTGGCTCGTGGTCGGCGCGGGCATCAAGCCTCCTTTACTCGAGTAGATAGTGGCGCGAAAAACGCCCTGCCTTTCACCTACCTATTGCGGGCGCCAACCGCCAGGCTCCGTGCCCCACCTACCTACCTATTGCGGGCCGCGCAGCGAAGCGAAAAATACCCGTTTGGCCCTCTGTGAATAGGCTCCGCGGGCGCCGCCGCCGCACCCGTCTCGGCTGGCGTCCCAGCCGCAGGCGACTCGTCTGGCATGCGCATGGGCCATGGCCCGTTCGCGGCTAGCCGTCTCCCGCGCGAGCGAAGCGGTTTTTTTAACCCCTGCCCCCCAACACCCCCACCCCCACCCCACCACCACCACCTACCTACCCTACCTACCTATTGCGGGGCCCTCTGGGGCGGTCAAAACCGGACCTACCTACCTACCTATTGCATAGGGGCCAGCCAGTTTGTGGACAGACCCCCTATCTGGGTAGGAGCCGGAACCCAGCACAAAGGGCTTGCTTGGAGTCTATCACACCATAAATAAATAACGCAGGGCCCTCAGCGGAGCTGGGAAGAGGACCGCCGCAAGCAGCGTGGCGTGGAGCGGTTGAGCATCCCTCCGGGGGCCCCCGCCCTCTGCGCCGGGGAGGCGTTGTTGGAGGCTAGGACGCTTGAGCGTCCGTCGCCCTTTTCAAACTCGGGGCCCACTCCGCTACGCTCCGACCCGAATTTGGAGGGCCTAAACCCGCCTCTCGCCCGCCTCACCCGCCTCTCGCCGCAGCCAGCCTGGTTGCCTCGGGTCGGGCCGGCGAGGCGCGACTGACGCCTCAGCGCTCCACCACCGTGGCGGAGATGCCTGACGACGCGTCTTGATGGACGGATCCTTCTGCCGACTGACCAATGCCGCCCACCTCTTGATCGGCGGCTTCGTCACCAACATGCGCTCCTCTTCTTTCTCCTCTTCTTGTATGCTTTGTACATCGCGTCGATTACTTTTCGCGTGAACACCACCCTGAAGCCCGCCCAGCAGCTGAACCGCTCCCCAAGAGCCAAGTCGAAGGAGCATCCATCAGTCTCACCCACTTCGCTCGCTGCCCACCGTCTCCGCTCCCTCCCGCTTGAGCTGCCGTCGCGGCCCTCGTTCGTCCCACTGGCTGTTGGCCTGTCCGCACGTTACCTCCGTTATCCCTCCTCCTCCGCGGCTCCCTCAAGGCCGGCCGGGCCTCCTTCCACCCAGCGAAGAGCTTCCTCAGCCACTCGATGTGTTCCTCTCTCTTCATTATGCGCGCCGTAGCCTCATCATTGAGCTGGATCCACCTCTGCACCGCGCTCCCGTCGCCGCCTCGGCCACGACTTTCAAGTTCCTCATGACCCCGGCGCCAAGGTCCCTCCGACTCTTCTCCGAGAGGTCATCTACCAGCGCTGGCAACACCCCCCCGACCGTGCGGGGGCTAGCGCATCGTACCCGTCCTCATCCAGCACCCCATAGCGTGAGCCCTTCAGCGCAGCGACATGCGTTATCCTCAGCGTCTTCAGCGTATCCTTGGAGTCGGGCGCCGCCTGTGCTACTTTGCTGATCGCCGTCCCCGTCTGCGCTCGCGCTACTCGGAGGAACCATCTGGCCTGCTCCCTATTCCCCAGGCAGGCGCCGCTAAGCAAGTGCGCCATTGTCGCTCTAGCCGGGTTCTCATCTTCCTCGGTCCACATTGCTAATGTGTTTGTTATGACCCCCCCCAATGAGCACACCAGCGAGGGAGGGCGAGACGATCGAGGGGTCCCGTACCACGCGGATTCGACCCTATCCAGTGCTCAAGTGCTCAAGAGGGAGAAACACGAACGTCCTGCGATCGTCCATGCTTTCGTCGCGCATGGCGATTGCGCGCAGAGGCGCATACCTAATGCCCGGCCTGCGATCTCTACTCCCCACCACCCATCGATCTCTGTTCGCCACCGCCGCACGCGCCGCCAATTCTTCGGTGTCCGCTCGCGGGCTCTGCCCCAGAGCCGCCCCCACCGCTGCCGCTGCCACCGCCGCCGTGGCCGCGGCTGCGGGGCTCTGCGCCGCGCCGGCCTCGGCGTGCGAGGGGAGTGGGGGCTTTGGGCTGAGAAGCTTGGGGTTTCACGACAGCTGGGCCGACGCCTTCAACAGAATTGACGTCAACAAAGATGGGCGGCTGCAAAAGGCCGAGGTGCGCCGCTTCCTCGAGGACAATCACGTGCACATCAGCAACAAGGAGTTTGAGGCGATGTGGGAAACGGCGACCGCCGAGGGCGACGACGACGACGACTCGCTCACGAAGGACGAGTGGGTGGCCTTCATGGACCGCTCGCATCAGACGTATGCGATGCAGCTATGGCGGTCGATGAAGGCGGACCCGTCTATCGCCGGAAGCGTCATGTACCTCGGGGGGTCGATGCTGTTTGCGATGATGCCCTACTTCAAGAGCATCCGCCCCGAGGTGGTCACCAAGTGTGGCCAGCTGCTTTACATCACAGGCGGCACCCTCTTTCTCTCCATCTGCGTCGGGCGGCACACAGACCGGGTCCGGCAGCAAAAGATGCTCAGCGACATGCTGCTCGTGGACGGGGCAAAGCCGCAGCGATAGACAAGAGCCATCGGTTGCTGCTGCTGCGGAGGACGACGACGAGGAGGAGGCGGGCGCGCAACATGCCGCTGCCTGTCCGCGGTGGAACACTGTTCAGCGAGCTGTCTTCCTCTCTCTTTAGTATGCCTCAGCCTTGCTCCTTAGGTTGCTTCTGTTAGGTAGCTATTTCTTGTCGGACTGTGTATGTGCTCACAGTCGTGCGTGGGATTCGGCCGGTCTTTATTTACGCGAGGTCGCGACCACTCACACACCATATCTCGTCGGCTCTCTCCCCCCGCCCACACCTCACACACTGGCATCCAAACAAAACAAAAAACAACTCTAGCACTCGCATCTCTCTCTCTCATTTACAATTGGCGGCTCTCTCTCTCGCGCGCGCGCTCGCTCGCTCGCTCTCTCACCGGCAAAAACAAAACCATCTCGCCAGACACCGCGGTCCGCGCTGAATAATGAAGTTGAAGCTCGAGCCGCCGCTTGGCGCGCGAGATGTGAGCGACGGCGGCTTTGCGCCAGGGCGCCACACCGGATATTCGCGCGCCAAAGCCACCTCGATCCTTGGAGGATGGAGCACCTGGAGTGCAGTCGGCAACCTCACACCCTACACCCAGGGCCGGAGCCCGGAGAGAGCTATGAAGCACCCAGCAGATCCCAGCGGGCCGGGTGATCGGGATCAGGCGCTACGAGAGCAAAAGAGCCCTGACCCTTGGGCTCTCTGTTTTCTTTCTTTCTTTACTCTCTCACATGAAAAGCGATGCACCGATTGCGGATGTGGGGACTACATGATTACATGAAGGGTGGAGGGGCCCGTCTGCAGAGCTAGGCGGCGCGGGCACCCCCCACTGGGGCCGAGGACAAGAAGCCGTTTGTCGCTTGCTTGTTCTTTTGCTTGTTGATCCAGTCGGTACGCTCCTTGCGCGCCTGCTTGTTGATGTTTTCGGCGTCGCCCGCCACCGCCGCCTTGGAGATCTGCTGCGTGTGGTGGACGACGAAGGAGGAGGCGCTCGCCGACGCCGCCCCGTACCACCGTCCGGTCCGTGTTGGTGCCCGCCGCTTCCTTGGCGAACACGTGGAGGAACTGCTTGGTGGGCGGCGCAATGCCACCCAAAGTTTCCACGAGCACCAGCCGCGTTATGGCCTTCTTGACCCACTTCGCGTCGTAGTACTGCGCCCCGTCCACTTCCAGCCTGTATCCGTCTTGACCCACCCCTTTCCATACGCGTGGTCTTTGACCCATCCCTTTCCAGTCGAGTGGTCGAGCGGTCCGTCCACCTGACGGCCACGCTCCTTGCACCCCACGACTCCCGTCAACGCCTTGTCCAGCGTGTTTCCAAACCCGTAGAGGTGGCCCACCGACGCCACATTGCCACCATTGTCCCACGAGCCTCTCCCCACCGTCGTCTGCAGTCGATTCTTGCGTGGGCCGTGGCGCGAGGTCAGATGAATGTGGGGATATACCCCCGAGAGATTCGGTCAATAGAGAAATGCGGCAATAAGGCACAAATACGTCGGAAAGTACCGCGGCACAGAACAGGTCCCCGCCCGTGCGATCTTTGTGCAGGGTTCTTTGTGGGTGTGGTCGGCGACTAGCCGGGGTCGTCCTCCCGATGGGGGACTAGCACTAGAGCCGTCTTCCACATGGTACCTCGACCATTAGTACCGTGTCCGGGCCGCAGTGGATTTAATTCTGTCAAAAATCGAGATGTGCTCCGTGGGATGTATTGGGCTAGGATCATCATGCGTCCGGGAGGCCCCCCTTGCGTGCCGCAACGACCCACAGTGCTCGGACCACTCTTTTCGCGTTCACATGTCGTACAATTTCTTCTCACGCTGTGGCATGGACGAGTCAGGGCATCGCACCCTGGCGGACGCAGGCGCCAGCTAGCTGCTCTTTGTGACGCTGCGGCCGCTCGAGCCGCCGCATGCTCATGGACTCGCGCACGCCGGCCGAGCCGCTGCTGGACGAGGCTCCTCCGCCGCAGCCGCCCCGGCGCGTCTCGTCGCTCTCGGAAATAGCAGAGTCCATCTTCTCGCACCTGCCGAGCCCACACAGACGCCGCACGCGCACGAGCGGCGCCGGCGCGTCGCCCAAGCTGGGCACGTTGGCGGTGCTCGCGGTGGTCTTTTTCAACGTGAGCGGCGGGCCGCTCGGCTCTGAGCAGCTGATCGCGTACGGCGGGCCCGGCTTTGGGCTGTGCGCCCTCGTGGGCTTCGCTGCGCTCTTCTCGCTCCCGCAGGCGCTCGTCACGGCGGAGCTCTCGTCCGCCTTCCCCGACAACGGCGGCTACTCGCTGTGGGTGCAGGCGGCCTTTGGCGACTTTTGGGCCGTGCAGGAGTCGTACTGGTCTTGGTTCTCGGGCGTCGTCGACTCGGCGCTCTACCCAGTGCTGCTCTACACATCGGCGACGCACCTGATCGGCGGTCTGCCGCTCAACAGCGGCGCGGCGGAGGGCAACGCCACTGCGGCTCTCAGCCTCGCCTCGCTCGGAAAGGGTGACTTTCCCGACGAGGAGCGCCGCTCTCTCTTCCTCACATGCACATGCACATGCACATGCACATGCACATGCACATGCACAGGTTCATGTGCATGTGCATGTGCCACGTGCGACGTCCCTGACTCGTGCCCCAGCACGAGTAGGCGCGCGCCACCCTCTGGAGCTGCTTGGGCGACGAGGACAAGTCGTGCGGCGCCGAGTACCTCTACCGCCTCCTCCTGCTGCTCGCCTTCACCGCGCCAAACTGCCTCTCGAGCGCGCTCGTCGGCCGCGGGCTCGTGGGCCTCGGCTTGTTCGTCATGTCGCCCTACCTCGCGCTCGTGGTCGCGGCCCTGCCGCGCGCGCGGCCCGCCAATTTCCGGCTCCGGCCGACAAAGTTCAAGCCTGCCGCGATGGTCTCGGTCGCGTACTGGTCGCTCTCCGGCTTCGACTCGGTCTCCACCTTCGCTGGCGAGGTCGAGGCGCCGCACCGCACGCTGCCGCGCGCGCTGCTGTGCGGCTGCCTGCTGATGGTGGTCTGCTACGTGCTGCCGCTCACCGCCGGCGTCCTCGCCGACGAGGAGTGGGCGCACTGGAAGGACGGCTCGCTCGCGCACGTGGCGCAGCTGGTCGGCGGGCGCTGGCTCGGCGGGTGGGTGCTAGCCTCGTCCGCCCTCTCCAACTGGGGCCTCTTCTCCTCCGAGCTGCTCGAGGACTCCTTCCAGCTCCTCGGCATGGCGGAGGCCGGCCTCGCCCCCCGTTTCTTCGCCGTCCGCCACCCGCGCCTCGGCACGCCCCTCCTCGCCATCCTCTTCCAGCTCGTCATCCTCTCCGCCCTCATCGGATTCGACTTTGAGTCCATCATGTGAGTCCACCGCGCCGCCCGCCATCGCGCCCTCTCGCTTGCGCCCGCCCCGCCTCGCCACCCGCCCGCCGCCCCACCCCTCGCCGCCCCGCCGCAGGTGCATCGACAACTTCTTCTCCGCCGCCGCCGCCACGCTCGAGTTCGCGGCGGCCGTGCAGCTGCGCCGTCGCCGCCCCGCAATGTCGCGGCCCTTCCGCATCCCGTGCGGCACCGCCGGCGTCGCCGCGCTCGTGGCCCTGCCAATCGTGATTGCGCTCTTCGTCTGCGTCAGCACTGCCATGGAGACGCGCGCCACGCTGACGATCATCGTTGTCGGGCTCGCCTTTGGGCTGCTCCTCTACCTGCCGCTCTGGCTGCGGTCGGGGGCGGCGGAGGCGGAGGGGGCCGAGCCGGCGGCGCCGAGCGAGGAGGGCGGGGAGCAGGGTGCAGCGGGCGACTCGTGCGCGCCACGAGTCAACAGCCCGCCGCGAGCCATTAGCTGACGACTCCCGATTAGAAAGATGAATCATCGCGTTTGCTTTGCGTGTGTGTGTGCATTGGTGTGTGCCGAAAAGGTCACATGATTCTGCTTCGATAAACGATCTAGTGGAAACGAGATGTTCACAGGCGCCCCCTCGCCCACGCGCAGTACCTTTTGGCGAGCCTGCTCGCGCGCGCCCTCTGCTCCTCGCTGCCGAGTGTGATGCCCCTGGCGGCGGCCGACTCTAGCTCGGCCAGCCGCGTCGCCCGATGCGCAGCTCCGCGTCTTCGCCTGGTGTCCCTTTCCTGCTTTTCAGCCTCTAGTACAGCCGCGGATACCTCTTCGATCCGGCAGCCACGAGCGTCGATCCAGCCCGCAGCCTCTTCGTCGTCGATCCATTGGATTTGCTCGCCTTCTTCCTCGAGCAGCAACGCGCGCGTGTGAGCCCACAGCGCCTCCTGCCACGGCGCGCAAGCCAGCTGGCCGAGGCTCCACGCCACCTCATCCAGCAGCGCGCTCGCCGTCGCCTCGTCCCGCACGTCTGCCTCGAACTCGTTAGCTGCGTCGCCGTCGTCGTACACCACGTCCACCTACGGCCGCAAGATTAGGCCCAAGTTGAGCGCGACCGAAGCGGCAAGGCCTCGCCCGTTTGCTGCGTGAGCCCGCCGTGGCGCGGCCGTGGCGCGGCTTGCCAAACCCCGCTACGTGGCCCGCGTAGAAGCACTTCTCGTCTTGCCAGTACACCTTCGTGGGCCCTCCGAGAGTGGCTGAGCTTCCTCGAGATTGCCCGAGATTGCCCGAGATGGCGTGGCGCTCTCGGCGCACCTTGACGCGCGAGCCAACCTCGAGCGGCCTGCCGCAATCGTGTCACGCTCACTAGGGGAGCCACGCCCGCGTGCAATCGTGTCACGCTCACTAGGGGAGCCAGGCCCGCGTGCAATCGTGTCACGCTCACTAGGGGAGCCACGCCCGCGTGCAATCGTGTCACGCTCACTAGGGGAGCCACGCCCGCGTGCCAGCGGAGGCAGCCTCGGCCGCCCCTCAGACCGTGGAGCAGCCTCAGGCCCGGCTGCCTCTCAGACTGGCCCTGACCCATCCCTCCTCCTCTCTCGGTGGCCTCTCGGAGGTCCTCTCCTCTCTCCTCGCCTCAGCCGCGGAGTCTCGCCGCCTCGCCGGAGATCGAGGCGGAGGGAGCAAGCCGCGCGCACGACTGCGCGCCGCGCGAAGAGCACCGATGCGTCGCCGCTGGCGCGCGCGCTCGCCTAGGCCTCGGACAGGGGAGTGTGAAGGCGCCGCCTCACGCAGCGAACGCACGGCCTATGGGGGGGCGCCGAGCGGGTGAGAGCAGCGACCGCATCGATTGCGGCGGCGGCACACGCCGGCTGCGCCACGCGGGCTCGGACGGCGCGCGCGGCGTGCCTCGCGGCGTGGTAGTTTGCCTAGATTGCACAGTATGATGTTTATGCACTGTATGATGCAGGCGTGCCTCCGCGGTAGTTTGCCCTTCGCTGATCGATGGCTCGCAGGCTCAGCTGAGGCGGGCAGCGGAAGCGAGGGGGGGGGGGGGGGGGGAGGCTCCGGCGTGGATCCCCTTTCGGGGCGGGCGGCGGGTGGCAGGCGAGTGTGCAGGGCGGTGGGAGGCAAGCGAACGTGCAGGGCGGCGCGCCCGCATCTCAGCGACGAGCTCCGCATCGAGGGAAGCCGCGGGCGGGTCGGGGTTGCGCAGCGCCATCAGCCATCGCCGGTGCGCCCAAGCCTCGTGCGACTTTGGGAAGGAGCGGATCGCGAGCTCGCTCAGCCGCAGTTCCGCGCCGAGGAGAGCCTCCGCCTCGCACGGGCTGTCCTCGCCTGTGGGACGCGTCTCGGACATGTCGTGGACATGTCCTGGACCTCAACTGGGCTCGTACAGGGCTTTCCTCGCTGACCGATGTAGTCTCCGCCGCTCCTCGCCTGCTGCAGGAGCAGCACGAGGCGCCGCTTCCGGAAGTTCCACGCGCTGTAGCTCTGCCCGCCGCTCAGCATTGCGACGGCGCGGCTCGCCGGCGAAGCGAGAGGGTCCTATGCGGCGTGCCACGCGCCACTCTAGCGGACGTGACGCCTACAGCTGAGAGAGAGGCGAGAAGGGGGGCCGCGGGCGGCAGCGCGGTCGCTGCTGCGGCGGCGCTGCAGCACTCGTGCCCGCGCCTGCGCTCTGCGCGCCACGCCTCGCTCGCGCCGCGCCAGAGCGCCCCCAGCGCCGCCACGCTCACCGCGAGCCGCCCCTCGCAGACGGCGAGTGCCGCGCCCTCGCCCGCAACCGCCGCGACGAGCTCGGCGGGAACGAGCGCGAGCTCGAGCGGCGGAGGCGCGGAGCCCAGCCAGCGATCGAGCTCGGCGAGCGCACCGCGAGCCTCCGCGCCCGCCGCCGCTGCCTCGGCGATCCCGGCCGCGTACTCGCGGAGCTGCCTCAAAAAGCTGACGCGGGGCGCCGCCGACGCTCGGAGAGAGCGCACGTAGTCGAGCGCCTGGGCGACACCCAGCCCCTCCTCGCGGAGCAGGAATGCGACGAGCAGCGCCGCCGAGCGGCTCCTGGGTCGCGGGCAGCGAAGGCCGGTGGGTGGCGGCGGGGTGCGGTGTGTGCGACGTGGTGGGAATGGGCGAGGCGCCTGCCCATTGCACAGTGAAAGAGGACGGTGCCACCACCCGACAGCGCGTACGATGCGTAGGCGTGGCAGCGAGCAAAGTGCGACGAGAGGTCGGCGCCGTCGCGGTCCTCCACAGGTACGCGAAGGTAGCGAAACTCGCGCGCAAAGAGGCACGGCGCGTCGGGAGTGGCGTTGACAATGTGCGTCACGGAGTTGCGGCGGAGCCACGGCAAGCTCTTTGCGTTGAGGAAGGGGGCGAGCAGGAGGCGGCCGTGGGCGCGGGTAGGTGGCGTGGTTTGCATTATTGCGACAAATGTCTTTCTGACCGCAGCGAATATGTTCACACCTTTTGAGCGGAGGCCAATTGATTCGCGATACTCTGGCAAAAAAGAAGTGGACGTGCGTCCACTCCGGACATGTCGGCTGCTGCCGCTCTCGCCTCGCTGGCGGCGCGGTCTAGCGCCGCGACTCCCAGCTCTCCTGTGGGCCCGCGGCGGCTCTCCGCCGCGGTTCTGAACAATGTGATCGGTCCGGGTTCGTCCCGGCGTACCGCCGGTGCCGCTTCTTCGCCGAAGATTTCCTCAACCTGTTAGTCGACAAAGTTGTGCCCGAGCTCCTGCTGCTCGTTTGGGCGGCGGAACCGAGAGTGTGGCAAGCCCTTGCCAAAGTGTGGCAAGCCCTTGCCAAGTGGTGGCACCCCTTTGCCAGAGTGTGGCAAGCCCTTGCCAACTGCTGGCAAGCCCTTGCCAAGTGCTGGCACCCCTTTGCCAGAGTGTGGCAAGCCCTTGCCAAGTGGTGGCACCCCTTTGCCAGAGTGTGGCAAGCCCTTGCCACGTGGTGGCAAGCCCTTGCCAGAGTGTGGCAAGCCCTTGCCAACTGCTGGCAAGCCCTTGCCAGAGTGTGGCAAGCCCTTGCCAAGTGGTGGCAAGCCCTTGCCAGAGTGTGGCAAGCCCTTGCCAACAGCTGGCAAGCCCTTGCCAGAGTGTGGCAAGCCCTTGCCAAGTGGTGGCACCCCTTTGCCAGAGTGTGGCAAGCCCTTGCCAAGTGGTGGCACCCCTTTGCCAGAGTGTGGCAAGCCCTTGCCAAGTGGTGGCAAGCCCTTGCCAAGTGGTGGCAAGCCAAGTGGTGGCAAGCCCTTGCCAAGTGGTGGCAAGCCAAGTGGTGGCAAGCCCTTGCCAAGTGGTGGCAAGCCCTCTTGCCAAGTGGTGGCAAGCCCTTGCCAGAGTGTGGCAAGCCCTTGCCAGAGTGTGGCAAGCCCTTGCCAGAGTGTGGCAAGCCCTTGCCAGAGTGTGGCAAGCCCTTGCCAGAGTGTGGCAAGCCCTTGCCAGAGTGTGGCAAGCCCAGTGGTGGCAAGCCCTAGGGTTAGGGTTAGGGTTAGGGTTAGGGTTAGGGTTAGGGTTAGGGTTAGGGTTAGGGTTAGGGTTAGGGTTAGGGTTAGGGTTAGGGTTAGGGTTAGGGTTAGGGTTAGGGTTAGGGTTAGGGTTAGG